>NC_060287.1:34354512-34654512 GCF_021613505.1 Equus quagga | reverse complement strand
ATTGAGCATGTTTTACTTAATGATTTTGGGTAGTTATGATAAACATTCCCACCCATCCTCTCTAGATAACCCATTTCACTAGTTTATCCTTTCTGTGTTTTTCCCCATATATTCAATCAGATATGTACATATTATATTATTTCTCTGTTTCTACACAAAATATGGCATATTGCAGATGCTCTTGTGTACTTGGTTTTTTCCCTTAAAATACTTTTGAAATCACTCCCTATCAGTTTATAAATATCTTGCTTATGTTTTTTTAAGAGTTGCATCATACTTAATTGTGTGATTCTAACAGTTTATTTAACCACTCCCCTGGTTGTGGCCATTTAGGATGTTTCTGTTAGGAATAATGCTATGTGAATAATCTTTTGTATTATGTATGTATTTTTCTACACTTGGAGATGCAACTTGGGGATACGTTTCTTGAAGTGAGATTTTTGGGTCAAAAGATAAATGCATAAGAGTTTTATGAGATAGTGATAAAAATTACTCCTAAAGGAGACTTCCGCCTTGCATTTCTGTCTACCTGTGCTGTATGAGAGTGCATTTTTCTCTACCCTTTAGCCTACAGAGTGTGTTATACTTTCTAAATTTTGTCAGATGAATAGGTGAGAGATAATATCTTAGTGTAATTTTATTTTTTATGCTTTGGCTATTTTTTTTAAAGTGATAAAATATATATATAACATAAAATTTGCTATTTTCACTTTTTAAGTGTACTGTTCAGTGGCATGACTACATTTACAGTGTGTGTAATCATCCATCACTATACATTTCTGGCTCTTTTTCATCTTCCCAAACAGAAACTCTGGATAGTCATGTGTTGCTTAATGACGGAGATAGTTTCGGAGGAACGTGTCATTAGGTGATGTCGTCGTCGTGTGAACATCATGGAGTGTGCTTAGGCAAACCCAGATGGTATAGCCTACTACACACCTAGGCTATGTGATAACTGATCTTGGGGGCTACTGTTGTACTTGCAGTCTGTCATTGACTGAAGCGTCCTCATGGGGTGCATAACTGTACTCATTAGACAGTAACTCCCTACTTTTCTCTCTCTTCAGCCCCTGGTAACTTCTTTTCTACTTTCTGTCTCTATGAATTTACCTATTCTGGGTACCTCATGTAAGTGAAATCATGCGGTATTTCTTCTTTTTCTTTGGTTTAGTTCACAGTGTAGTTTTATTTTGAGTTTCTGTTATTCATGAAGTTGAACATCTTTTCATATATTTAGAGTCTCTTTTTTTCATTTTTGTGCATTGTCTGTCTTTTGATTGTTTTTTTTTTCCTGCATTTTCTCCCCAAATCCCCCTGGTACTTAGTTGTATCTTTTAGTTGTGGGTCCTTCTAGCTGTGGCATGTGGAATGCTGCCTCAATGTGGCCTGACAGGCGGTGCCATGTCCGTGCCCGGGATCTGAACCAGTGAAACCCTGGGCCGCTAAAGTGGAGCACACGAACCTAACCACTTGGCCGCAGGGCTGGCCCCCTTTTTTTTTATTTATCGTTTTTTGGTTATTTTCTTGGTCTTTTATCCCCCCTCAATTTTTAAAAGTTCTTTATATGTTAGGTATGTTAGTTCTTTATCTTTGATATGTATAGAAAATATTTTCTCCTGGCTTCTAAGTTAGTGGGGTTTTCTCTGCCATTATATCTTCTAAGTAGTGATTATTTGTATATATGAAGACTGTTGATTTCACTAGGCTTAATGTTTTACGTATCTTGCTGTGTTAACTGAATTTTTGAGTAAATGTTATCATTGATCTCTGCAGTTTTCCAGGTGTGTTCTCATTTAAACATATACGTAGTTTTACTACTTCTCTTGTAGTTTTTAGACCTCTGATCAATTTCTGTAGTTTAATTGTATGGTTTAATATTTCTCATACAATATTGAATAGTAGTGGAGAAAATGGAGCAATATTCCTGTTGTTGGTGGAAATGTGCCTCCCATTTTCACATGAAGTAAGATGCTTTATTTTAGGTCCCTAGAGTATGTTAGGGAAATAACTAATGCTTATTTTCTTAAGTGTTCTTTTTGAAAAATCAGGAATCATTATAAGTTTTCTCTTTTTAAATCATCAGGGGTGTTAATCTTACGATTTTTCTCTTTATAGCTGTTAATTTGATGTATTTTCAGTTAATGGGGAACTTTGAAGCTAACACATGTAGATAATGTAGGATGTTAAATCACTTTGACCTTTTAAAATAAATCGTAATGTCATGCTGTGGTAGTTTGTTTTACCTCTTACAGTGGTGTGAAATTCATTCTCCTGTGTTGTTGCAGAGTGGTGGCGATGGCTGTCTCTGTGTGTGTGGCTGGGTGTGTATGTGTTAGTTCCCTTCTATTTTGATTTGTAAAGCACTGATAGTAGATAGAGCTGGACTGATTTCTAATTCCAGTGTTTGTACTTAGTCTCCTGTGACCCCCCCAGGCATAATTTACATTTCTTAGCCTTGGGTTTCCCTGTATATAAAGAGGTAGTAGTGGGCAGATAGGGACTTGAGAGATGATACAAAATTCGTAGGCAGGATGGGTCCAAGTTTTGTGGGGTTTGAAGCTTGTTGAATTTTAGGGACCTTCCTTACGAAAAAGAACTCAAAAGTTCTTTAGGCATAGGGCCTTGGCAATTTAAATGGAAAGCCTCTGAAACTTGTTTCATTAGCTTTATGTTAACCCTACCTCTGTTTACAGGAGTGTTTTGAGAGTTAGTTGAGATAATACATTTAAACATTTCACAGAGTGGCTGGTTTCCAGATAGTAGCTTTTTTTTCTTTTTTCCTTTTTTTTTTGGCTGCGGGAGATTGGCTCTGAGCTACCATCTGTTGCTGATCTTCCTCTTTTTGCATGAGGAGGGTTTGCCTTGAGCTGACATCTGTGCCAGTCTTCCTCTATTTTGTGTGTGGGCTGCTGCTGCAGCATGTCCGCTGAGGAGTGGTCTGCATCTGGGCATGTACCCAGGCCACCAAAGCGGACCACACTGAACTTAGCCACTACTAGGCTGTGGGATTGGCCCTTAGATAGTAGCTTTTAAGAGTTTCTTGAATTACTGTGATTTTTTTTCAAAGTTCATTTTGAGCAGAAAAAGCAGATTTCTGTTCAGTAGGTCTAGTGTGACAGGCCCAGGAATCTGTACTCCTGAAACATCACTGAGTTTACATTTTGAGAAATATCCTTTTAGAATATGTTGACTTTGCATTTTGCCTGTTCAACTGAAGTAAACTTGAGATTTGGTCTTTCAAGGTCTCGTTCTTGATGGCATTTTCATTATCCATTATTGATACACCTAATGCAAATGGCTGTTAGAGGAAAAGGTCATGTCTCAATTTGAAAGTGCCTGCCTAGTATGCATGACCAGAACTTAAAGTAGACTGTAACTATTAGGGTTGTGGGAATCAGATAGTTGTTTGTTCCCTTCTCTTCCCTTTATTGACTTAAAAAAAAGAAAGACTGTCTTAGAGCAGATTCAGGTTTACAGAAATATTGCACAGTAAGTGCAGCAAGTTCCCGTAAACTTCCTCTCCCCTGCACACAGTCTCTCCTCTGAGTAACATTTTGAAGACGTGTGGTACATTTGCTACAGCTGATGAACCAATTTTTATACATTACCATTAACCAGATTCCATAGTTTACATTAGGGATCGTTCTGTGTTGTACAGTTCTCTGGGTTTTGACCAATGCATAATGTTACGTATCTACCATGACACTATCATACAGAATAGTTTCATGGCCCTAAAAACCCCTTGTGCTATACTTAATCACCCCTCCTGCACTCCCTCCTACTGAGCCACTACAACCACTGATCTTACTACTGTTTCCATAGTTTGGACATTTCTAGAATATCATATAGTTGGATCATACAGTGTGTAGCCTTTTTAGATTGGTTACTTTCTAGTAATATGAGTTTAAGTTTCCTCTATGTTTTTTCATGGCTCAGTAGCTCATTTCTTTTTAGTGCTGAGTAATATTCCATTGTCTGGATTTGCCACAGTTAATTTATCTATTCACCTACTGAAGCACATGTTGGTTGCTTCCAAGTTTTGGCAGTTGTGAATAAAACTGCTATAAACCTCCATATGCAGGTTTTTGGAGAACATAACTTCTCACTGCATTTGTGTAAATACGGAAGAGTGTGATTCTAAGTCTATGTTTAGCTTTGTAAAAAACCCCATTCTTAACAATGAATGAGGGTTCCTGTTGCTCCATATCTTTAAGAAGTCAGTTCTTGGGGCTGGGCAAAATGTGTGAAAGGAGTCAAAAGGTACAAAATATCTGTCGTAAATAAGTCATGGGGGTGTAATGCACAGCATGATGACTGTAGTTAATAATATTCTGTTGCATATTTGAAGGTTCCTAAGAGAGTAAATCTTAAAAGTTCTCATAGCAAGAAAAAAACTATGTAAGGTGACAGATGTTAACCAGACTTACTGTGGTGATCATTTTTCAGTGTATACGAATACAAAATCATGTTGTACACCTGAAACTAATATGATGTTTGTCAGTTATACTTCAATTAAAAAAATGTCAGTTCTTCCTGACCTCATTTATAGATTCAACACAATCCCAATCAAAATTCCAGCAAGTAAATTTTGTGGATATTGACAAAGTGATTCTAAAGTTTATATGGAGAGGAAAAAGACCCAGAATAGTTAATAGAATACTGACAAACAAGGAAGTTGGAAGACTGAACTACTTGACAAAGACAGTATAAATCTACAGTTTTCAGGACAATGTGGTATTGGTGAAAGAATAGAGAAAGAGATCAGTGGAACAGAATAGGAACCCAGAAATAAACCAATGTAAAACTTTAGCAAAACTATAAAATTGCTGGGAGATAACATAGAAGAAAATCTAGGTGACCTTGGGGGTGTGGTGATGACTTTTTAGATACACTGTGAAAAGCATGATCCCTGAAAGAAAAACTCAACAAGTTGGACTTAATTGAAATTAAAATCTACTGCACTTGGAAAGATCTTAAGAGAATGAAAAGACAAGCCACAACTGGGAGGAAATACTTGTAAAACTCATATCTGATAAAGGACTTGTATTCAAAATATACTACATATTTTTAAACCTTATCTCAATAGGAAAACAAACCCAGTTTAAAAATCAGCAAAAGAGCTAACAGACACCTCAACAAAGAAGACATACAGATGGCAAATAAGCATATGAAAAGGTGCTCAGCATCACATTTCATTAGGGAATTGAAAGTTAAGATACTGCTGCACACATATGACAATAGCTTAAGTCCAGAACACGGAGAACCTTTACATTGACCTGTTAACTTAGCGAATGGCCCGTTGCATCGGTTTCTTTTGTTAATAGTAGTAGTGTTAAGTCTCATAAACATTCTCTATTGCCTTATGCTTTGATAAAAAATATGTAGTAAAGACAGTTGCTGCTTACGTTTATCTAATTATATTTTATCACTTGATTATCTGCTTGCTTCTGAGATGATTAGGATAACTGGTTTTTCTTGACTTGTGTTATTTAACCTCAGAGATCAAGATTTTTATTTTAGTTTTTTCATCCTCACATATTAGGAGACTTCCTGTGATCAAAGTGAAGGTTCTTGTTCTTCCGAAGAGGAAGAATGGAAAAGTGATAGAAGAAGTGAAAGTGACAGTGAAAGTTCAAGGTATCTGTTTTTAATTGTTTTGATCTTTTAAGCATTTTCGTCATAGCCTTGGATGGAGCCGTACTTGACTGCCATTCAAGATGCACTACATTCAAAAGGAGAAGAAAACTGGATTAACAGCTGTTTCTGTAGAAACACTTGGGATATTTTTGTTTGACTGTAAACATTTGAGCCAGCAGTGTAAAGTATGCACACTCAAAATATCCATTTTATCGCTTCTCGGCCTTTGGCTAAGATCAAGTGTAGTATCAAAATATCCATTTAGTCTTGGGCTGCATTTATAAAGAGTCGTATCCAAAGTATGTATGGTGAGGCACTTGTTATATTTATTATTAGTTATTGCGCGTGCTAATGTTTTGTTTAATTTTGATATCCAAATTTTATGGGAACAAGGTATTAACATCTGTTTCTCATCTTGGTAAATGTCAGCTTCGTCTGCCAGATGCTCAAGCCAGAAAACTGGACATCAGTGTCTCTTCACAACGTATCCATCCCCAAGTCTAGAAAATTCTCCCTTCTAAATATGGCTCAAATTATTTCTGTTTCTATTGATACTATCCTGGTCCAAACCATTCTACTGTCCTCTCTGCTTCCTTTCTTGTCTTCCTTTATTCCATTATGATTAGGAGCTGGAGTGAGTTTTAGAACACGTCTACTCTTATTTTTTTTTTAAATTGTGGTAAAATATACATTTCATGAAATTGACCATTTTAACCACTTTTAACCGTACAGTTCAGTAGTATTAAGTACATTCACAGTGTGTTGTGCAACCAATCTCCAGAACTCTTTTCGTCTTGCAAAACTGTGTACCCATTAAACAGCAGTTCTCCGCTTCACCCCTCCCACCCTGGCAATCACCGTTCTCCTTTCTACCTCTATAGTCATTGTCTTTTAATTCAACTTTCCTTGAATATACAAAGCATATGCTCTTAAAAATTTTTTAAAGAGCTCTTTTTTTTTTAAATTTTTTGAGGAAGATTAGCCCTGAGCTAACTACTGTGAATCCTCCTCTTTTTGCTGAGGAAGACTGGCCCTGAGCTAACGTCCATGCCCATCTTCCTCTACTTTATATGTGGGATGCCTACTGCATGGCTTTTGCCACGCAGTGCCATGTCCGCACCTGGTATCTGAACCGGTGAACCCCGGGCCACTGAGAAGTGGAACGTGTGAACTTAACCGCTGGGCCGGCCCCTAAACAGCTCTTTTTAAAAGTAAATAGCTTTTGGAAATGTGTGTGTTTGTTGGCTTGAGCCTGAGAGGTATGTGGTTGGCCAGTGGTGGCCCCTGTAGAGGCCCTCACCATCCTTTTCTGTGTTTGCTGAAGCTAGTAGTGGTCCAGGGACTAGTTTTGTAGATCTAGTTTCCTTTTGACTCTGCTTTTGCTTCAGAGTCGGTTAGGACTAGTCCCTCTGTTGGATCTTCTGTCATATCAGAGAGAGTCCTCCTCTTGGCAAGAAGCTCTGACCAGTTATAGCTTTCTGTTTGGTGTGGCTCTGGTCTTCTTGGGCTTCTCTGTGTATTAACTGATGGTTTGTCATTCCAGTTAAAATTTCTATACTCTGTTCCTGAGCCTCCTGCAAGTTAGAGGGGTTCTTACTCTTACGGTTCTGCATGATCTCTGCTGTTTTTATAACTACACTTCATTTTTTGAAAGAGGAATAGTTGGCTCTAGATGTTGTCTTCCATGAGGTCTCATCTATATTATACTTAAAAAAACTTCCTCAGGCTTACATCCTTTCATAATTTCCAGTGTCAGTAAAAGTCTCTCTGTCTCTCATGATCTTTAGTCATTTCAGTATTTGTTGATAGGGCAGAATGTTCAAGTTGAATCTTCCTTGGCCCTTTCCTTTCCTCGTCCTTGTCTCTCCTTCTCTCCTCTTAAGGTTATATGATTACTTCGGTATTAGGGCTTAGATTCTGGTTCCGTACAACTTAAAATGTTTTCCTTTTCTAGTGACTCTTCCTCTAGATATTCTGATTGGACAGCTGATGCAGGCATCAATTTGCAGCCTCCTTTACGAACATCATCTCGTCGGCGGATTACCCGATTTTGCAGTAGTTCAGAGGATGAAATGTCTACTGAGAATTTATCTCCTCCAAAAAGGAGACGAAAGAGGAAGAAAGAAAATAAGCCTAAAAAAGAGGTAAGAAAAGTATATCTTTAAAAGTAATATTTATCTACATTATCATGGAGGCGTTTCTGTCCATATTTAGAAATTAGAAATATTTGGGAAATTGGAGGCTTATTTTTTTTCATTGACAGTGTTAGGTTATGAGGAATCAAATGTAAAATGCAAACTTATTTTTGGAAAAGGTACTTTATGATTAAAACTTCTCTGTCTGCTCTGAGTTGTGCTTGGCAACTTACACGTTTCTGAATCTGAAGCTAAGAGAAAACTGTATTTTGCTCAGAATCCTACTATAACTTATCGTCTCTTATCATCAATTTCAACACCAAAAATATACTTTAAGGCATTTTACGGCACTTTCTTCTTGTTTTGTCTGTTATTGCCATGTTTCTCATTTTTATTTGACATGTTTTATCTTCATACTCTTCTCCTGATTGTGGTATCCCTATTCTTTATTGTATGTACAGTGCATCTGCATGTGTTGTGTAGCTAGCTGTCATTATTTAAAGATGCTCCCTCTTTGTATTAGTTATCTATTGCTCTGTAACACATCACCCTAAACTTAGCTGCTTAAAACAGAAACAGTATTTTTCCATGTTTGATGGATCAGGAATTTGGGAGCTGACTAGCTAGGTGATTTTCGGCTTATAAGGTTGCAGTCTTCATGTTCGCTGGGGTTGAAGTTGTGTGAAGGCTTGAATGGGGCTGGATGATCTTCTTTGAAACTTATTCATATGGCAGTTGGCTGGTGGCCTCAGTTCCTCATCACTGGGCCTCTCCATAGGGCTGCTTGAGTATCTTTCTGACATGGTAGATGACTTTCCCCAAGAGCAAGTCCAAAAGTGTAAGCAAGGGCAAAGCCCTGATGCTGTTTGTGACCCAGGTTTAGAAGTTGCACGTTGTCCTATCTGCTTTATTCTGTTTCTTAGAAGCAAGTTGAGCTCATACTCAAGCGGAGGAGACTTGGGCTCCACCTTTTGAAAACAAGAGGAGGAGTATTAAAGAATTTATGGTCATGTTTTAAAATCACCAGTCTTAATATGTCAAATCAAGAGGAGACTCCGTGTGATCGTTACTCTGGTGAAATTCAGAGGAGTCCCAGCAGGCCAGGCTGTGTATTGAAGAGGATTTAGGTTGGAAGTTAGTCCCCTTCCATAGGATGTAAAGTGTTATAAAGAATCTATAGAAATTCAGGAGATGCTAGGAGAGTGCTAGGTAGATGTACAATGCAAATAAGTGATATATTCCTGTGTATCTTAAGGAACCAAATATGTATGCTGTCTAAGAACTAATGCCAATAAATAGTCATTCTGAATGGTGAGGGTTCTTTTGTTTTTCAGTCAAATAGTACATGCTGCCCCTTTGTCTTCTTCTAAACTTTGTTTTTTCTGCTTGGCAGAACTTGAGGAGGGTGACTCCAGGAGAGCTTGCAAATATGGAACATTTATATGAATTTCATCCTCCAGTTTGGATAACTGATACCACACTTCGAAGGTCTCCTTTTGTTCCTCAAATGGGTGATGAGGTGAGAGTAATAAAATTTAAAAGCACAAATATGGACCATAAAACAAAATTTATATTACTCTTAGATTTTTATTTATTTTTAAACGTGTACTTCCCTTCTGTAGGTAATATATTTTCGTCAGGGTCATGAAGCTTATATTGAGGCTGTCAGAAGAAATAACATTTATGAACTGAACCCTAACAAGGAGCCTTGGAGAAAAATGGATCTCAGGGTAAGATGATGGTATTATTAAATCATTAAATATTTAGCACATATATTGTTAAATTATTTATAAAGCCATTAAACTACTGAAGGCGTATTTCATTACTATCTTTCCTTTAGTTTTCTACTTAAAACATTTCTGCTCTTAACTGCTAAGCTCTAAGATGAAGTAGGAAGACTTCTCTTTGTCAGTGGGCAGTCATGTGTATTGCTGATTGGTGTGTACACCTTTAAGTGTGTTAGAGTCCCTCAGGAAGGCAGCTTTGTAATATATATTGTTAATCTTAAAATAAGTATACCCAGGACAGATTTTCAAAAGAAGTGCAAGTTTTCAAAAGAAGAAATATAAGTTGGAAAAAAGGTCAGCCTCACATGCATAATAAAATAAGGAAAAAACTTGAAGGGCTGGCCTGGTGGTGTAGTAGTCAAGTTTGCATGCTCTCCTTCAGTGGCCCTGGGGTTTGTGGGTTTGGATCCAGGGCACAGACCTACACACTGCTCATCAAGCCATGCTGTGGCAGTGTCCCACATACAAAATAGAGGAAGATGGCACAGATGTTAGCTCAGCGACAGTCTTCTTCTCCAAACAAAAAACAAAACACAAAAACATTTTAGCTCTCCTGTATTTAACCAATTTTGTAATTTTTCTTTTACGTTTATGTTTTTTTATATTTAGCGATTAGCAATGGTTTTGCTTTGTTAACAGTTGTTTGGATTGGTGTGATAGGGTACATGAAACAGTCCAAGCTTTCTAGAGGATATCTTGGCAATTAGAATTGAAACCAAAAATATTTAGACTTTTTAAATCAGTGATCTTACTTCTGGTAATTTAGGAAACAACCAGAAATACATGTAAATCTATGTGCAAGGCAATTCTTAGTCACTGTTTATAAAAACAAAAAATTGGAAAAAATCCACAATTTCCTACAATATTGAATAAATCAAACCATGGTACATTCACACAATTGACTACTCTGTAGAGCCCACCATGTAATTGAGGCTTTCAACATATTTGTTGAATGAATGATGGTTAAATTTTCACAATGTATTACTAAGAGGAAAATGTGATGTGAGATGCTCTTTGTGTTTATGATAGTAAAAATTTAAAGATATGTAGTTAATGAAAATAAATACATCAAGGTGTCCTTGTGATTATGTGTGGAATAGCATCACAGCTGATTATTTTTTTCTTTATATATTTAAATGTTTTTGATACTTTTAATAACTCTTGGAAGATGAAAAAAACTTTTAACAAAGTTTTAACACTCATTCAACTTAGTAGCTGTACTTCTATGAATTTGGCTTTAGATATGTTTGGATTTATTTGTGTCTCATAAATAAATTCATTTATTACTGTGTACCTAAGTAGAGTTGATCCTCATTATTCACTGATTCCACATTTGTGAATTTGCCTACTTGCTGTATGTTATTTGTAACCCCGAAATCAATACTCAGGGTGCTTTTCTGGTCACTTGCAGACATGCACAAAGTTGCAAAAAATTTGATTTGTCTGGCCAGCATGTTCTCAGCTGAGGTTGACCAAGGTTGATACCTTCTGTTTTGAAGGCTCTCATTGTAATTAAGTCTTCCTTTTGTGGTCTGTTTAATGCCACATTAAAAATTTTTCGCATTTTTGTGCTTTTTTAGTGACTTAGGTATTTTAAAATGGCCCCCAAATGTAGTGCTAAAATGCTTTCTTATGTTCCTAAGCATAAGAAAGTGGTGATGTACCTTTGGAGGAAATATGTGTTTTAGATACGCTTTGTTTGGGCATGAGTTGTAGTACTTTTGCCTGTGAATTCAGTGTTAATAACATATGTTAAATGAAGTATCTTTAAACAGAAACACATAAGATTATATAAACGTAAGATTATCTGTTGATTGGGTGACTGCATTGTTGTGACCAGAGGCCTGTAGCAACCTAACCCTGTATTTCCTCTAGGAGCAATGGTTAAGTATTCACTAATTCAGTGTTCGAGTTGACTCTGTACAACATAACTACTGTGAATAATGAAAATCAACTGTAGTTAGCACTTTGTTTGGTCCATTATAACAGTCATATTTGTGCAGTGAATAAATGGATGAATGATTTCTTGTATTCCTAGTATTAGGGAAACAGATACTGGGGGAAGGCTAATTATGGCACATCTATTGATGGGTACTCCAATATGATAGGGACTTTCTCCTGTTCACTGTCCTATCCCCACTGCCTGGCATAGGTCATGGCACGTGGTAGATCCTCAAGTATTTATCGAAATGTTTTAGGTAGAAATTTTAATATCAGGATTTTGAAGAATATTTAATAAATTAAATGCTTACACATTTTGATCTGCATAATACAAAATTATGTAAATGAAAATATGTCTCTAGGAAGAGAAGAAAGCCAGAAGGAAATTCAAACTGTCCAACAGTGGTTGTCTTTAGATACTGAGCTGATTGGTGATTTGTGTGTTCCTTTTTATACTTTTGTGGTATATTTTCTTATGTGAGTATATTTCTTATATTAGAAATAGTAGTAATGTCTATCTTCAAAAAAATGTGAAAATTAACTTAAAAATGATTGTAATTAATGGTCAATTAAACCTGTCTGTTGGTTTGATGTGATGACTTAATTTAGCAATATGTGAGAATTACATTCTTGAGGAATTGCTTTAACTATTTTAAACATATATTCTTTTAAAAATGTCTGTTAAAGGATCAAGAATTGGTCAAAATAGTTGGAATACGATACGAAGTTGGGCCCCCTACACTCTGTTGCCTCAAACTAGCATTTATAGATCCCGCAACTGGAAAACTTACCGACAAATCTTTCTCTATTAGGTATGTGTTATTGTTTTCATGGAATTATTGAAATTTAGATTTTTCCCTCTGGCTGATTAGCATGCCTTTTCCATTTAGCTGCAGGGTAGATAGTAAAACGTTGTGGACAGCCTAAGATGTTGGTTGAAGTTCTGATAGATGGGAACCTATTAGAAGTAAAAATAGGGGTGCTACAGCAACAATTAAGTGTTAACATGTTTTATCCACTTTTCCATGCCACTTAAATGAGTGAAGAATTCTGGCCGTAGGCGAAATTGCTTTTACTTTTGTTTTGAGAAAATTGAGAATAAATAATTTGCTAAACCTGTCCAGTATGGTAGCTATTAGCCACTAGTGGCAGTTGAGCACTTGAAGTGTGGCTGCTTCGAATTGAGTTTGATAGAATTGTACACACTGGATTTTGAAGACATGGTATGAAGAAAAGGAATGTAAAATATCTCATTATTTTGTATTGGTTATTTGCAACAGTTTTAGGATATATTGAGTTAAATAAAATACATTATTAAATTTCAGTGGTTTCATTTTACTTTAATAAGGCTAGTCAAAAATTAAAAATTAGCGTATGCACCTCCCATTGTTTCTCTTTTGGACAGTGTTGCTCTGGACTATAACTGGCTTCACAAGTAATTTAATCATCTTTTATTTTTGTTTAGATATCATGACATGCCAGATGTTATTGACTTTCTTGTATTGCGTCAATTTTACGATGAAGCAAGACAGAGGAATTGGCAGTCTTGTAAGTCTGTTTTTATTGAGTTTTATGTACCCTTAGAAATTAATCTTTTGGGGCTGGCCCAGTGGCGCAGAGGTTAAGTGCGCATGTTCCTCTCTCGTGGCCCGGGGTTCCCAGGTTCGGATCCCAGGTGCGGACATGGCACTGCTTGGCCAGCCATGCTGTGGTAGGCATCCCACATATAAAGTAGAGGAAGATGGGCACGGATGTGAGCTCAGGGCCAGTCTTCCTCAGCAAAAAGAGTACTACTGGTGGTAGTTAGCTCAGGGCTAATCTTCCTCAAAAAAAAAAGAAAAATTAATCTCTCATTTTATTGGTCTAAGTTTTTGGTTGTGGTGCTGCTTATTATGGTGAATGCAAACATGTAAATTCTGGAAAGACATATAAGTGAGTGATAAGTATGTTTTGCTTAGGGCTTGGTACTTACTGCTCCTTAGACTTTTTAGCCAAGCAACATTTCTTCTGTTCTTAGGGTATGTGACATTCAGAAAGGATTCTTTCTTAGTCATTGACTATAGGCTAGAGTAGACCTTTTATTTCCTTCAGACTTCCCCACACTGCATTATCTCTCATTATCTTTAATGTGACACTGGTGGAATTCACAAAATTATCCTATGATGTAAAATAATCAGGAAGTTGAAAAATAATGCAGGTTTCACACTGGTGATATTCTGGCATACCAGAATATTTTACCTTTGCTGTCATATCAACGCAAACTTAAACAGGTTGACTTGAGGAAACCATTCCTTTAAAAAAAATAAAAAAATTATGTAACACTTATGCTTTATAACCATGAAATGTATGGCGGACAGAAAAAATAAAATCACTTCAATGTAGGCACTAACTCACTTGAATGTTGTGTTCATGGTGCCCATGTAAGGTGGGCTGCTGGGCTCCCTTGCTTGGACTTGTGTAGAGCACTAATCTCAAGACGACATTGTGTCAGTTAGCAACTGTAGCATCTGCTTCATAGATTACTCACTATATAAAAATATATGAAAAGTGTCATATATTGCTTGTCAGTATGTAATGCTATCTGGGGAGCTCATGTGTTGAGTTTGACTTTAGTCACTTAGGATAGCTTATTTGGCTTTTATCTTTTATTAGAAATATTAAGTTTTACTCAGGCTGTGTCATCTCTTGCACACATTCATAAATGATGTTAAGCCCTCATTAATTTTCCTGGTTACTGCTGCCTTTTTCTACAGGTGCTACACATAGGTAAATTTTAGATAAATTCCCTGAGCCATCTCTGTTGGAAACAAAAGATTGTCAGAAAGTGTGGTTGCTCTTAGTTGACTCTTTTTAAAGTTAGTGTTCTCACAAGTAATCAAGGTTATTTTGGGACCAGAGGTAAAGGAAAGTTTTCTTGAAGAAAAACATTTAGCCACAAAAAAATAAAGATGAGACAGCTGGAGTATGTGGGAGTTAACAAGTCATGTAGTCAAGACTCAAAGAACTTTAAAGTTTCCCGTCTGTTATGTTTTTTCAACCCCCATGATCTGTAAGTTAGAAGCTCTCATTTTGTTCTGCCAACATGTTCATACAGAATTCTTTTTAAACTTAAATCTGTACAGCGAAACTCTAAAGAGGGATTCCCAGTTGCCTCTTGTATTTTAGTAGTTTTTGTTTTATTTTGTGGTAGATAAATTTTTGTACCAGATCTTCTTTACTAATTAATTCATTTTTGCTCCTCCATAAAATCTTACTTATTTTCCTAAAGTTTGAGCAGTGCTGTTAGAGGAAGTTTCTTGTTTCTATTTTTACTATGTTGAGAACTTTACGCAGCAGCTGTTTATCCTACTCTTGAATAGTCAAAATAGGTTTATTTGAAAATTCTTAATGTAATAGGAGGGCCAGTTTACCATGAGAAAAGTAGTTTTTTAGGGCTCCTTTTAATTTAAAGTCTTAGTTTTACACTGAAGAAACTTTTGTCTAAACTGAAAGTATCTTCTAGTATTAGATGAATAGGGAAGAAAAACAATATAAAGTGAGTTCTTGTTATCAGAGAACTGACTCTCTTATAACCATATGTTTTTATATTAGGCTTCTCAAATTGAAGCTGCTGGATTTATTATTATTACAAGAATATTGTAAAAAATATTGTAATTGACATTTGTGCTAAATTAGGTTGTTTACATGACAGAAAACATGGTATTATATCAAAGTTTTAGTATATGCTTTTCATGAAAAAAATGAACTTAGATTTCTTTCTGCAGTTGAAGTGTTGTTTTAGGATATCTGTATTAATGAAATACTATCAAAAGTAGAATCTTATCAATGGTAGAGAGATGGGTATCGGGATGAGGGGCTTATGGGTTTCTAGTGATTTTTAAGGAAAGTGTATACAAAAGTCTTGTTTACATGAATTTGAAAATATGTTAAGAACCTTCAAACATGTAGCTCTGATAGTTCTGATATTGCTATTGTTTTTTCAGTTTTGTGGAGAATTCACTGTAAGCATACTTTATTAATGAAGACTATTTGTGGTATTTTGTTATGTAAATATTCTCATTCTTAGGGGCGAAATATTGTTTCGGTAAAACTTTCCTTGAAGAAAGAATTGTTAATCTACCAAAGAATTCTTAATGCTGGATAAGTGACTTTTTTTTTTCCTTATTGATTTTGTTTTGAAAACAGTGGGATGGATGGGACAGAAGAGAGAGGGTTCTTATGGCACTCTGTTTCTTTTGTAATATATGTAAAAGATCAAATGCAGTTCATTTCTCTAGAAGTGCTATTGTTGTAGAATACATAGAAATGTGTATAATCTAAAATCACTGAACTCAGTTGAAATATTAGTTTTAGTTATTTTGGTTTGTATAGGAGCCCTCCTAAGATCATATTGCTTGTGTTTCTCTTATGCCGACATGATGGAATACGTAGATGTTTAATTCTTTTAAATAATAAATAAGCATTTTTGAGGGTACATTTAGACCTGATTTTTATTATGAGATCTTAAGAATTAGAGCACTGTTTATGTGGAGATATTTATATAGGAAGAACTTTAGAATAATCATGGGTTAAATTCTAATCATAGTTACTTTTATAATTTGTGTTATTCCTTAGGAAATGTTATATTTCATAAGTGTATATTTAATTACTAAACAAGTATTTATTGATAGTATACATTATTGTAAAAGGTTTTTGAGTTTTGTTGAACTTTGTTCTTGTTTCATGTTGTAAAATGTGGTATAACTTATTTTGGAGTGGGTGTTTGCATTCACTAAGCAACGGAACCTAGTCATAAACCCTTTTAATCTATATGTGATATGGTTATATACTCTACAATAAATTGCTGAGTGTAACGTTTCTTTTTTTACATCTATTTTATCACTGAAGATTCTGGGAAGTGGGGAAGGATGGCTAATTTCAAGATAAAAATATACTTTGATTTCTGTTTTTATCTGTATCATACGGTTTTTATAAATTAAAAATGTTAATGTTAGCAAATTAATGTCTTAGACTCCGTCATCTCTCTCATAGGTGACAGGTTCCGTTCTATCATTGATGATGCTTGGTGGTTTGGAACGGTGCTAAGTCAAGAGCCTTATCAGCGACAGTACCCTGATAGTCATTTCCAGTGTTACATTGTTAGGTCTGTATGCAGATGAAAATAAATCATCTACAAATGTTTGTTCATTGTGGCATATTGAATGAATAACTAATATGTTTCAGGTTAAAAAATGACTGTTTACTTTGTCATTAAGTCATGTCAGTTTCACCTCTGCAGTGTCTCTCTAGCATGCCCCTGTTATTTGCTTTTCACTAGTGCCCCCCTTGGAGCAGGTTCTGCTAATTTGCCTGGGACCATTTCTGTAGCCACCTGTTTCCTCAACCTAAGAGTGCATCATTTTTCAGGAGCATATATTACATAGTTTCCCTTGTTCAAAAAAATCTGTGCTGGGGCTGGCTCCTTGGCCGAGTGGTTAAGTTCGCGTGCTCTGCTGTGGTGGCCCAGGGTTCAGATCCTGGGCGCGGACATGGCACCGCTCGTCAGGCCACGTTGAGGCGGCGTCCCACATCCCACAACTAGAAGGACCTGCAACTAAGATATACAACTATGTAAGGGTGAGGGGGTTGGGAAGATACAGCACAGATTTTTTTTTTTTTCTGCTTTATTTCCATTGGCTGTGGAATGAAGTCCACGTTCTGAAGCATGGCATTCAAGGCCTTCACACTGTCTTTGAGTTTTTCTTCACTTACTCTGGCTGTAGGCCATGCAGTATTTCTGGTTTTGTCCTTGAACCCACCATTACAGGTTTACACTTCTTTCCTATAGTGTAGCCTTCTAAAAATATTTTACTGTTAATATTTAAACTTTCATTGCAACAATGAGGTTAATTTTCACATTTCGTTTACTGTTGTAGTGGATATCTAGTTATTAGCCACCAGTTGTCTTGATGAAAGCCTAACCAGACTTTTTTTTTTTTCTTTTTTTTTGGTTTTAACAGGTGGGACAATACTGAAATTGAAAAACTTAGCCCATGGGACATGGAACCGATTCCTGATAATGGTATGTAATTGTTAAATAATGAAAATATTTTACCTTTATGTTTTCAATTTTTTATCTTACTAATGTACTTAGAGTGCATTTGTATTTTTTGAGAAATGTTTTCAAATTATTATGGTAACAGTGAGCTTTACTAAAAGAAATTAGTAGAATTATGTGTTTCTGGTTCATTGATTCTTATCCTAAGTTTCGAGCTGGATGCTGACTGTATCTTTGTAGCCCGTGTCATTTCTTATGTGACCCTTCTTTAAACTTCCTGATTTCCTTCACATAGCCTCCATTTCCTTCTCCTCATCCTTACTCTGTTACCCTTGTTCTTCCTTCAAAGAAAAACTAACATGACTTCCATCTCTCTTCTGCTTTACCTCAACTGGTCTGTCTTACTCAGGCTTGTCCGTTCCTTTCCTGTGAGAGGGAGATGTCTCTGTTCCAGATCCAGCCCCTTCCTCCCGTGCTTGCCATCCCACTGCTTTTAACTTCTGTTGGACTTGGTGGTACTTAGACCTAATTTATTCCCTTCAACAATGTTAGTTTTCTCCTTTCTGCATTCAAGTTTGAACTTGTCTCTTGTACCTTAAAATATCTTTCCGTTGGCTTTATTGAACATTTTAGCTACTGAATTAGTTCCCTCTTGCTAAACTTTTTTTTTTTTAAGATTTTTAAAATTTTTCCTTTTTCTCCCAAAGCCCTTTGATACATAGTTGTGTATTTTTAGTTGTGGGTCCTTCTAGTTGTGGCATGGGGGATGCTACCTCAGCATGGTTTGATGAGCGGTGCCATGTCCGTGTCCAAGATTCAAACCGGCGAAACCCTGTACCGCCAAAGCAGAGAGCATGAACTTAACCACTTGGCCATGGGGCCAGCCCCACCTCTTGCTAAACTTTTTGAAGGGGTGCTCTGTATTTCTTGCTTCCATTTCTTCACTATCAAGCTTTCTTTTATATTAATGTTTATTCAACATAAAAACATGCAAAAACTTTTTTTTAAATGAGGAAGATTGATCCTGAGCTAACATCTGTTGCCAATCTGCTTCTTTTTTGCTTGAGGAAGATCGTCCCTGAGCTAACATCTTTGTCATTCTTCCTCTATTTTGTATGTAGGATGCCGCCGCAGCATGGCTTGATGATTGGTGTGTACGTCCTTGCGTGGGATGCGAACCCCAGGCCACCGATGTGGAGTTTGTGAACTTAACCACTGTGCCACTGTGCCAGCCCCATAAAACATGAAAAAACTTTTGTCCTTTACCCTCACCATTTTTTTTTTTAATTTTTGTTGAGTTAATGATAGGTTACAATATTGTGAAATTCCAGTTGTATATTGTTTGTCAGTTGTGTTGTAGGTGCACCCCTTCACCCTTTGTGTTCACTCCCCACCCCACCTTTCCCTGCTAACCACTAATCTGTTGTCTTTGTCTACATTTTGAATTCCTCATATGAGTGGAGTC
Source organism: Equus quagga (assembly GCF_021613505.1). Lineage (NCBI taxonomy): Eukaryota > Metazoa > Chordata > Mammalia > Perissodactyla > Equidae > Equus > Equus quagga. The sequence goes on along the minus strand of NC_060287.1, from coordinate 34,635,510 downwards.
ATACAGAGATTGTTCTTCTCTGTCTGGTTTATTTCACTTAACCTCATTCCCTCAAGTTCCATCCATGTTGTTGCAAATGGGATGATTTTGTTCTTTTTATGGCTGAGTAGTATTCCATTGTATATATATACACCACATCTTCTTTATCCAGTCATCAGTTGATGGGCACTTAGGTTGCTTCCATGTCTTGGCTATTGTGAATAATGCTGCAGTGAACATTGGGGTGCATGGGACTTTTGGAATTACTGACTTGAAGCTCTTTGGATAGATCCCCCTAGTGGGATAGCTGGGTTGTATGGTAGTTCTATTTTTAATTTTTTGAGGAATCTCCATGCTGTTTTCCATAGTGGCTGCACCAGTTTGCATTCCCACCAGCAGTGTATGAGGGTTTCTTTTTCTCCACAACCTCTCCAACATTTGTTACTATTAGTTTTAGTTATTTTTGTCATTCTAATGGGTGTAAGGTTATATCTTGTAGTTTTGATTTGCATTTCCCTGATGATCAGCGATGTTGAGGATCTTTTCATGTGCCTGTTGGCCATACGTATATCTCCTTTGCAGAAATATCTGTTCATGTCTCCTGCCCATTGTTTGATTGGGCTGTTTGATTTTTTGTTGTTGAGTTGTGTGAGTTCTTTATATATTATGGAGATTAACCCTTTGTCGGATGTATGACTTGCAAATATTTCTTCCCACTTAGTGGGTTTTTTGTTTCAGTCTTGTTTTCATTTGCGTTGAAGAAGCTCTTTAGTCTGATGAAGTCCCATTTGTTTATTCTTTCTATGTTTCCCTTGTCTGAGAAGACATGGTGTCCGAAAAGATCCTTTTAATAGTGATGTCAAAGAGTGTACTGCCTACATTTTCTTCTAGAAGCCTTATGATTTCAGGTCTCAGCTTTAGGTCTTTGATCCATTTTGAGTTTATTTTGGTGAATGGTGAAAAAGAATGGTCAATTTTCATTCTTTTACATGTGGCTGTCCAGTTTTCCCAGCACCATTTGTTGAAAAGACTTTCTTTTCTCCATTGTATGCCCTCAGCTCTTTTGTCAAAGATTAGCTGTCCAAAGATGTGTGGTTTTATTTCTGGGCTTTCAGTTCTGTTCCATTGATCTGTGCACCTTTTTTTGTATCAGTACCATGCTGTTTTGATTAGTGTAGCTTTGTAGTATGTTTTGAAGTCAAGGATTGTGATGCCTCCACCTTTGTTCTTTTTTCTCAGGATTGCTTTAGCAATTTGGCATCTTTTGCTGCCCCATTTGAATTTTAGGATTGTTTGTTCTGTTTCTGTAAAGAATGTCATTGGGATTCTGATTGAGATTGTGTTGAATCTGTAGATTGCTTTAGGTAGTATGGACATTTTAACTATGTTTATTCTTCCAATCTATATGCGTGGAATGTCTTTCCATCTCTTAAAGTCATCATCCATTTTTTTTCAGGAAAGTCCTGTAGTTTTCGTTGTGTAGGTCTTTCACTTCCTTAGTTAAATTCACCCCAAGGTATTTTATTCTTTTTGTTGGGATTGTGAATGGTATTGTGTTCTTGAGTTCTTTTTCTGTTAGTTCGTTATTAGAGTATAGAAATGCTACTGATTTATGTAAGTTGATTTTATACCCTGCAACTTTGCTGTAGTTGTTGATTATTTCTAAAAGTTTTCCAAAGGATTATTTGGGGTTTTCTTTATATAAGATCATGTTGTCTGCAAACAGCGAGAGTTTCACTTCTTCCCTCCCTATTTGGATTCCTTTTATTCCTTTCTCTTGCCTAATTGCTCTGGCCAAAACCTCCAGTACTGTGTTGAATAAGACTGGTGATAGAGGGCATCCTTGTCTCGTTCCTGTTTTCAGAGGGATGGTGCTCAGTTTTTGGCTGTGGGTTTGTCGTATATGGCCTTTATTATGTTGAGGTAATTTCCTTCTATCCCCATTTGGTTCTGAGTTTTTATCATAAGTGGCTGTTGGATCTTGTCAAATGCTTTCTCTGCATCTATTGACATGATCGTGTGGTTTTTATTCCTCAGTTTGTTGATGTGGTGTATCATGTTGATTGATTTGCAGATGTTGAACCATCCCTGTGTCCCTGCTGTGAATCCCACTTGATCATGGTATATGATCCTTTTGATGTATTGCTGAATTCGAGTTGCCAAAATTTTGTTGAGAGTTTTTGCATCTATGTTCATCAGTGATATTGGCCTGTAGTTCTCCTTTCTTGTGTTGTCCTTGTCAGGCTTTGGTTTCAGCGTGATGTTGGCCTCGTAGAATGTGTTAGGAAGTGTTCCATCCCCCCTAATTTTTTGGAATAGCTTGAAAAGGATAGGTATTAAATCCTCTCTGAAAGTTTGGTACAATTCCCCAGGAAAGGTGTCTGGTCCTGGGAGTTTATTCTTCAGGATGCTTTTGATTGCTGCTTCAATCTCTTTCCTTGTGATTTGTCTTTTCAGATTGTCTGCTTTTTCTTGACTTAGCTTTGGGAAATTGTAAGAGTCTAACAGTTTATCCATTTCCTCTAGGTTATCCATTTTGTTGGCATATAGTTTTTCATAGTATTCTCTTATAATCCATTGTGTTTCTGTGGAGTCTGTTGTTACTTGTCTTCTTTCATTTCTGATTTTGTTTATTTGAGCTTTCTCTCTTCCTTTCTTTGTAAGTCTGGCTAGGGGTTTATCAATTTTATCTATCTTCTCAAATAACTAGCTCTTTGTTTCATTGATCCTTTCTATGCCTTTTTTGTTTCAATAGCATTTATTTCTGTGATTTTTATTGTTTCTCTCCTGCTGACTTTCAGCTACGTTTGTTCTTCTTTCTCTAATTCAGTTAGGTGTAATTTGAGATTGCTTATTTTGGGATTTTTCTTGTTTGTTAAGGTGTGCCTGTATTGCGATGAATTTCCCTCTTAATACAGCTTTTACTGTATCCCATATGAGTTGCTATGGCGTGTTATCATTTTCATTTATCCAGATATTTTTTTATTTCTTCTTTAATTTCTTCAATGATCCATTGCTTCTTCAGTAGCATATTGCTTAGTCTCCACATCTTTGTCCCTTTCTCACCTTTTTTCTTGTAATTTCTAGCTTTATAGCATTATGATCGGAGAAGATGCTTGTTGTTGTTTCAATTTTTTTGAATTTATAGATGCTTGCTTTGTTTCCCAACATATGGTGTATCCTTGGGAATGTTCCATGAGCACTTGAGAAGAATGTGTATTCTGCAGTTTTTAGATGAAGTGTTCTATGTATGTCTATTAAGTCTAACTATTCTAGCTTTTCGTTTAATTCCACTGTTCCCTTGTTGATTATCTGTCTGGATGATCTGTCCAATGATGTGAGTGGGGTGTTGAGGTCCCCTACTATTATTCTCTTATTTTTGATATCTTCTTTTAGGTTTGTTAATAGTTGCTTTATGAACTTTGGTGCTCCTGTGTTGGGTGCATAGATATTTATAAGCATTGTTTCTTGATAAAGCGTCCCTTTGATCATTATATACTGACCCTCTTTGTCTCTGTTTACCTGCCTTATCTTGAAATCTACTTTGTCTTATATAAGTATTGTGACACTTGCTTTCTTTTGTTTGCCATTAGCTTGGAGTATCGTCTTCTACCCCTTCACTCTGAGCATGTATTTGTCATTGGAGCTGAGGTGCGTTTCCTGGAGACAACGAATTGTTGGATCTTGTTCTGTAATCCATCTTGACCTTCTGTGTCTTTTTATTGGAGAGTTCACTGCATTTACATTGAGGGTGATTATTGATGTATGAGGGCCTAATGTTGTCATTCTGTCACTCGTTTTCTGGTTTTCCTGCATTTCCTTTGTTTCTTGTCCTGTGTGGTTTGGTCTACCCATTTGGCTTCTGCAGTTTCTTATGCTGTGTTTCTTAGTTTTTTTCCGTATTTACTTTTTGTGTCTGTGTTCTGCTTTTCAGTTTAGCGGCTACCCTGAAGTTTGTATTGAGAATGTCGTGCATAACATAGTCCATTTTCTGATGGCCTCTTACTTCCTTAGCCTAAACTGAATCAGTCCCTTTCCTCCTCTCCTCCTAAGTTATTATTTTCATATCTTATTCCAACTTGTGTTGTGAGTTTGTGGTTATAGTGACAAGACTGTCTTTTTTTTGGTGTTTTCCTTCCCTTTATCCTAATGCTATAGTTGAGTATTTGCTATCCTATTCTGATTCTATCTGTCTCCTTCCTCTGTGTTTTGCCACCCCTTTCTCCCTTTTTTCCTTTTGTTAGGTGTGAGGGCCTTCTTGAGGATTTCGTGTTGTGGGGGAGGTCTCAGGGCTACGAAGTCCCTTAGCTTTTGTTTGGGAAAGATTTAATTTCTGCCTCACATCTGAAGGATATTTTTGCTGGATAGAGTATTCTTGGCTGAAGATTTTTATCTTTTATAGTTCTGAATATGTCATTCCATTCTCTCCTAGCTTGTAAGGTTTCTGCAGAGAAGTCTGCTGAAAGTCTGATAGGGGTTCCTTTGTAGGTCATTTTCTTCTGCCTTGCTGCCGTGAGTATTCTTTGTTTGTCATTCATTTTTGCCAGTTTTGCTACTATATGCCTTGCAGTAGGTCTTTTTACATTGAGAAATCTAGGAGATCTGAAAGCTTCCTCCACACACATTTCTCTCTCATTCCCTAGATTTGGGAACTTCTCTGCTCTTATTTCTTTGAGCATGCTTTGTGCTCCATTCTGCTTCTCTTCACCTTCTTGGGTACCTATAATTCTTATGTTGCATTTCCTCATTGAGTTGGCTATTTCTTGGAGATTTTCGTCATTTCTGTTTTAGTCTTAGTTCTCTGTCCTCCTCTGTCTGGAGCCATTCTACATGTCTATCTTCGATTATGCTGATTTGCCCCTCTATGGTGTCCACATGAGCATTCAGGGAATCTGTATTTTGTTTTCTCTCTTCCTTTTTTTTTCATCTCTACTATTTCTGATTGATTCTTCTTTATGGTTTCAATCTCTTTTGTGAAGTATCTCCAGAACTTGTTGAATTGTTTCTCTGTGTTTTCTTTCACCTCATTGAGTTTTCTGACAATAGCTATTCTGAATTCATTGTCGTTTAGTTTACTTATTTCTGGGTCTTCAGGACATAATTCTAGGTATTTATTTTCTCTCTGGTCTGGAGATTTAATGAATTGCCTGATGCTGGAAGTAACGATTTTTTCTCATTGTGATATTATTCAGTTGCAGTTACAGCCTATCACCACTAGATGGGGGCTGAGAGCCCCGTATTTTGGGCCCTCTGCCTTCAGCCGAGATGGCGTGGCACAGCGCTGGCTGGGGTGGAGAGTGCTTTCTCTTTCCTGCAGACCTGGTTTCCCAATCAGTTCTCGCACTCTGGTCTCCTGGAGTCTTGGCTTGATGAGGTCACCCCATGTGAAAACTGTCTCTCCATTAGAGGGCTTCGCTCTAGGCTGCAAGGGCTCTAGGGAGTCCTGGGTGATCCTGCCATGCGCAACCCCTCTCCTAGTCCTTCTGTCACGGAACCTCCCACGGCAGCGACCACAGTCTTCAGGGAAGGGAGCAAAGTTCTCTCTCTCCCAGTTCAAGCTTCTCCTCTGAGGGGGGGCTCCAGCCTCTCTGCCCTATGTCCTATGACTGCTGTGAATCTCCAAGGATTCCTGTGCTATTGGGATATTTTTTGTTGGAATATGGTTGCTCCTTTTTGTTGTATGTTGGAGGGGAGAGACTCTCGGGCAAGGTCACTCCACCATGAGTGGTCACTCCACCATGACGCTGATGTGACCAGTATTTCCTCTATTTTGCAGGTAAAGATTCACCCTAAGCTAACGTCTGTTGCCAGTCTTCATCTGTTTTTCTTCCTTTTTCTCCCCAAAGCTCCGGTACATAGTTGTGTATATGTACAAAACTTCTGGTTCTTCTATGTGAGCTGCTGTTACAGCATTGCTACTGGCAGACAAGTGGTGTGTCTCTGCGCCCAGGAACCAAACCCGTGCTGCTGAAGTGTAGCACACTGAACTTTAACTGCTGGGCCATTGTGGCTCTGGGGGGTGTCAACTTTAATCATTGGATTTAGGTGGTGTCTGTCAGATTTATCTGCTGTATAGTAACTGCTTTGTCTTTACAATTAGTGTCTTGTTGATGAACTTTGACAATTGAATTTAAGTATTGTGTACGTTTGTTTTTCAATTGATTTTTTTTCTTTTTCTTTTTTTGGTGGAATTCATAGTTGATCCCCCTGAAGAATTAGGAGCTAGTATTTCCGTCACTTCAGATGAGCTAGAGAAATTGCTGTACAAACCAGAAGATGGTGAATGGGGTCAGAAATCAAGAGACGAAGAATGTGAACGAATTATTAGTGGTATAGATCAACTTTTGAATCTCGGTAAGTTTTTTCAGGGTGAAAAGTTTCATGCTCAAGTTTTCTTTTCCATAAAAGTGTTTTAAAATAGTACCATAATTTTGGTTATGTTCTTTACTGCAATTTCTATTTGTTACCTTTTAGTTATCCCTGCAGTGTTAAATGTAACTCTATTTTATGAATGATTTGTAGAGAAATATCACTCAGAGGTAATGGATTTATTGATAAAAATTCTTCTGTCTGCCCTCACAGATATAGCAGCAGCTTTTGCAGGTCCAGTTGACCTATGTACGTATCCGAAGTACTGTACTGTGGTAGCTTATCCAACTGATCTTTACACAATTCGAATGAGACTTGTTAATCGATTTTACAGGTTGGTAGAAACCTACTTCAAAAATAGTTTGAAAAGATATTTGGCCATACCAACTAGAGTATACAGAGGTAGTGTTGGTTGATAGTGACATTGGTGGAGAGGGGGCTGATTAACATTATTTTCTATTTCATTCTCTTCTTTCATAATAGTGATTTCTTGGTCCTCTGTGTAAGACATTGTGCTAGATGCGTGTGGGTAGGTAGGGCAAGATCCTGGTGGGTAAGAAAACATACGATGTATGATGTTTCATTCCTAAATCTTTAGTAGTCTGTCTTACAAATTGTGTTAAGTAGTTAGAAATTGTATTTGTTTATTAATGTATGTTAACATTCCTCTTTTGAGCTGCTCCATTTAAGAATGAAATTTAGTTAATTGAACTTTGGCCTTTGAAAGATTAATTCTACAGCATTATGAACTTTTTACCTCTGGCTTCTAGAGCACTGCTAACTGTAAAATTTCCTATTCCAAATGGTTTTTTTTTTTTTTCAATTGATGGTATTTTATTTTTTGTAATTTAACTACTTCAAGAAATTACCATTACTAAAACCTTTTTCTTGAGTCCGCCTTGTTGGTATAATTTTATATGTAGTTGGACATTGGATTGTGCATTTGATCAAAAACCACTTTGCCAGTTTACGGTGACATTGACTCTCTTAGGATGGTATTTAACACATTTTCTTCATTAAGTCTCAACAGCTTCAAATGTATCTATAGGCATTGTGAAAATGAAAGGTTACTCTTTTGGTTTTCTGGATGTGATGATGTCATCTGTTAAGATTTTTGGTCCTTAAATTTGTTCTCTGCAGTTCAGCATCCAGTATAATTGCTCATGACCATGATCAAGATGAGAGCATTGCAAGGTTATTAGTTGTAACTTTGCATTTATGGTTTAATTAATATGTCATGCTGGCTTAATATGTTGGATTTTTAAATGTGGTTTCTTTTCTGTCTTTTCATTTTCTAAGCCCTAAATTGCCTACTTTTTGTTTTGAAGGAGGCTATCTGCATTAATTTGGGAAGTGAGATATATAGAACATAATGCCAGAACATTTAATGAACCTGAGAGTGTAATTGCAAGATCAGCTAAGAAGATAACTGACCAACTTTTAAAATTTATCAAGTAAGTGACCTCATATAGTTCTTATGAAAAAGTGTATTTGCATATTATGCTCTTGTAGCCATCCTTTCTTAATTTTTTTGGTCTGAATTATACCCTTTTAATGTGTTACTTTGAATGACATTTTACTCCTTACTGTGATTATGATTTCAGTAAATGAATGACAGTTTAATCTGTTTTGGATTATATCCTGTGAGAGTGCATATTCCACGTATTTTCTTGCATTGGAAACTAATTAGTGGGGTGAAAACTGACCTGGAAATTGAGATCCAAGTTATAACGTAGTCTCTTCTAGTGAACATTCTGGGTGACTTTGGACAGATTACTCTGCCTGTTTCCTTTAAAATTAATGAGTTTTGCTGTATGATTTATATGCATTTTCCCATAGCTATAAAAATTCTTTGAAAGAATCATATGTCAGAGAGGATAATTTATAAGCTGTGCCATGATTTTCACTATCCAGCTACAAACTATGAAATTACTAACTCCAGTCTGTCTCACTTTCCTGGGTTGAATCTGTCCCATGTCTGGAGGACTTACTACCTTTTGCCCAGAACTCTCTTCTGTTCTCTTTCAGGAAGATCACATACGCATTCTCATCTCCTTCATGCCTAGATATATCCATACTTTAGCATACTTTCTTCTTCTGTATGTATAGTGAGCTTAAGATATAATATGCTTTAATTTCTACTTCCTCTTTCTTTCTATTCCCCTTTTTCTCAAATCAACCATTTTCTTGGCTCACTGCATAAATATTACTCGTGAGATACTTAGAAAAAAATCATTGTTGTATTCATCCAGTTGAGGCCATACATATGTTATTTGTGGATTACCAGCTTAATTTCCATATATACTTAACTGGAAAAAAACCCCCAAATTTAGTTTCAATATTGTAAGGGGGTTAGTTCTTTCCAGAGAGGGTAGAGTGAAAACCTGGTAGTCCTCTGCTTGAGATTGGGCATGCGTAGTTGGGGACTATTTTATCTTAACCTGTAGTTTGAATCTTTAGCAACAGTAACTAAGTCTGCATGCTGTTAAAAAAGTGAAAAATTGTTTTTTAGGAATCAAGACTGTACAAATATCTCTGAACTTTCTAACACTTCTGAAAATGATGAACAAAATGCCGAGGATTTGGTATGAAGTTTGTCAATTTTATAATCATTTTTGTAAATTTTAAATGGTAACTTAAAAATAATGAGTGAAGTAGAAAATGCTGGTTATCTATGTCAATTCTTGCTATATGCCAATAAATTATGAAAATAGGGCTCTTGATAAAGGTAGTATTTTTTATCTAGCTGGTCAATGAGGTAATTTGTGTTAGCCAGTAATTGATATCAAATAAACAAAATATATCTAAGTGAATAACACGTGCAGAATACCTTCTCTTTCCAAATTTTAGCTAGAGAAAGGTGTATTATAAGGTACTTCTGAAATAGTTTTGGTAAAACCAGTATCTGGAAGTTGAATTTAATTGTAATTAACAATTAATGAACTTTACTCACAGTCCCCTAAAGTCCTTCACTCAAGATGGTATTGAAGTGTAAGTAAGGCAGATGATCAGTGATGTGTAATTTCACTTCATATGGAATCAAGCTTTGTAGGAAGGATATTCTTAAAAACAGTGTCACTTTCTACACAAACTCTTATGTAGTTCACTGATTTTCATGCTAATTTATATTGGAATAAAAATGGATATACTAGTAAGTGATTTAGAGAATAAGAAAATATATAAAGTATGAAATCCAGGAACTGTAGGAGACTCTTTCTAGGGTTTTCTGGATAGACATAAAATACAAATTTAAAGCTGCTTTAAATGTACTATTTAAGACATGCACGAAGCAACTTTTTATAGGTATGTTTAGGAATTACTACATGTTCTTAGGGAGTGTAAAGGGTTATTAAGAATGATTGGTTTGTTGGAGTCTGTGTGCCACAAAGATCCTGTGATAGAGTCTGTCTTTTGAGATTTTGCTAAGTTATAACCTCCTGAGACCTATTAAGATTATTACATTTCTAATGAGAATTTTAACAGGTAATGTGCTCTGATTTTATTCCTAGGATGATAGTGATCTTCCTAAAACATCTTCTAGAAGAAGGAGAGTAAGTTAATCTGCCTGATTGACCTTTCTTGTTTACTTACTCTTTGTTTTAAAATCAACGTAAGATTTTAGATGTTGTCTTTGGAAAGTTATGTTGATACAGATATTGAATACTATGTAAGAGAAAGGGGAGAAACCACTGAAAGGTGGATAGTTAGGTAAGGTTTCGTAAAGAGTTTTGATTTGAACTGTGTTCTCTGAATGAGATGGAGTAAGAAGAGGACATTCAAAAAGCTGGGGATATTATGATCCAAGCCAAAAAAGTAGGAATGTGTGGCATGTCGCTGGACTGGTGAGGGCACTGGCCTGACTAGGGTAGAGGTTGAATCTTAGAACTAGTGACCAAAGTGGCTGTGTTTAGCTGTTATGTTGGGAGCAGATTATGGTGATACTGATAACCAAGGATTTCTTTTAAACTTAAAGTAGAGAATCAATTGCACAGCCAAAAGATAAATAGATTTTGAGGGATAAGAGGAGAGGCATTAAAGGAAGTTAGTTAGGAGTTCATTGGAAGAATCTAGGAGTAAAGGATGAGCCCCTAGTCAATGATAGTGTTTGCTTGGAATGGAGAGGAAGGGAAGAAGATGAGACCTTTTAAGGGGAAAATTAACTAGCATTTGGTAGCAACCTTTTTCCATAATGAGGATTTGTTAGAAGAGTTTAAGCAGAAGGTTGTATGGAAATAAGTTTTTCATATTGGATAGTTAGAATTGTGGTGTCACCAGCAGCTCTTGAAGTTCTAATGTAGTTGCTTAATTAAAAGTAAAGGTTATTAATCTGACAATGCTTAAAAATGTTAACGTTTTATGTTTTATCCAAATGCTGCTTAAATTTAAGCTTTTTATCACGTTAATTTTCATAATGTGCTTGCCCCAAATAACATTGAAAAGTTAGATTTAAATTATTAACATCTGATTGTCATTTTCTTATAATTTCATTTCTAAACAGATTCTCAGATGTTTAGTATCTGTTTAATATTTGTTTGCCATGGCTGCTGTAGCAAATTACAAATCTAGTGGTTTAAACAATAAAAGTATTATTTTACAGTTCTGTGGATTAGAAGTTTGATATGGGTCTCACTGTGCTAAAATCAAAGTGTTGGCATGGCTCTGTTCCTTTCTGGAAATTTTAGGGTTGGTTCTGTTTCTTTGCATTTTCCAGCTTCTGGAAGCTCATGGTACCCTTCTTCCATCGTCAAGTCAGCAGTGTATCATCTTCCAGTCTCTGACTAACCCTCTTCCTCCCTCTTATAAGGACCCTTGTGATGACATTAGGCAGGCCCTGATAATCCAGGACCGTCTCCTTATCTCAAGATTGTACCTTTAGTCACATCTCCATAGTCCGTTTTGCCACGTAAAGTGACATATTCACAGGTTCTTGAGATTAGGATGTAGACATCTTTGGGGGCCATTATTCTCCCTACCACATTATCCAGTGTGATACTTCACATTCTGTGAAAATGTTTTCTAAATTTGGGAGATAACTGCTGGAATGAAAAATATTTTTAGAGTAACAGATGTGACGTTGTTGATTTTTTACAAAAAAGTGGATTTTTTCTAAGTGCATGGAAGATCAAAGTAGCCACATTCTTATAGCATAATATGGAAGACAACAGCTCAGATGCGTTTTTACCACCATACTGTACCATACCAGAGTGTGATTTTACAAGACTGAAAAATGTTTTAATGTTGTGAATATATTTTTAGGTCCATGATTGGAAAAAAAGGAGTATCAAAGCAGTCAACTATGTTGAAAGCAACTGGAAGAAACAGTGTAAGGAATTAGTGAACTTAATTTTTCAGTGTGAAGATTCTGAACCTTTTAGACAACCTGTTGATTTGGTTGAATATCCAGTAAGTTACCATTATTTGAATGTTTGGGGCTTTTCTTGTTTTGTATAGTCGAGATTGGGGTAGAGGTATTTGAATTAAATTTTGAAGAATAAGATGTCTATGCTTTATGTTAACTTCTTTTACCACTAAGTCAGCTGTAGAAGAGTTTTATACGCAATTTTCTTGAATTTATGGACACCTCTGTGACTCACGTTAAGACTTAGTTAACCAGAGCCAGCCCTGATGGCCTGGTGGTTAAAGTTTGGCTCTCACTGCTTTGGCGGCCTGGGTTCATTTTCTGGTCCTGGAACCACACCTCCTGTCTGTCAGTTGCCATGCTGTGGTGGCAGCTCACATAGATGAACTACAAGTACTCACAACTAGGATATACAACCATGTGCTGGGGCTTTGGGGAGGGGGAAGAAAAGGAAAATTGGCAACAGGTGTTAACTCAGGGCGACTCCTTCCCTGCCAAAAAAAAAAAGACTTAGTTAACCAGTGTTACATAATAATGAGAGCATTCTACGTGGTTATTTATTATCTAAGTAGGCCCAGCCCCGGTAAAACTGTAAGTTGATTAGAAGTGTTTATCTTCGGTCCTCCAGTAGTGGAATGGAAAATGATTGTAAAAACCAAAAGTCAGATTATAAAGCACAAATTTACTGTAGGAAGCTTGGAAATTACAGAAGAGTGTAAGAAGGAAATAAAAACCATTCCATATCTTGCTACCAAGTATAACATTTTGGTACATTTCTTGTCTGTATGTCTGGACCTCTTTTTAAAAATTACTGATTCTTAATATCCTTCTAACCTTTTTCTCTTCTGTCATTTTGAATATTTTAGAGATCTGATGCATTTATATTTCTAAAAGTAGGAATCAAATCTTAGAACTAATTATTATTTTTAAAACCTAGGACTACCGAGATATTATAGATACTCCAATGGATTTTGGAACAGTAAGGGAAACTTTAGAAGCGGGAAATTATGACAGCCCTTTGGAATTCTGCAAAGACATCCGGTTGATATTTAGCAATGCAAAAGCATATACACCGAACAAAAGATCAAAGGTAATTTTTAAAGTGGTGTATAAATAACAAAGTATACATGATCTGTGTAGATGCTAATTTTCTACTTCCTTGTAAAGGTTGGAATACTAAAGATAAGTGAGTAGAGCAAGTTTGCTGTTGAGAATAGAGCTTTTGCCACTGCTCAGATATGTGCTGTTGTTACCTTACAACTAGTAATGTTTATCTTTCCTAAAGTTTTATGAATAAATGAGGGTTGATGGGCGTGAGGGCACCAGTGTAATGAACAAATTTGGATTTGTTATATAGGATGAGAAAAATCTATGTTTTCATATATGTGAGAATTTTGAAAAGTGGTGGGAAACTTACTGATAAAGTCTAGAACAATATTAAAAGTAAGAAAAGGGAAATCTGAAGTGAGGGTTTGACTTCTGACAACATACTCATATTTTGGATCTGAAGGAGAAGTGCATGAGCTATTTGATTATTTAGGAACACAAGTAGTGAATACACTCCTCAATTTTTGTGAAAATGTTATATATTGGATAACTTTTCAAAACTTGTTGAAGTATAATAAATATACAAAAGTGCTCATGTACTCTCGGTGAATTTTCAAAAACGCACCCATTATAGCCAGTGTGCTGGGTAATTAAAAATAAACAAGAGTAATGAGAAGTAAGATTTTAAAAGTAAAGCACTTGCTTGATATTATAGCACTTTCTCTATCATCAGTGAATTATTGCTGCTAATTAACCATTTTGCCTTTATTTCACTTTCCCCTCATTACTTATTACCCCACCTCCTGCTTTATTAATTCTTGTCTCAATTTGGGAACTCTTTCGTTGCACTCAATATTTGAATTGCTTTTTGGATCAGTTTAACATTAAAATCTAACATTTTTTCCAAGCTTCTGTTATTGTCAATATTCACCATTTATGAGACTGTTTATTTCTAGAGAGAATAATTAAAAGTTTTTCCCCCCTTTTGTTTAAAATACATGTTTGAGGATACATTGTACAACTCACCCGTTTAAAGTGTACAGTTTAATGGTTTTTGGTATATTATTCAAATTTTCAAAATTGTGGTTAAATATATATAACATAAAATTTATCATGTTAGCAGTTTTTAAGTGTACAATTTAGTGGCATTACTTATATTCACAAAGTTATTCAGCTATCACTGCTATCTATTTCCAAAGCTGTTTCATCACTCCAAACAGAAACTTTGTAACCATAAAGCAATAACTATATTCTGCCCTTCCCTCAGTCCTTGGTAAGCTCTAATCTACTTTGTATCTCAATGAATTTGCCTTTTCTAGATATGTAATATAAGTTGAATCATACAATGTTGGTCCTTTTGTGTCTGGCTTATTTTACTCAGCAAAATGTCTTAAAGGTTCATCCATGTTGTAGCATCTGTCTACATTATTCATTTTTATGGTTGAATCATATTGCATTGTGTGGATGTGACATTTTGTTTTATCCATTCATCCCTTGATTGCCACTTGAGTTATTCCTACTTTTTAGCTATTGTGATTAATTCTGCCATGAATGTTGGAATACAAGGTGTCTGTAAGAGTTCTTTCTCTCAGTTTCCTTGGGTATATACCTAAGGGTGGAATTGCTGTTTCATAGGGTAATTTTGTTTTTAGTGTTTTCAGGAATATGTTACAGAACTGTATTCCATAAGGGCTGCTCCATTTTACATTCCCACTGGCAATATATGAGGATTCCAATTTCTTCACATCCTTGCCAACTTCTTTTTTTTTTTTTTAAATTGTAGCCATCCTAATGAGTATGAAGTATTACATCATTGTGGTTTTGATTTGCATTTCTCTTATGACTTAAAAATTGTACCTGGTTTTACAAATTTCACTTATATTCACTTTACATATGTATGTGTATATATGAATTATATAGGAAATTCATGTATCTCACATACTTTTTTTTTTTTAAGTTCTCTAGTGTTATAGTTTCCACCACCCTCCTCTGCCATGCATTAGAGTGATTGATATTTTATTTTATTTTATTGATATTGATACTTTTACACTTATTTTTAGGGATGATTGTAGATGAGTAAAGAGTACATCCGGTAAATACATAGTTAGACCAGAAGTAATTTTTAGTGGCACTGAAGATCACCTTGCTGTTCTTTTAAAGATTTGATGTTGTTTAATTATAAAAATTGTTAAAAACACAACTTTTGACATATATTTAAGTTCTAGGTTATATTTTTTTCTTCTACTGGATGCAAGGTATCCTTTTGTCTGTAATTCATATTTAGATCTAAGTAGCACCAAAGGCAGTCAAATTACAAGTACAGACTGGTGTAAAAGTGCTTTTGTTCTGTTGCCCAAGGAGACACTGTTCTTTTGCTGCCTAAATAGCAGTCTTCAAACCAGCCAACTTCCCACCTTAACTTTAGGAGAAGGGGAGATGATGGGGGTTTGTATATGTACATGTGAAAAAGGGAAAAGCCAATTGAGAACCACTGACATAGACATAAGCCCTCAATTCTAGAGAGTTGCTTGATTTAAAACTACATTCTTTTCATCTGAGAGGTATATGTTTGACACTGCCTGTTTCTTGCAGATATCACTGAAGAGAAGGAGTGGGAAATAGGTAAAATAAGTAACAGCCATTATCTGTAACAGTGATATAATAGATTGCAAGTAGCTTCAGTAATTATACAATTTGTTTTATAAAAATATTTTCTAAGATATTTTGTAGTTCTAGTTTTGCTCTCACATTCTTGCAGATTTACAGTATGACTTTGAGATTGTCAGCCTTATTTGAAGAAAAAATGAAGAAAATCTCCTCTGATTTTAAACTTGGTCAGAAATTCAATGAAAAACTTCGAAGAAGCCAGAGGTTCAAGAGACGGCGAAAATGTAATCGTGTCAGTCAGGCTAACAGAAGTATCAGGTGAATTGGTTATTGTAGGCTTTGTGTGCAATTTTTAAAATTTCAGGTGCTATTTCTTTGGTTTTATTATGCTAAAAATTGTTAATGATTTTAGTGTACAGCATATTCAGAAAAGACTAGCCATTTTTTTTATGGCTTTAAAGCATTCTGTGTATGTAGAGCTGTTGCATTGATTTGCCATTACATAAATTTGTAAGTTTGATGAAAAGCATCAGTTTTTAAAATCTTAATTATTTAAAGTGTCATTTACCTTTTTCATAAGAAACTTTTTTTTAATGCAGAGAGTACAATGATTACTGTGTATGGCAATTGAACATTTGATTATGTAAGGGAAAATGTCAATTAGATATAATGCACCCTATTTTTACAAGAGGATTAGTTGTAAAGAAGAAATATAAAATGCAAGGTTTAGTCTCTTCATCAGTAATTTAATATTTATATTCTGTCTTCTTTGTGTAGCTTACGTTAACATCAAATTTACAGGTATTTTGAAGTGTGGAAATGCGAAAATGAAGTCATTCAATGTTCACTTTGTTTCCATGTACAGTTTGACTGTGCACTGTGCCCTTGATGGGCTTCTTCATGGTTGTTCTGGGGATTACATTGTGCATCTCAATTCAGAACAATCTACTTAGATTAATACTATTTAGTTCCCATAGTTATAAGAATTTTGTTCTAGTTTAGCTCCCTTTTCCCCATTATTTGTGCTATTATTGTCAAACAGATTGCAGCTTTGTTATGTTCTATGCAGTTGTCTTTTAAATCAGTTAATAAAGAATAAAAAATTATTTATACTGTTATTTATATTTTCCTGCATAAATTGCCGTTCCCCAGTGGTCTTTATTTTTGTGGATTTCAGTTAACATCTGCTGTCATTTCTTTTTAGCCTGAAGTCTTTTAGTACTTCTTGTAAGGCAGATGTGCTAGCAGTAAATTCTGTTAGTCTTTGTTTATCTGGGAATGTCTTGATTCCACTTTCTTTCTTTAAGACTAGTTGTGTTGGATACAGAATTCTTACTTGATGGTGTTTTTCATTTGACATTTTGAGCATTTCATCCCACTGCCCTCCCTTGTTTCTGATGAGAAGTCAGCTGTTAATCTTATTGAGGTTCCCTCCCTTGTACATACTGCATAAAGTGTTTTTCTCTTGCTGCTTTCAAGATTTTCCCTTTGTCTTTATCTTGCAACTAATTGTGAGCCGTGCAGGTGTGGATTTTTCCTTCTTGGAATTTATCCAGTTTTGTGGATGTGTAGAGGAAAGTTTTTCATCAAATTTGGGTTATTTCCAGCCATTATTTCTTTGAGGTTTTTTTCCTGTGCCTTTCTTTTTGGGGCTCTCTGAGGCTCTCTTCATTTACTTGTTTTTCTTTCTGTTCTTCATACTAGATAATCTGTATTGACAGTTTTCAAGGTCACTGGTTCTTGTACCAGCTCAGATCTGCTGTTGGGCCCATTTTGTGAATATTTATTTCAGTTACTGTATTTTAAACTGCAGAAATTTTAGTTGGTTATTTTTTATAATTTCTACCTCTTTATCAATATTATTTGTCATAATTTCCTTTAATTCTGTAAACATGATTTCATTTAGTTCTTCAAACATGTTTATAATTGATTTAAAAGTCTTGAGTCCAACATTTGGGTCCCGGGCCAGCCTGGTGGCACAGTGGTTAAGTGCGCACATTTCACTTTGGTGGCCCGGGGTTTGCTGGTTATGGATCCTGGATGCAGATGTGGCACCACTTGGCAAGCCGTGCTGTGGTAGGCATCCCACATATAAAGTAGAGGAGGATGGGCATGGATGTTAGCTCAGGGCCAGTCTTCCTCAGCAAAAAGAGGAGGATTGGCAGCAGATGTTAGCTCAGGGCTAATCTTCCTCAAAAAAAAAAAAAAAAGAGTCTCAAGGTCAGCCATTGGTCAGTAGATAACTGGATTCTCTCCAGTCTTTCTTGAATTTATGTGGAATCTTCCACTTTCCCAGGAAGATGTTGGAGCTTTTCAAAGACTCCTATGAGTGTCTCATTTCCTAGATCTCTCCTTTAAATTTCTGGTTTAACTCTTACTCTAACCAGTATGACAGCCTTAGGCAGCCATGCTGTTGGCCTTACTGGAGTGCTGGCAATGTTTGTAGTGCTCTTGGGCATGCGGCTTTTCTGGGGAGTTCCCAGATCAGGCCAGCTTCCTCCACCTGCTAATTCTGGTCTTCAAGGCTTTCGTGTCACAAGAATTGGGAGGTGTGTATGACTGGGAGCAGCCTCAAGTTAAAAATGCCAAAGGCTCCGCTGTTTTTACTTAGCTTCAGAAGTTTATCTTGAATAAACACTTTTTAATTTGTTGCATGCCTTTGATTACTTTCTAGACTTCTGAAATGGTTGTTTTGGATTATTTTCCAGCTTTTTTTTTGCTTTTTGGGTGAGAGGATTTATTGAAGTTGTCCTCATGGCATTCCTGCCCTCTATATTAGAATAGCAGAGCCTTGTTGAAACAGATAAACATACTCATTAGGTAAATGATTTACTCCTGTGCAGCTGTTTTGTGATCTGTAATTCAAGTACATACGTTACAATGTACTATGTGAGTCCTCCCCCACCTCTTTTTTAAAACTTTTCATTTTGAAATAATTTCAGAATTCTAGGAAAGTTGAAGAGTAATTTCAAAGGACTGCTGCATACTTTTTACTTGGATTCACCAGTTGCTCACATGATGTCACATTTGCTTTATTGTTACTTTATCAATAGCTTTTTCTTTTAAATCATTGAAAAGGATATTTCTGACATCATGCTCCTTTCTTTACCCCTAAATACTTAGTATGGATTTGCTAGGAACAAGGTTCGTGTCACACCTTGTTTGTATTTCTACAGTTGACCCAATAATGTCCTTAGGACAATTTTTTTCCCTAATCCAGATCCAATTAAGATCATGCATTGCGTTTAGTTGCTTTGTCTCTTTAGTCTCTTTTAATCTGGAATTTTATTTTCCACCTTTGTCTTCTTGATTGACATTTCTGAAGGGTATGGGTCATTTATGTTATAAATGACCCTCAGTTTGGGTTTGTCTTACTGTATAAATTTTTAACTTTTTTTGTTTACTTTTAAAAACTACTTTTTCTTTGAACTAGGGAAGAGTCTAACAATTCAGAAAGACATAGGATAAAAAGGGAAAGTTTTCACTCTTGAGGTATTACTGTCTTGTCTACTGTTAAAAATCAAGTTTATGATAAGTATAAGTATGTAATTATTCTCTTTTGTATTTTATGGGTCTGCCCTCCAGATGATGGCAGTTACAATTTTGACATAACAAGCTTGAATTTTCTTATGATAAACAATTAGTGCTTTAAGAATTGTGGTTATCTTTAAGCTCAGATGCCTTAGATAGTCGAAAAGCTCCTTTATCCTTTTGTCTTAAAGAAAAATAGGATTATCTCCATCTTTCTGTTACCCAGATGTGTAACTTAAAACTACAGACTATCTTGTCAGTAAACATCCATTCCTTTCCCTGTAATCCATGGCTCAGGGGCCAGCCATGGTGAACTGCTACTTGGATGTAAACAGATTTGTTTTAGGAAAAAACAACTTGTTCTGATCTCTTTTTAGCCTGTCTGTTTTCTGTTTAGGTTTTGTTGATTCCTTCTGTTAATTTTCTGCTGTCTTTAGGAAGATACAGGAGATGAGAGACAAAGTCATGTCGTATTAAGACTCAAATTTGTAATATGAATGAATGCCTGTATTACATAAATGTTGGTTCCCCTCTACATTTAATCCAAAGAACCTAAAGTATTCAGCATGATTGTCTGTAACTCTGTTACTTGGATCATTTGTTCATTACTCCAGTTTGGAATAAAACGATGTCAAATTTAGAGTAAGAGAATTTTCCATGCCAGAGTAAATTGTTAGTAATGAATATTTTAATGTCCTTATCATAAATTATTCTCAGATTAGGTAATAATACACTTTTATTTAGACATTCTCTGTTGTATTAAATATTGTTTCTTTTGTTTATATCTTTGACCAGAAATATCAAGCAGAAGCGGTCAAAATCTCAGACGAAAGTAATTCCTGAGTTGATAGGTTCTCCTACCCAGTCTACCTCAAGTAGGGCTGCTTGTTCTGCAAGCCACAAGATGAGTGCTAGTCTCTCTTCGGGTGTTACATCTGGTAACTCTTCAGATTCAGCAGGATCATCAGAAAGAATGAGAAGAAATAGACCTGTCACTCTAACAAATGGCTCTACATTATCTGGTGAGAAGTGGAATGTTATGTTGACATTTCAAGTGTTGAGCACTCAAGTGGGTAACACTGCTAGTTACTATGGGTTTAGACGAAAGAACAAATAAAGAAGACACGGCCTTGGCATTCAAGAATTTACAATTCTGGGGCCAGCCTCATGGCGGAGTGGTTAAGTTTGTGCTCTGCTTTGCTGGCCCAGGGTTTCATGGGTTTGGATCCTGGAGGCAGACCTAGCACCGCTTATCAGGCCATGCTGAGACAGTGTACCACAAAGCACAACTAGAAGGACCTGCAACTAGAATATACAGCTGTGTACGGGGGGACTTTGGGGAGGAGAAGAAGGAGGAGGAGGCGAAAAATTTTAAAAAAGATTGATAACAGATGTTAGGTCAGGTGCTGATCTTCAAAAAAAAACCCCAGAATTTGCAATTCAACCGAAGAGGCAAAAGTAACAAATAGGGACAATTAGAATATGTTTCAGCAAGTACTGTTCTTTACAAATGGTGCAACCACATTTTATGCAAATTTAAATCTTCCAAATTTTAAATAATGTAGTATGAATATCCCAGATTGTAAAATTTGACATTTTTGTATTTCTTTAAGTTAAAAAAGGGCATGGTAATCTAAGTTTAAAGCCAATGACCTAGTAAATTCTAAACTGTTTATGTTATTGCTGTTTGGTGGTATAACTGATCCCTTTATTAGCATTGTGTGAATGAAGCTTTGGTGTGTTTGTGCTTCTGTATGATTTTGGTGACTCATGATGATAGTATAATTATTGTTGTAATTTAAAATAATAGCATCAAATAGGTAGAATGCAGTCATGTTTTAGAGGTCTGGCACGCCTTACAGAAGAGTTTGGATTACTTAATTGGGTCCCTCATTGAGTAAGGGAATCGAAGGATGATTTCTGTTCCAGGAAGATTAATCATTTTGGTAATAATAATGCAGGGAAGGGGAGGAGTCAGGAAACAGCGTCCAAGTGCTGGGGAGTGGAATAAAGTTAAAACAGTCAAAGTAGCCAAACAGCAGAGCAATTTCAAAGGAAGAAACACAATTTGGTGACTGATGATATTCTCCTAACACAGCCACTTTCTTCTCTAACATAGAGCTGAGTGGGGTTATGGAGCAAAATTTTGTCTTTTAACAATACATTCCTCCTCATTTTGATGAAGTTTTCATTTTGTGCTAGACATGTTAAGAACTGAATCTGGATGAAGGAACAGGAAATCTGAGTTTCCTGTCTTGTGTTCACACTGGGCTAAACACTCGTTAAGTGGAATAGTGAAGGAAAATGACCTGTACTATTTACATTATTTATCTCACTTTTTATACTTTTTTTTTTGTGGAACATGTAGAAATGACCTTTCTTGAGCTGAAAGCATGTACGGTACAACTCTGCTGTTAGGAAGGGCTACTGGAGAATTGTTAAGTATGTCTGCTGATATGCTGGACTTGAAATGACTGTCTCATATAACAGAAGGAAGTGGATAGTGGGGCTAATGAAATTTTTAAACGGAAGGTTTTATTTATAAAGTATATAAACTGTATTTTCTGAATGCAAACCAGGATTAATATGTTCCTTTCAGAAATAAGAGGAGACTCTTGATTTGGAATGCTGATTATGTACCTTTTATTACCAAAATTTTATCAGGTGTTCTTTGAAACAATTTTTAAAAACATATTCTCTTCTAAGTATTTTAAGAATCTCCTTTTTAGTCTGTTATGAAATATCTGTTGTGTGTGTAGTAAACATAGGAGAATATTTAATGAACTGTTGATGCTTTATTTTTCTTAGAAAGCGAAATGGAAGATTCGTTAGGTACCTCTTCATCATCTTCAGCTTCACATAGTTCAGAGGAAAGCAAAGAGAGTTTAAGAGCTCGTGAACCCTCTTTACGTAGTGGGCTGGCCAGAAACAGCAATCTCAGGGTGACCAGAACCAGAGCAGCTCAAAGGAAAACTGGTAAGAGACTCAGTGGTACTTCGCAGGAACGTATATCAAGAGGATCCAAAAGCTCAACATTGAATGGCGTATTGATTTAATATGTCTACATATGATTAAATGTCCTTTAGGCTTTTTGTTTTTTTTTAAATTGAGCTGTAATTGACATATAACATTGTTAGTTGCAAGTGTACAACAAAATGATTCAATATTTGTATACATTGCAAAATGATCACCTCAATAAGTCTAGTTACCATCTGTCACTCTACATAGTTACCAAAAATATTTCTTTCTTGTGATGAGGACTTTTAAGAATTATTCTGTTAGCAACTTTCAAATATGCAGCACAGTATTATTAACTGTAGTCATTGTGCTGTACATTACATCCCCATGACTTATTTATTTAATTTTTTTTGTGAGGAAGATTGGCCCTGAACTAACATCTGTTGCCAATCTTCCTCTTTTTGCTTGAGGAAGATTGTCCCTGAGCTAACATCTCTGCCAGTCTTCCTCTGTTTAGTATGTGGGATGCTTCCACAGCATGGCCTAATGAGCGGTGTGTAGGCCTGTGCCTTGGATCTGAATCCACAAACGTGGGCCGAAGTGGAGCATGCGAACTTAACCACTACCCACTGGGCTGGCCCCTCTGTGACTTATTTATTTTATAAGTGGAATTTTGTACCTTTTGACCTCCTTTACCCATTTCACCCCCGCCCTCCAGTCTGTTCTCTATATTTAAGAGCTTGGGTTTTTTTTTTTTAGACTTCCATTTATAAGTGAGATCATATGGTATTTGTCTTTCTCTGACTTATTTCACGTAGCATAATGCCCTCAAGGTCCATCCATGTCGTTCGAATGGCAAGATTCCATTCTTTTTTTATGACTGAACAGTATTACTTTGTGTAGCTATACCACCTCTTCTTTATCCATTCATCCATCGATGGACACTTAGGTGTCCTTATCTTGGCTATATGAATAATGCTGCAGTGAACATGGGAGGGCATATATCTTTCTGAGTTAGTTTTTGTTTCTTTGGCTAAATATCCAGAAGTGGAATTTCTGGATCATATGCTAGTTCTATTTTTAATTTTTTGGGTGAACCTCCACACTATTTTCCATAGTGGCTGCAGCAGTTTACATTGCCGCCAACAGTGCACAAAGGTTCCCCTTTTTCTGCATTCTCACCAACACTTGTTATTTCTTGTCTTTTTGATAATAGCCATTCTAAAAGGGTTTAGGTGATATCTCATTGTAGTTTTGATTTGCCTTTCCCTGATGATTAGTGATATTGAGCATCTTTTCATGTGCCTCTTGGCCATCTGTATGTCTTCTTTGACTTACAGATATTTTTTCCCGTTTGGTAGGTTGCCTTTTCATTTTGTTGATGATTTCCTTTGCTGTGCAGAGCTTTTTAAATTTGATGTAGTCTTACTTGTTTATTTTGCTTTTGTTACCTTTGCTTTTGGAGTCAGTTCCAAAACCTCATCACCAAGACCGATGTCAAGGAGCTCATTGCCTGTGCTTCCTTCTAGGAGTTTCATGGTTTGAGGTCTCACATTCAAGTCTTAATCCATTTTGAGTTAATTTTTATGTATAGTGTAAGACAGTAGTCTAGTTTCATTCTTTTGCATGTGGCTGTCCAATTTTTCCAGCACCATTTATTGAAGAGACTGTCCTTTCCCCATTGTATATTCTTGCCTCCTTTGTCATGAATTAAATGACCATATACATGGGTTTATTTCTGGGTTCTCTGTTTCATCCTTTAGGCTTTTTGGATTTAGAAAGGAAATCTAGTTCAGCATTAAAAAACAAGGAACATCAGTACTAAAATAATCAAGTCATTAGGAAATGTTGAAATGAGGATCTTTTTAATCTTACTGTTACTTTATTTCTAGGTCCCGTTTCTTTAGAAAATGGATGTGGCCGAAAAGCCACTCGAAAGAGAGTCTATTTAAGTGACTCTGATAACAATTCAGTGGAGACTGCTGAAAGTTTAAAAGCCAGAGCTAGAAATAACCGGAAAGTTCTACGAAAGTGTGCTGCTGTGGCTGCCAATAAGATAAAGTTAATGAGTGACGTAGAGGAGAATTCTAGCTCTGAGAGTGTCTGTTCTGGCCGCAAGCTGCCTCACCGCAATGCTTCTGCCGTAGCTAGAAAAAAGTTACTACATAATTCTGAAGATGATCAGAGCTTAAAGTCAGAAATTGAAGAAGAGGAGCTAAAAAATCAAAATCACGCATCACCATTGTCCACTTCTCATGCTGCCCAGAGTACTGGCAGTGAATCTGAAGATGGCGATTCAGAGTCAGAAAGTGATCTACGGGTAGCCCGGAAAAATTGGCATGCTAATGGTTACAAGTCCTATACTCCAGCAACTTCTAAAACAAAATTTCTTAAAATAGAGTCTTCTGAGGAAGACTCTAAAAGTCATGATTCAGATAATGGACATGATAGAACTGCTGGCCCATCAACGTCTGGGCAGAAACTTAAGGCAGAACGCATCTCAGAAGAAGAGGAGGAAGCAGATTCTGAACCAAGAAAATATATTGGTAGGAAATACAACGCAAGTCGCAAGAACGCTACTTTCCTTAAAAAAGCAAAGATCTTCAGTGATTCAGAGGACTCTGAATCTGAAGAACAAGATAGAGAAGATGGCACATGTCACAAAATGGAAACAAACCAGATTTCAGGGAATTTGAAGTGTGAACGTATTGCTGGGTCCCAGTGTTTCTCAGATCATGCATCTGAAACTGATGTGGATTCAGATGATGACAAGACAAAACAAAAATCAAGCAGTTCTACGAAAGGTAATTCAAAACATTTAACCCTGGTTCACTGATTATTCTCACTGTCCTTTCCTTACAGCAAACAATGCTTTTTCTTTTCTATGAAACATCTCTTTGCCAGCTGTTTTCTCTACCCCACACATTCTCCATGAGTCTTTTCTGTGCATCTCTATATTCCTGTTTGCATGCCTACCTATTTGTTGGGCACGTTAAGTTTTATTCACGTAACAGGAAGTCTTGGCCTTAATGACTATTTCTACTAAAGATTTCACTTCCTTGTATTGGTGATGGGAATATTGTATTGGCTATGGGTTTAAGAAGAGCAGAGGCAAGCACATTTGTAAGCTGTGGTGATAAGAGATTGAGAAGAGGAAAGAAAAGGGTAGGACTGGTTGAAAAGAATGTGGTAAGTAATAATAGCAGCTAACAGAACAGTTACCAAGCTGTGTCTACGTATCAGGAAGTCTTTTTAAATGATTTACATTTATTAATCAGTTTAGTTTTCATATCTTTTATGAGATAGGAACCATTATTATTGGCCATTTTACTGATGATACTGGACCATGGAGAGATGAAATAACTTGCTGAATTAAGATTGTACTCCTGGTAAATGGGAATTGAAGAAAAATATTAAAGAGCAGGAGGCAACTAAAGCTAAGATTTAAAAGTAGTTGGTGTGATTGGAATTTGTGAAGTTAAGAAACATTTCAGGGAGGCTGAGAGTAAGTGATTAGTTGGGATACCTTAGTGCAGTGGGAACGAGAGTTTAGTCTGTATTCATGTAAATAAAATACTCGAGTGTCAAGTGTTTTGTGTTCGTAGATAGAAAGGCATGGGGTATTATTGATGAGAATATGTTATACTGGTGAGTGACACCGAGGCTGAAATCACTGCTCTAAAGTATTAAGAACCCACCCCATTCACTGCCATCCTCCTTCCAGGTGAATAAGAATTCTGGACTTAGTTGTTTAAAATGTTGAACATTTAATTCCTTTAGACTTACTCTTCTATTAAAGATTAAAGGAATACTTTTAATTTTTAGATTCTACATCACAAGACCATGGACAAAGCAGAAAAGTTTCCAGAAAAAGGGTCTGTTCCAGTGACTCAGACAGCAATTCAAAAGTGGTTAAGAAATCACCAAAAGCCAAAACAGGTCTCCAAAGGATTCCTCGAAGATGTGCAACCACCGCTGCCAGTAAGATTAAGCTCATGAGTGATGTGGAAGATGTTAGTTTAGAAAATGTGTGTACTAGAAGCAGAAATGGAAGGAAAAGGCTCCATTTTGCATCTATGACAGCTAAGAAGATAGTGAGTGATTCTGAGGGAGATGGAAACTGTGAAGTGCCAAATGAACAGTATGCCTGTGAAAGGAAGCCACCAGAAGCTGACTCAGAAGGTAGTACAAAAAGTATTCACCAGTCTTTAAATGGAGACTCGGACTCCGAAGGTATTTTAAATTCAGAACACAAGAACAGGCACACCAGTCGTCACAAAACAAATGTTGCACCTTCTAAAACAAAGAATTCTATGATTGGGTCTTCAGAGGAAGATTCAAAAAGCCATATTCCAGGGGGTGAGATTGGTAGAAAATTTTCTTCTGAGTCAACTTTGGTGCAAAAAACTACTGCAGAGAATAACTTTGAAGAGGAACTGAATTATGGGCTGCGCAGGTGGAATGGCAGAAGACTCAGGACCTATGGGAAGGCTCCTTTCAGTAAGACAGAAGTTATTCGTGATTCTCAGGAAGCAGCCGAGACGGAAATAAAAAGGAAAAGACTGCATCCTGAATTGGAAAATGTGAAAATTTCTGAAACAACAGGGAGTTCAAAGTGTGGACCTGACACTAGTCCCAAATCTGATTCAGATTTGGGATCTGTAACTGAATCAGATGTTGACTGTACTGATGATACAAAAACCAAAAAGAGGAAAATGAGAGGAAAAGCAAAAGTAGTTAGAAAAGGTAAAACTTTTACAGCTAACATATCTAAAACTGTGAGACGACAAAGACAAAGCAAACGTCCTAGGTTAAATTTGGATGATAATGACTGGGAGGATTTGGACTATGCAAAATCTAAGAGAGTTCTCCGACGTTCAAAAATAAAAACGAGAAATCAGGGTAGAAGGACCGTGAGATACCATGATGGGGATGATGATAGAAGCTTAGAAAATGTGTTAGATTTTGATGATTGCACCTTATGACCTTGAGGGAAAACCAGTTCATTTAGAGGAAATGGACTGGAATTTATGGTGAAAGTTGGCTGTTGAAATTATTTGTGTCCTACAATTCAGGGAATATATTTATATTTTTCTATGAAAAGTTATGAATGTGACTAAATCATGACTGTTATTTTTATTTGCACTTGCTTGCCTTTGTAGCAGCTTTCAGCACAGGTGCCAAAATATGCTTCATTTTGGGGGCAGATCTACTTTGACAGTATTTAACTACATATAGCAAGATTTTGAAATATGTTAAACACTAAATATCCTGGTTATCAAAACCAATGAGCATTACTTTCTTGGTAGCAAGTGTCACACAGTTATTTTCTGAATTCATCAAGAGGTGGTAGTTTCTAACCCCAGCTCTATTGTAGTGTAACAATTTTATGTGACCTATGTTTACAGATTCTCCATAAATATTATGTGCATAATTACAATCATGGGAGGTGTAACCATGATTAGTAGGCAAGGTACCTACCACTTTTTTTTTTTCTTTCCCTGGCTACTTGAGTAGAATGCATTATACCAGATTTAGTAATCTTCATTGAAATGGTTTCCAGTTTTCTTTCCAAATGCTGTTGAGTCTTTCTCTCTCTTTATTTTTAAGGAAAATATCACTTTTATTTTATAAACTTGAATTTATAAAGTGCTGGTAAATTATTTTTTTTTAATATTTTTGATTGTATATTTTAAACCGCTAAGGCCAGACCATAGTCCTAGCATTTTCTTTTTAAATTGTGCACTAACAAAATGCTATATAATTTGTCTTTCCAAGATCTCCTGGTTTCCATATAAGGGATTTAACCAAAATCTTGGTCTTCCATAGTCTTACTCTGTGAAATAGAGGAGTTTGTGTGCCTTAGATTTAGGAAAAGTGTGTTCTTTAATAGAGTGTACGGGGCTAAAAGAGTATTTAAATTATATGTAGTTTTCCCCAATTTCTATTGAAATTGTAGAGTTGAGTTTTGTTAAAAGTGCAATCACAAATCTCATCTATATAGGAAAATAGTTCAATGTCATTCTTCATCTCTTCGTTTTAGCTTACTGCTGCCATGTGCAATCCCAAGCATTCTTTGCTGGGGCAACTAAGTGTATCTTTCTTAGTGACCTCTAGTTTAAATCTAAGAAACTGTCAAGTGTTGTGGGAAAATAATTTTGGAATCCCTTTAAAGTGAAACTTGTGTCACATCATCAAATACCATAGTACACTTATTTTTGAGCCAAATATTTTTACTTGATAGGTTGTGCTACTCCAAACAGTATAGGTGCCCGTTTCTAGCTTGATTGTGCCTGAAGATGGACTTGATTCAAATGGTTTACATATTTTGTAGCTAAGGAGTATGTTACAGTACTCCCACCTTGTTATTTATTGGCCCTAACTGTTTGGTTTCAGACAAAATTAACCCTTTTCTCCTCTGTATCCTTCAGGTGGCAGATAAGGAAAAGCATCAGATTCTGATATCAGTGTTAGAGAATGTTCCTAAGCGTTGTTACTTTTTAGTTATCTGTTCCACTTGACATGGTAGAAGGTACTTTCTCTTTCTATTCTGATGTAAGAGAAAGGATGTTTTTGGACATTACCAACTTAGATAAGCAGGATACCTACCTCTCCTTTGGTTGTTTAGAGAGCTATCACCACTTCAAAGCTATGATGCTCTTCTTCTCAAAGCTCACGTTAAGTGTATAGTAGACAGATTGATTTAGGATAATTGTCCTTAACTATTGACCTGAAAAAATTAATGGCATACTCTTTACTTCCCTAATTTTAAGAAATGGTAATAGATGTCTTGTCCATTAATTTATTTAAATGCTTCTTAAGCTTCTCTGTTTTATATCTATTCTCAGGGTTATAACTCCGTGTTTACCATCATCTGCAAAAAGGTACCAAAAAAATCCATAAATAAATATGGAATACATTCATAAATACCTAAATTCTTTTGGTAAAATGATATTTTGACCGTTTAGGCTTCGTCAATAGAACTATTCTTATCTTTTGGACTGAATTAACTGGTCGTTGATTGGCTGGTCAACCAATTACTGTTTTCATTTTGTACAAAATGGTTAGACCCTGGTGTATAGAAGCAGTATTTTGGTTTCATCTGAAAAAAACAAGAATTGACCTGGTGACTTTGAAAGCATGGTTGACAGTGGTAGCTTCTCAAGTTCTGAAGTAAAACTAAGGAATTAGAGACTCATTTTTATGGGTTTTTTTGGTCATGGTGCTATTCCTAAGGTTAATTTTGAATATGTGACACACACTCCTAAGTACCTTTAAGGAAAATTAATAAATAATTAATAGTTCAAAATGTTTACATTGAGCACTAGAACATGTTTGACTTCTTTTCTACTTTATGCGAAACGTGCAGGGATTTAATGCACAGGTGTACTTTAGTATGTTTGGGATCGGTGTGTATCTTGTGAAAAAAGACAAAAGATTACACATTGAATGTGAACTGATCCACAAGTAAGTGCTACAGCTTTCCATTGCACTTGAAGTAACTTAATGGTGTCTGTGAAAAAAGACTACTGTGGTTATGTATGTCCAAAGTCCTATGATTTTATTCATTTATGGTTAACAAAGGTTTGAGGTGTTTAGATTTGAGTTTTGATTCCTTTGAAAGAATAATTTTATCAAGCATAGTAGAAAAAAACGATTTCAAACATTTAAAAAGGTGAAGTTTAAAAAGCATATTTTTCATAACCTACTTATTATAAAAGGGTATATTGACAATGTGTAGTAACTTCTGAATAAAAGGAAAAGTTTATCCCATTTTCAGATAATTCCTAGGTTGATCATTCTCCCTTTTTTGCTTTAGGGGAAACTCTCTGATTAAATCCTCTCTCAATTTAGTAATCCTTGGAAAGAGTGATCAAGCACTTACAGCTCTTAAGTTACAACACAAAAGCTTTTTTCTGAATAGTGGAGAGTTGTACCTAAAAAGGAAATTACTTTTATAATAAGAAAATAGGGAGAAAGAACTTAGTTTTAGGAAAAGGCACTTCAAAACCCAGAAGTGCACATGGAAAAAGGAGACATAAAACAAACCAATAAAAATATTGTTTGAAGGTACTACTATCCAAAAGTAAAAATAAGACACGTCACTAAATCCTTCGCATTCCACTGGTTAATTACTCTTAAGTAAAAATTATTATTTAGAATAACACTGGGTCCATACTACATTCCCTGTCCCTCTTCTGTCCTTCTTTAATAATCAGAACAAAGAATTTATTAACTTCACTGTATGGTATTAAAAACTAAATTGAAAGGATTTTAACCTCTTCTGTTAGTACAAATTGAATTTGATTGTGCCACCTGAAAAAAAGAGAGGTTTATGTATCAGAATGCAAGAACATTGTTAAAGGTGTGTGCAGTAATGTTGGTTTTCCTTTTTACTCAGTTGTGTTGATTCTTTTGAGTAACTTCTACAAGGCTAGAAAAGGTCTTTTTGCCTTGCACT
Organism: Equus quagga; assembly: GCF_021613505.1. Taxonomy (NCBI): domain Eukaryota; kingdom Metazoa; phylum Chordata; class Mammalia; order Perissodactyla; family Equidae; genus Equus; species Equus quagga. The sequence continues at coordinate 34,605,199 of NC_060287.1, read as the reverse complement.
TTTATAGCTGAAATACCAGTGCCGTTCTTTTCGTTGATATTAAGTCAGTATATTTACTTTATCAGGTATCTTGTAGTGGTCCCTAAATAGTTTTCTTATATTGTATGGAAATTATATTCAGTTATTCTAGTATGATGGAGTGCAACAGAGCACCTTCATTGTAGAACTTTCTGTTGATTATTATTTAAGTTATACCTCTCAACTTCTGCTGTGGATATCAGGGAATAATAAAGCAGAAACCCTAAGAATTTTCAACTGAACAGTTTAAAGACTGTCTCCTATTCTAGTATTTGGGAACATACAGACCAAACCAAATAAATTGGTCAAAGCTAAGGAGAAGATGGAGCATTGTGGAAAAATCTAGTACAACTAGATTAGTAAGTGCTAATCCTTTTAGCTCAAAATGGAATTAATGGAAAGGATTGAAGTGTAAAGAGTATAATGGTGAGGGCTGTGTTGTCTTTTCTCACATTTTAAAGAAAGTTTTTATAGCTGTCTTCTTAAATTATAGATGTTGCATAAGGATACATGGGAATTCTCAAAGTTAAGAGATTTTTACCAGCCCCTCATAATCTGCCAAGCTTGTTCTGAATATATTGTTAATTTGGTAGGAAAATATCAAGACTCTTACTTGGCATCTCCTCAAGGATTGCTTTTATGGATTTGATGGAAGGGGGGAGATATGGGTAGGGGGACCAGTCACAACATTTGGGTCCTACAAATCTCCAGGCTCTATCTTTGGCAGCACGTAAGTTAACTATAGACTCTGTATTTATTTGTCAAGACTGATAGTTTCATTGAATTTAATTACCAGTGCTACAGCATATTTTCTGGTCATACTTTAGTTTTAAAGTTAACCTTAAGGTAAGTTTTATCATTTATTAAAACCTTTAATGGCATTTGGACTGTGAAAGAGAAAGAGGCATTCTGACTGACCTAACTGAAATGAGAGGCCCAATTACAGACTGTTCCGATTGCCGTAGCCAGCCCTGCCCACCGTGCTTCCACGGGGAAAGGATCCACCCATGATGAGTTTGTACAGTATCGAATGCTAAGGGAATCTTTAATTTTTAATATATCGAAGGTAATTTTTTGTATTGCTCTATACTTAGTCCTTGCACTGTATGTACACATTGAGTTCACCTGTAAAAGTCTAACTGGAGCCTGTCAAAAGGAAGTTTTCCACTCCCACATAAGATCTCTACTTTAATTTTCTAAATTAACTCATTACCACATCTGAGTCTTAGCATTGCCATCTAGGAGCCCGTTTTTTAGTCCATTACTACCTAAAGTAGTAATAATTTATTACTACTTAATATATAGTAATAATTTATTACTACTTTATTATAAATTTAATATAGTCATTCTAATGACAAAAGGCTTTTTTTAAAACTACTTAAGCCCAAGTAAAAAGCTAAAGCTGGTTAATTCTGTAAGGTCTGCAGTATGCAATCAATTTCTCATGCAACTCATCTTTACCTCTTGTCTTAAGCTGCCCCCTAACCTTTATCTATTTGTGATTTCTTCTCATGCAGGCAGAGTGCAGGGCCACACATTGTTGTATGAATTGGGAAACTGAAGGGAGTCATGAGGTGTGCATGAAAAGGGGTGTCACTGGATTGTCTGTGATCTTGCTGCTTTTCATTAGTAAAGTAATAAAGTAGATTGAAAACCTGTTATTTACTTCTTGTACCTTATCCTGCCTAGGTTAGTTTGAGATGCTTTGAAATATCTCTTAAAAAGTTCATTAAGTAGGGGCTGGCCCCGTGGCCGAGTGGTTAAGTTCGCGCGCTCCGCTGCAGGCGGCCCAGTGTTTCGTTGGTTCGAATCCTGGGCGCAGACATGGCACTGCTCATCAGACCACGCTGAGGCAGCGTCCCACATGCCACAACTAGAAGGACCCACAACGAAATATACAACTATGTATGGGGGGCTTTGGGGAGAAAAAGGAGAAAAATAAAATCTTTAAAAAAATAAAAGTTCATTAAGTAGATAAGTATGAGATCCCTGAATTCATACTTCATAGAGCTTTTATCAGATTTTTAGAAGAAAATTGCAAGAGCCATCACAAATCTTGTGAGAATCCTAAGAATGACTGTAACAGATTAACTGTCTCCTAGAGATGAGAGAAAACTGTGTAGTGATGAGCTAGATTAGCTGCAGCTGCAAAACAAAGCGGTCGAAGGCTCTGGGGCCCACCACTGAGTGTGCTGGAGACTTAATAGATGGACTGAACTCATCGACTGAACCAGAGCAGTGAGGAAACGGGCAAAGAGCAGCTCTGGAGTATGCAGTTATTTCTGACAGGCTCTTGAGCTGACAGTGCCATACTGTAGAAGTTGACTTGTTAGTGTAACTAACTCCCCCTAGAAAAGAATAGAAAAATGTTAAACCCAGCAAGTTACAGAAAACACCTGATCCTACCACAGTCATTCTCTAAAGAGACTTCAGTTGATGGGATCCTTTTGGAAACGTAGGCTTTAGGAAGGATCAGTATCAGTGATAAATGCTGTTTGCTGCCTGAGTTTTGGTCTTTTCATTGCTCATCAGTGAAGGGCAGACAATGAAGAAAGACATCTCAGACTAGCTCTGAAAAAGGCTTTTTTGAGAGAGGTTATGATTTGCAACTAAAAGGTTTTCCCTCTGTGTGGATTTGATTTCTCCACCAACCACGGCAAGCAATAATGCCAGTACTTAAAAAGTATACGAAATAGGCTAGCATATTGTTTTCATTTCGATTGACATTCTTTCATCTCATTTTCCATTCTCAAATTTGTTTTTAATACTCCAGTTAAAATGCTGATGAGATTAAAATTTTTTATGCCTCTTCTAGCATTGATGTGAAGTTTACTTTGGATTTTGGAAAACAGTTTTGTATAATGAAGTATCATAATTGGAATATGAATAATCCCTAAAATATAGAAGCTAGAGATTACTGCTTTGAATCAAAACTGCAATGTCTATATCCAAGTTTCTGTTCACCACAGACCATCTTAGAATACAGTGATTTGTGAGTTAAAGTGGTCATCTAGGTAAACTATGATGGAGTACTATTAAAGATAGAGGTTTTCACTCTACTAATGAGGTCTTCCGCCATACCCAGATAGGGAATCATTTACAGGAAAGCAACAATGCCTCAAGCACTCAGTGACGGTTGTAACACACGACTGACCCAAGACCATCTGGGACGGTAGGACTTGTGGAATTGTACTGACTTGTTAGTATTACGTGACACTATTCACAAATGTATTGTTAGACCAGTATCCTCCAAGATTTTTAACCTTGTACCCTAACACATAAATTGGACTTCTAACTCTGAATTATCCTGTATATATTTCTAAAAACTGTTTGTAGTTTTCTCAAGGAGAATAAAGCACTTTATAATTTACCAAGTTCTCAGTAATAAAATTAACACTGACTTACATGTATGTATTTTTTTTTAAATTCCCTACATTATCACTTGTCTATCTGCCTCAGATTCTGTTTTTATCTTTATTCTATGAAATTCCCATTTTATGGTCTAAGACTTTACAGATACAACTTTATCAAATTGGAGTTGATACACACAATATAATCTATTCCCATTTCTCCTCCCTCTGGACATAGTTATTTCTTTGAAGTTCAAATTTCCTTAAAGCATTTTTAAAAGCCTAATTATAGTTTCTTCTGTAGAACCTTAACTATTTTCCCTTATTTTGGATTACAAATAAGCATTTATTAAAATGTCTTAGAGTTAGTACTTACTAGGTTCCTAAATGGTCAGTATAGGTACTTCCATCGCTACATCAAAAAGGAATTAATTGCTGCAACTTAAATCATTTTGCCCAACAAATAGTTGTAATAGGACTTTATCTATACTAACTGGCTGTGTTGTTGGGAATGAACCAGTTGTTTAATGTTTTTCAGCATGCAAATGGATGGTTAGTTGAGTGTGATACTAGTGTATCTTCATCCTACCATAAAGTACAAATGTAATGTACTAAAAAAGTTCATGTTTTTAAAAACTATTTTCATTTATCTGTTGTAGCATATTAAATCATATTCTAGCATTCGCCTAACATTGATTTAATGTGCTAAAGATTCACTTTGGATCTACGGGTGGTTTGCAGAGCCATTAGTTCATAATTTAAAAATTCCTAAGAAAACTTTCTATGACGTGGTAAAAACCCTGCACTTTACATCACTCCCCCAACTTCGTGTGCATGTGACTCCACAGAGCCCAAGTAGGAGGGGGGAAGGCTCTGCTGCATGGGGCGCAGCCATGCTGATCAGCTCAGCCTGCTAAGATGCCATTTTTGCAATGCCTGGTGACTTAGATTGAACAAAACATATCTTTAGAAACAATTTCACTGGAAAAGCATGTGAATCACATAATTGGCAAAAGGGACTGATGTATTTTGGAGGGGTTGCTTCTAGTACACTAGTTCCTGACATATTTTGATAGAACTCTTATAGTCTTAGCGAAAGCACAAGCACACCTTTGAAGTGAGTTTCATAGACTAAAATCTCAAGGGCTTTCCTTTGAGGGTGGAAGGCTTTCCTTATAATTCTTGCTATGTTGTTAACAAACACATGTTAATCCACAGAAGCCATTTTCATGTACTCATTTGCCCTTGGTGACAGAAGGGCAAACATCTCCATTCACAAAAGGAAAAGCTACTAAGATTGGTGGTTGGTAGTTTCACTGCCACAGAATTAGAGCATTACTTGACAGCCGACAAAACCCCTTATTTTCTAATCCGTAGTGAAAAGGATATCATGGGAGTGAGTGTTCAGATGTCAGGTGTGGTTATTTCAGTGATCTACAGACTGTCCTTACATCTGCTACATGTCTGGAAACTTGAGGCAGGGTCCTAAAAATTCACCCCCAAGCAAGATGTGTGTACCGTTAAGACAGTTTTAGATCGACTCTTAATGACTGTAAGACTAGATTGCCAACAGATCAGGCCTGCCTAACATTCAGTGGCTGATAGACTTCAGGTGCATTTTTATCGAGAAGTACTTATGTCCTAGAAGAGTACTAATTATTCTTGTATTTGAAATTTGAAAATCTGGCTTTGAGACGTAAAAATGATTTGAGTCCACTTAAGCTGGTAAAAGTGGGGTTGTAGGCCCAGCATCACACAGCTCTTCAGCACAACTCCAGTGTGATCCATGGCAAGCCACGGTGGAAAATTGCCTGAGTCTTCGTGAAGGACTTGCCTCTCCAGGTGCTTTCTGTCCTATGGTGGATCCCTTCAGTTTCCAGCTCTCTGCTACCATAGCACTTCCTCAAAGGAAGCCTTCCTTGCCCTTAGGCTAGGTTCAGTTCCTGGAATCTGTTCTCATGGCACCTGAACCTTACAGCAACTATGCTTACACGTGCAGAATTAGTTTTTGTGTGCTCTGCACATACTTGGCTCAAAAAATACCTGAAAAATAATGAAACTAGGATTTAGTAATTCCAGTTATATAAAATGCTCAAATATTTGAAAAAAAGGAATATAGGCTTAAAACCACATTTTAGTTATATAAAACTAATATACAATTCCATTTTATCTATTAGTTAGCAATTTAATGGGTTTGTTTTTGACTAAAGGAAATACTGGTGTTGGAATTAAAATCTTAAGGATCTTGAAGCAGAGCTGATGCTGTGTCGTCATAGTCATGGTGGCATTTCCTTGTTCAGGTTCTAGGAAAACTTTCAGAACTCCTATTGAATATTCTAAAGTAGTTCAACATAGAGTATTAGAAATGATAGCAAAACTTTAAAATTTATATATGGTTCTGTTTTTAAAACTCAGATTTTTAAAAGTGCTTTTAGAGTAGTGGCTTTATGATACTTAAGGTACTTAAGCCCATTCTTACAAGTCTGCTACTATTTTTAAGTGATTTATCCCTACAGATTATAAAATATGCCAGGTGGGAGGGGCCTTAGCTTCTACCTAAGACTTCCTTTTGTAGATAAAGGAAATGGAAGGTTATATCAATGTCAAAAATGTGTAGTATCATTGATGATGATCACTTAATGTTCTTTAGCAATGTAAGTAGTTTTAAAATTTACTGTTTAGGAATGTACTGCTGAGGAATGTTAGTAGTAAAATCTTGTGTTACAAGATTTTTGCATTTACATGAACTTTCACTCATTTTTCAGAATCTGTTCCTAGAGACAGAGAACCCAATACAAATATGAGAACATGTATGCATAATCAGAAGGATGCAGTGCAAATGCCTAGTGACACTCTGAAAGCAAAAATGGTACCTGAGAAAGTTCCCCGCAGATGTGCTACTGTTGCTGCAAATAAAATAAAGATAATGAGTAATCTAAAGGAAACGATTTCAGGACCAGAAAATGTCTGGATTAGGAAGAGTAGCAGAAAACTGCCCCATCGAAATGCTTCTGCTGCGGCTAAGAAAAAATTACTGAATGTTTATAAAGAGGATGATACAACCATAAATTCTGAAAGTGAAAAAGAGCTAGAAGATATTCATAGCAAGATGTTTTTTTTTAGGCGGTTCAGATCCTGGAAAGAAAAAGCACAGTAGTGACTATGAAAATGTAGAAGTGGAACTGAAAACAGTCAGGGGCCACAAGTCAACTGGCAGTTGCATTCTGCTCCTAGCTGTAAAGTTAATCCCTTGTTGGCACCTTTTGAGGAATTTTCTAAAAGCCATAATCCAGTGGGTCAAAGTGGGAGGATGGCTTCCTCCCAGTCAGCTGTGGTACAGACACACACCACAGAGAATTCTGAGGAGGAAATAGATCATGAAGCCTGTAGGTGGAGAGGCGGGAAGAAAAGACAAATGGCCTGTCCTAAGATTATTCCTTTTCAGAAAGGAAGGGCCTTGAAGAAATCTCTTGGTTCCATAGAGGAAGAAAATACTGAGAAGTGCACAGGGTCTGTAGCAAAAACTTCAAGGACTGAAAAAATTTCAAAATCTCAAACTATTGTTAATTTTAAGGGTTCTGCATTAGAGTATAAAAATTTGGACCACCATGACTATGGTATCATTACTGAAATGAGAAAAAGACATTAGGTACATTGTAAGAGTAAGTGCCACTGAGCTTATCTCACTTTCGACTGAAGCAGATATTTTTAACAAGATCCAGTCCCTATAACAGGTCAAAAACAACTAGAAGGACCCAGGGATTCAGTGATGGGGATGTTGATAATCGATTTGTGAGGCAGAATGTTGGAATGAGCAATATAGAGAAAACCTATCAACGTCTTATTTTGTTTTAATATTGGAATTCATACTGAATGATGACCACTTGATATGACTTATTCAGGGAATATATATTTTTCTATGAAAGCTATGAATGTGACTATCACAACTTCTTTTCCTCATTTTTACTTTCATGTAGCAGCATTTACAGAGATGCCAAAATGTGCCTCATTATGAGGCAGGTCTTAGTTTTAATCATTTAGGATAAAAGTATAAATTAAGATCAAAACAATCATATTTTTAGATGATACATACAGTGACATCCTCTTATGTTTCTCTACAGCACCTTAAAAGTTAGAACTTTATGAACACTTTGAGCAAATTTATTACAATCTCATCACAACAAACTTGAATGGCAGCATGTCTGGGCTGTTTCATTGTGGCCTTCACTAGGCTTAGAAAATCTGGTCTTGATACTATTAAAGAATTTCTTTGCAATGAAGTTTAATTCGTTGTTAATAGGTATTTGTTGAAATTAAAACCACCAGATTAAATGAACGCACTGTCAAACCTTTTTAATATAGTAACATGCTATTGGAAAAATGAATTGTTAGAACAAGTTGCTTTCCCATTTAAAAATATCTGTGAATATTAATATATGATTTGCATGTGTAAATCTGAAAAAGTAAAATAGAGAAACCTGAGGGTTTCTATTTTTCATTAAAAGATTAATGTAATGCATATTTTTTGGTTATACAGATTGACCGAGTGTCTAGATTACTTAAGAAATTTGTGGTTGCATGTCTGCTTAAAAAAAGGCTTTTTGTTGTCTTTTTCTTTTTCTTAGTATAAGCCAGAATATTTCTAACCTACAGAGGCTGTGTCCTTTGCTCTGTGTATAGCATACTCCATTTGAAACACTGATACCAGTATCCTGTTACTAGTATAGATGAGAAAGGGAAGAATTCCTCATAAACGGCTAGTATTTTTAGGTGCACGGGGTTTGATTTTTGATCTCTACTGAAATGTGTAAACTTATTTCCAGTCCCCATATTTACACTTAATTTCATAGAAATTTCTTACTGGGTATATTATATCCTCAACAAATACCATAAAATGAAAATATTTGTCTCAAGACTACTGTATGCAAAATTTGACTATTTCAGTTTAATGAGAGGATTTCAATTCTGAATTTAAAATTTACTGTGGTGGGGTTAATTTCTGTCAGCACTTGAGATTGTAGCATCAACCTTTTATAATGGAATCCCTTTTCCGGTTTAGTATTTAATTTGAGTATTTATGCCTTTTTTTAAGTGCTCGGCCTAAATTTGTTGTAACCGCATGAAATTACCATTTGTTTAAAACTTAACATTCTTGTAAAACTCTCGCTCTGAAATGTATGCAGAATTTAAACCACAGCCAAATGTATTATCATTACCCTATTTATAATTTTAATCAGCTTTCCAGAAATGATTTATTCATAATGTACTTGTGAAACGGAGGATCTTGATAAAAATTACATTTTATTCAACAAAAGGACTAAGACAAAGTGATACCCAAACAACCTTTTTATTCTGCAATTCAGTCATTCTATAAAACCAATTAACGCAGGAGTCTTACGCAGTTTTAAAATATCACATTGGTAATCTTGTATATTCTAGCTCACAAACCCTACCCAAAGTTTCCTAAGCTCTTACTCGATGGCAATTTGCTATTATTGTTTGTATGTAAATGTTCACATTTTGCTTCAAAACCCAATCTTTTATTTTGCAGTAGTGTGTAAAATTGCTAAATACTAATTTTATGTAAATGATTTTGATCGTTTCTCCACATCTTAAAACAAGATGTTTCTACCAATTTTGAGATTTTTTTAGATTATCTCAAGAGGCTCTTCCTGACCCGAAATTAGTCCTTAACTTTGTGACTATTTATTGAAAGGGTTCCAGAATGTAAGCCATGCCATCTCTTTTCAGCTCAACTAAATCTAGGTAAATGGATTTTTATTTTTCATTGCAATACTGGATGTTTTCATTTTCATTTAAACTGTCGTATAATTTTTCCTTTTTTCTCCTGCTTAGAACAGTGCTCTGTGAACTTTGTCTTCCAGCACATTTTAAAGAGAACCAATTCAAAAACAATTATATACTTTGCTTACTAATGAAAGGCTATTTAAAGCGAAAGCGAATTTTGTATTTAAATTGCCAAGTTTTAAAAAACAACTATTTTTGCATTCTCATAAAGTCTTTTAGATCAGCTTGACAATCATCAGCTTTTGAAATGTGAATTCCTATTGCCAGAGTAAAGGTCTCACTTTTATAACACCACGAAGCACTGTATTTCTTGCTGCCCGTCCATCCGCCCTCTGTCCTCGTCCCGAGGACGCGCCGGGCCCGGGCCGGCACCTACCTGGGGGCGGTCGCGGTGTGGAGCCGGTGCTCAATAAACCAAGCTCACCCTGTCACCCCTACCGGACAAGGGAAGCAGGCACGCAGAGAAGGAAGGAAAGGCGGCGGGGTGGCCTCGTTCCGGAGCGCTACAGACTGCGGCAGCGGCGGCCGAGCCCCTACTCCCGGGTCCGTTACCTGTCCGGACCCGAGGCCCCGCGGCCCCCTCGCGGGCCCGGCCCTCAGCTCGCCTCTTGCCTCTCTAGCCCGCAGTCATCCCGCCTCGGTCTCCCTGCCGAGCTCACGCCTGGGAAGAAAGCGCCCCGGGTTTGTGCGGCCTTACGGGCCGAGGGCGCATGCGCCGGGGTGGTGCAGGGGGCGTGGCGGTGCTCAGCGGCGAGGCACGAGGGGCGGGGGGGGTGGGGGCGCTCAGGGGCGCGGGGGGGGGGCGGGGGGCGGGGGGGTGCGGGGGGGGGGGTGTGTGTGGGTGGGGACGCGCAGAGGCGCGGGGGCGGTGCTCAGAGGCGGGGCGTGAGGGGCGTGGGGAGTGTAGGGACGCTCAGAGGCGCGGGGGCGGTGCAGGGGGCGTGGTGCCCGGGCGCGCGTGCGCGGGGGCGGTGCAGGGGGCGTGGCGGGGCCCAGAGGCGGAGCCTGAGGTGCGTGGGCTGTGTGGGGACGCTCAGGGGCTCGGGGGCGGGGCGGTGCCTAGACGCGCGTGCGCGGGGGCGGGGCAGGGGGCGTGACAGTGCACGGGGCGCGTGCGCCGTCCTGTGGCGCCGCGGTTGGGCCGGCAAGGAGGCCATGGCAGCCACTTTCTTCGGGGAGGTGGTGAAGGCACCGTGCCGAGCCGGGACGGAGGAGGAGGAGGAGGACGAAGAGGAGAGGAGGGAGACTCCCGAGGACAGGGAGGCGCGGCGGCAGCTGGCGCGGAAGAGGTAAGGTGCTGGGCGCGGACCCCGGCGGCGCGCTCGGGCCTGCGGCTGCGGTGGCTGCCCGGGCCCCGCCGAGCGGAGCAGCGGGCGGTCACGGGCCCGGCGTGGCCCTCGTGCGCGCCCCGCTCTCCCCGGGCCTCGGCCCGCTGCGGTTTCGGTGGAAGCGTGGGCTCCGATAGGTTCTTTGAAGGATCGCCTCCCGGCTTCCTTCGGGTTGACTGCGGTGCTGTCTGCGGACTGTGACTTCTCCAGGGCTGTCTTCCTGCCCCACGTGTGTCAGGTGTTCGGGTCACGGACTTGAGACAACTCGCTTAAAACTTGTTTGATTCTCCGCCCCACGCTTCAATTAGCGTTGTGTGTCAGGAGCAGATGGATAACATATGTCCTTTGTAAGGAGCCTTATTCCCAGACGCACAGAAATTGGAGAAAATAGTAAAATGACCCGTCACCGCCACCCAGTCGTGTAAAGTCAACAATTACGAAGGTTTGGCCACAGTTCTTTTCTCTCCCGCTACCCCTAAGCGAGTCCCTGTCACCGTGGCCTTTCACCTCTACATTTTTCAGAATGCATCTCAAGCGATGTAGCCGTTTTCTTACGTATGCTCTTCTCACCGCCAACAAAATTATTGATAATTTTTGGACGCTATTTAATAGCCAGTCCATGATCAAATTTATCCAGTTGTCTCAAACTTGACGTTTTAGAGTGCGTTTGTGTAAATCAGAATCCTGACAAGGCCCACACTGCATTCAGACGTCTTGTCTCTTGAGCTTCCTATATCGCTTGGAGCAGCCCCTCTCCTTGCCACCCTGTGGGGAGACTGGTTGTCCTGCAGGGTATCCCACACTCTGGATTTGTCCCCTTGTTTCCTCCTGTTGTCATTTAACGTGTGTCCATCGCCCGCCTTTCCTCTGGATGGAAGCTCCTTCTAGAGGATTGGTGAGATTCAGGTTCAGTGTTTGGCAGGTGAGAATGCCTTGAAGGTGGTGCTTGCTGTTTCTTGTTGCACACTCTGCCCAGCTGTTGCACTTTTAGGGATGCTGACAGCCTGATCTCTGTTGTAGAGTCTCCGTGAGCTTTGTATCCGGTGGTTTCATCCGTTAGTTATCATTGTCTGAATCCGTTGTTTTCTTAGGATTATAATTATGTTCTTTACAAAATTAAAGTGTGCATTTTACTTGTTACAAAATCATGCTTATAATATTGTTTTTATCATAATATGGTACCAATTATGTTCAAGTTGCTTTAGTTTCGTCTTTTGTTTCTCGTGTTAGGGAGGTGCGGCTCTTTCGAAGACAGACAAAAACATCTCTGGAAGTTGCTCTGCTAGAAAAATATCCTTGCTCCAAGTTTATAATTGCTATAGGAAACAATGCAGTAGGTAAGTGGAAATGCTGATGACCAGGCATTTTGTTGAAAAGAGCAAAATCTGAAGTTACTTATTTCTTTTTCGTTGTACAAGATTTCAAATGTCTGTTACTTTGTTAGGAAAAGTTGTAGCAGAGTAACTTTGTATCTGAGTAAAATCTGTCCTTGCTCCTGGGTCTGTCTTTTTGATAAACTTAAAAAGTAAGCTTAGGGGCCTGCCCTGTGGCCTAGTGGTTAGGTTTGGCTTGTTCTGCTTAGGCGGCCCAGGCTTGGTTCCTGGGTGTGGACCTACACCACTTGTTGGTGGCCATGCTGTGGCAGCGACCCACATGCAAAATAGAGGGAGACTGGCAGAGATCTTAGCTCAGGGTGAACGTTCCTAGCGAAAAACAAAGGTAAGATTTAAAGGAAATGTTCTTGGCTTCAGGAACTTACAAACCTGAGGAACTGTTTCTAGTGTGTTGAGGTATCCAGCTTTCCTTAGGCTCCTGGGCTTGTTTTGGCCAGACTTGGAGGGGCAGAGGTGGAGGCTGTAGACCACCCCCCGGCTTGTAGCAGTGGTTCTTAAATGTTTTTGATTTGACAGACTCCTTTTGAGAACCTAAGGAGAACTCTAAAAATAATGGTAATAGTTGCTAACATTTTTGAGCACTTAAGTTCTAAGATCTTTATGTATATGAATCCATTTGACAACTTAAAGTTAGAACAGAGTAGAGTTCAGCTAGACCAATGTACACGTGCAAGGACGCCCCCAAACCTGTCTAATTTTAGGGGGTTCGCAGGCTCTGAGGGGGGCATTCGGGACCTCCAGTTAGGGTTCCTTGCCCTCTCAGGTACCCCTGGTGCTTGTAGAACATAGAAAGAACATGGTGAATGACTACTGACTCATTTGTATAAAGTTCTGCTAACTTAGAATTTTCCAGAAGTGTGTTATACTGTGAGAGTATGGTGAAGTTTGTCAGTAAACCTGTCTTCTCAATTCCTGGCTCCAATACCAGCTGTACTTGGTGTGGCCTTTAACTTCTTGAGGGCCTTACTTTCCTTTTCTGCACAATGGCTCTTTTAGCTCTAAAATTCGAGAGTAACTTGGACTTGTTTTTTATTGAATAGCAATTGCAAGTTGCAGAACCAAACACTAACATGTGAATTGTTTTTCACAGCATTTTTGTCATCGTTTGTCATGAATTCAGGGGTCTGGGAAGAAGTTGGTTGTGCTAAGCTCTGGAATGAATGGTGTAGAACAACGGACACCACTCATCTGTCCCCCGCAGAGGCGTTTTGTGTGTTTTATCATCTAAAATCAAATCCCTCGGTACGTGGGTCTTACCTTGCATGTTTAAGAAGTAGTTATTTAGGCGTCATTTATATAGTCGCCATCTGAATTCCGCGTTCCTTAGTAGCTACTTTGGGCCTGAGGAATTCTGTCTGCAGGTACCACTTCTTTGTTTATATAAATATTAATGCGGCATATACAATGTGTGGGTAAAGTTCTTAGGAAATTCTGGAGTGACTTTGTTAGAAACAAACCATGAACCTTACATGTTTAAACCTTGCCCTCATCCAACCAGTTATTTCAGCTGGCAGCTCTAAACGGGCACCAGTGTTCACTCCACGGAGCAGGGAGTCCTCTTTGTTGCTGTATACCAGTAGTTAGCCAAGGCCTGGTACCTGCTGGAAGCTCAGTCAGTGTTTGTTGAACAAATGAGTGCTTTATGCGTTCTAAATACAATTCTGTTGACATCCAGCGTTCATCTAACCTGGTTTGTCCTGGTTTTTTAAGTCACAAAAGACATTCTGTAGCTGATGCTGAGTGATTTCACTGGATTCGTTTGTCCTAATCCTAATCTTGGGTCCATTCAGAGAACACAGTGTCCTGAGCAACTTGGGAGACAAGTCAGGCAGATGAGGTGTCAAGCAGGTGAGGTGAGTCTCCGCATCTGCTCGTGTGACGGAGTACTGTTCCACGGCTGCCGACCGCTTGAGCAAAGGCCCGGGGCAGGGTTTCAAACAATGGAAGAAGTCAGTAGTTCTATAATATTGTAGTGTTGCTTGCTTCAAAAGGCAAGGACCAAATGTTAGCCGAGAAAACGGTGAAATTTGATTTTGCCATACTTACAGTTTGTTTCTCTAACATGTAATCCCACGTTATTTAAGTTTACATAAGGATTTTTATAAACATCCACTATTTATAGGAAATAAACAATAAAGAAACTAAGCATGTTCTTTATCTGTTCCTTAGTGGAAAGGTTTCACTTTAAACTAGGTTGTGAAGGTCAAGTAGAAGTTTCTTTTACTGTATCTCGTTGTACCATTTATTGGTTAGATATCTCTTGGTTGTTCAGGACCTATGTGTGTAGCTAATTATATATCCAGTCTTATTCTTCTCTCCTGTCCTTGGGCCCCTGTTTTCCCGTTGTGCTTCCTTGGTGTAATTAACTGTTAGCGATTCTGGCAGTATTTAAGAGAAGACCTTGTTGACTTCTACAGATAATCTCATTTCGTGAGCATTAATAATCAGGAATCTCATCCTTTTATGGCATGTGGCATCGCACGTTATTTCACTTCGAGCATGTGGAACTTGGTTTCTGAGACGGTTTCATCTTCGCCTGTTGTAGGATACCACTGGGCTGAGATGCTGTCAGGCTTCTATCGTTTCCTCTGATAGCACCTCGTGTTTATCTAATGCTTACGTTTTACAGAGTGCGTATTTTGAGTTTGTCTTCACCATCTGTGACCCCCAGAAGGGTAGCAGGACTGGTGTCATCCCTGTTTTATAAAGGGGATCCTGGTAGTCTTTACTGGGAGTGGACCTCAGTATCTCACATGCCAGCTCTCCCAGTTTCTCTGTCATTGTGCACTGTATTCTGATAGTAACCACCAATAGTGGCTTGATTCTTAAATTTTATATTTTAAAGGAAAATAAGCTGATAGCAAATTCAAGAAATCAGGTGTTTTCTAAGTGTCCTATTAGGCTTCACATGCTATGTATATGGTGACAGTTTGGGGTGTGTGTAAAATTTATTTGACCTGACAGCGGACTTGGAATGTGATTTTCAGGTTTTCCTCTGTCAGTGCACTTGCTACGTTGCTGAAGATCAGCAGTATCAGTGGCTGGAAAAGGTAAGAGAGACATGAAGACCAGACATTGTTAGGGCCACGAGTGGCCATTTTTTAAGGGGTCAGTGTCTTTATTAAACCTATGTAGTCAAATATTGAAGCGGGGGAAGTATTCACTTTTTCTTAAAAATATTGTAGGAATTCATTACAGAATATAAAGAATAAACTCATTTAGCAAATGTAATCAGCAATGTGCTAAAGTTTGTAGGTCCTGGAAGCATAAAAACGTAGTTGGATTCTTCCATTCACTTCTTATTTTTTTTGGAAGAAAAACAAGCTACCCGCATGGAAGAGAACAAGGTCAGAGCTGAGGATGAGAAATGGCCGTGCTGATGCTACAGGCTGGAAAAGCGTGGGGTGCGAGGCAGGAGCAGGGGTGAACTGGAGTCAGACGCTTGGCACTCAGCTGCCACGCACTCCAGACGCCAAATACTGTATCCATTTTCTTAGCGTTAGGATGAATCAATTTAGGCCTCATTTTGTGAGAAAATTGTGCACATAGTATGTGCCCAATAAAACAAATTTTTCAGTGAAGAATTTAACTCAACTGGGAATTTTAGAGAATAATCATAATTTCGGCAGTTGTGTTATTTTTAAATGAAGTAGGCCTTTTATATACATCTTAGCAACATTTCAGCTTAAACCTCGGTATATTTTTATATAGGTATTACCATTAAATTCATTAGAAATAAATTTTGGGGCCGGCCCCGTGGCCAAGTGGTTAAGTTCAGGTGCTCTGCTTCAGTGGCCCAGGGTTTTGCCAGTTTGGATCCTGGGCGTGGGGCGCCGCTCATCAGGCCATGTTGAGACGGTTGTCCCACATGCCACGACCAGAGGGACCTACAACTAGAATATACAACTGTGTACTGGGGGGCTTTAGGGAGAAGATGAAAAAAAGAAGAATGCTAACAGATGTTAGCTCAGGTGCCAATCTTTAAAAAAAAAAAAAGAAAGAAATTTTGTGTATACCTGTTTTAAACCAGATTGGCATACTTAGAAATATTTATTGAAAGTTATTAAATGCATTTTATTAAATTAGCAGTTGTTTAAGAAGGTCTGTGACCCTTCTGATAATTGTATACTTGATTTTATATTGTGTACCCATGTGCGTTTTTCTGGGGAGAAAGTCCATAGCTTTCATCAGATCTTGTTTGTATTTGTTTTTTTAATTTATGTGGGATGACTGTTACATCAAAAATATTGTATTATTTTTGTACTGTGGAACAACTTTCTCTTCTAGGCTTGAGAAAATATACAATTATGTATTTCCAAAACACAGTTTTTTAATCAACATTTTTTCCCTGGGAGCACTCTTTGGGTCTCTCTGCTGTTTGGTTCATGTCAGCCACATAATCCTGTTAATCACACGCAGTCTAGCAGAGTTGTCAAGTGTTGTGGATTCAGACTATAAGTATTATAGGGAGGATAATGTTGTAGCTCTTAAATGGTATGTACCTGCTCACAAACATATATGGTGTTAACTTTTCCCTGTTTATTTACAAAGCTGGGATATAATGAAATTAGTTTTACAAATCATTTATGGCACATAATATAAAATCTTCAGTTCTGTTGTTATTTGAAGTAGTCATTCTCTTCATAAAATATTTTCAAACAGTGTGCAGTGGCCTAAAATCTACTTTTTTCTTTAAAAAATATCTGCTTTCTTTGTTTACATCACTATAGATTTTAAAAGCTGGAAGGGTCCTTGGAAATCCATGAAATACAAACTTGGGGCATTGAAGTCTAGCGTGATTGAAACTTGCCTACAATCAAAGTAACTTAAAAGTGAACTTAAGAATCATTTGCACTGATATAACACTGTTGTGAATGCAGCTTGCAAGTAGCCTTCTTCGAAACATCTGTATTAAAGTGTTCTTGAACGCATCAATACGTGCATTAGAGAAAGAGGGTCACTTCCATTTGCCAATAGAACTCTTGTCTGAATGCAGCTTGCAAGTAGCATTCTTAGAAATAGCTGTATTAGAAGAGATCTTAATCACTTCGCTATATCCATTAAAGAATGGGTGTCACTTCCATTCATTAATATAACACTGTTCTCAACACTGCTTGCAAGTGGCGTCTGAGAAACATCTTTCTAACAAGTGTTTGTAAACACTTCACCACATGCGTTACAGAACAGGAATTATCTTCCTTGACTGATGTAACACTGTTCTCAGCACAGCTTGTGAGTAGCGCTTACAGAAACACACAGAAATCATTTGCAGACATCATCGGCAGGTGGGAGGGGGAGGGAACGCGACGTCTGACAGGGGCTCATAGTGGAGCCACTCGTTTGCTGTGGATGCCATTGCTGGCTGCTACAACAGCTGCTCTGGCCGTCTTTGTTCCTGACTGCATTGACTCCAGATCGCAGCTGCCTTAGGTAGGTGGTGCTCTCCTTGGTTCCTGACTTAGAGAAGGTCACCCAACCAGAAGGGAGCAGATGCAAGATCGAATTAGGTGAGGGGACAGGAAAGCGTGTGTTCTGTTTTTCCAGGGACACTCCCACCCCTGCAAGGTATGATCTTACTGTGAGTGGTGTTAGATAAACAACTAGAGGAACGTTTCTAGTCTGTAACAAAATCATATATATATTTTTTAATTTGAAATCAATTTTGTTAGGTTTTTGGCTCTTGTCCAAGGAAGAACATGCAAGTAACTATTCTCACATGTCGACATGTTACCGACTATAAAACTTCAGAATCCACTAGCAGCCTTCATTCTCCTTTCCTGAAAGCCCTGAAAACACAGAATTTCAAAGAGCCTCCGTGCTGTTCGCTGCTAGAACAGCCGAATATCGCGCACGACCTTCCTGCAGCAGGTGGGGTTACAGTTCGTGGCGTTTACGTTGTACCTTGTTAGTGCCTATTGACAGTTGTTACCTGACTGTTAGAGAGCTTTTTGAGGTAGTTTGTTGATGATGATTCCAGTGTATTGCCGTTAATCCTCAGTATCTGTAGTTGCTAGTGCATTATATTTGGTTTGAGTTTTAAAATTGTCCAGACACAGTTATGTGAGAGCAGCTCAGAGTTCTTGGCGGCTGTGCCTCGCAGTTGCTCTCTTTCTTTTTGGTCTTTGATAACCTGTCGTGCAACCCAGTGTTAGATGTAAATTGTTGGTGTATGAAAGGTTGGTAAAGTATGTTTTAATTGTCAAAATAGAAGTTTCAGATATTGAATCTTGGTAGTTGCTTTAATATTTTTATTTATGTTACTAATTATACCCTAGCACTAAATCAAAATCAGATTGTCATTTACCTTCCAGTAGTTAATGTTATAACATATAATTAATTATTGTTTGTTAATAAGTAAAAGGTTTTTTTTCCCTTAAATGTTAAGTTTACTAGAATTGTGGCTAAATATTTTACATTATGCATTATATATTTATTATTTACATTTAATTTGCTTTGTTTATTATAGTCAGCAACATTTTAATCTTGGAGCTACTTAAGATGTATCTCAGCAGTATGTTCAGGAAATGCATGTAATGCACAGGAAAGTAAACATAATTTTTGCAAATCAAGAAATTACTTAGGAGAATAAACTGGCTTTGATAGAAAATATGCATTATAAATGGTTCAAAATGGCAGTAAATACTTTGATTAAAAGAGGCAACAGAGGTGACTGCTTTTATAAGCAGCCTTTGTTATTTCGAGGTGTTTAACAGTCATTTAGTAGGAACCTTAAATGCTCTTTCCTGTCCGTTCCTAGTTCTCAGTTACTGTCAGGTGTGGGGAATCCCCGCAGTGCTGTACTTGTGTTACACCGACGTGATGAAGTTGGACCTAGTTACGGTTGAAGCGTTTAAGCCTATACTTTCTTCCAGAAGCTGGAAAGGTTTGGTTAAGGTAAGGGTTTAACTCGTTGACTTCCTAGCCGAGTTATTATAATGAGCTTAATGACAAACATAAATGTGTGGTAGCAATTTAAAACCCAGGCGACACCGAGAGATCCTTTTTTCTCAAAATAAAGCTCCCTAGTCTGGCAGTGTGAACTTGACTGTCACCCTCCCTTCTAGATGTGCTTCTGTAACTTGAGCAATGTTTTGTTCACGATAGATCAGGGCCGTGCATCTAAATCCCAGATGTCTATGTAGAAAGTGTTTTCCTGTTGAAGAAGTTGCTGTATCTAATTAATTTGGAAGGTGGTAATTTTGGGGAAGGCATTTTTGAGCACAGTATGGATCGGATTATCGTAACGTGTGTTCACTTGATTTTACATGGGACTAGATGAAGGTGTCTGTTAGTTGAGATACCACGTGAGGACGAGCTAAGTCCGTTCCCCACTCAGTTCGTGTGTGTCTGTGGCTGTTTCCCCAGAAGTACACACGTGGGAACATGTCCGCAGACGGTCCTGCCTGTGCTTGCAGGTGCGTTAGGAAGCGCTCCTTTCCCTAGGGATTTGCTGAAAGTCTGGGACTCCCAGTTTGAGAACGTCTTCCTTAAAGGGGAGAGGTTGTAATGACCTTGTTCCACAGCCCTCTGTTGTTCTAGAATGACCATTAGTGTTAAGACGGCTTTTCTGATAAGTTCTGTTAGAGTTAGCTCATTGCACAAGTCTCATAAATTTGCTTGCTAGATTGTCAGCTCTGTGGGAACACACTGCGTTTTTCCATTTTGATGTCCCCAGTTCATCACGTACCTGGCATGCGGAAGATCTGCAGCCATTTGTTGAATTAATGAGTAAAACCGTAAAACTAATATAGTATAATTCAAGTACGTCTTTCAAGTTAGCTAGAGTCATGGGTAGTCTTTCCGACAAGTTGAGTTGCTTTGCATTCCTTGTTTGCTTCTGTAGCTGGCTGACCGGCTGTTCCCGCCTCATCGAGAGCAGGCAGGGCTGTTTTGCACATGGGGTAGTATGGCCAGAAGTGCACAGGCGCTCCAAAGACACTGGGACTTGTTCTGAGAATTGTACATCATCTGTCCGAGTTTATCAACTTTCAGCTTTTAAGAATCTTCTTTGAAGGGGAAGTTTGAAGTAATGTTTTTTAGTCTTTTCATTCCTTGCTTTAAACAGTGAGCTGTGGGAGGGTGAAGTGGCTGTTTGAGGAGTGCAGTTTTTTTAGTGACCAGATATCATCCTCCTCAGTTAGTTTATAGTTTCAGTCTATCTAAAAGTGGTATTTGGGCAACAAAATGGAATTCTCTTGAGTGCCCGCTGTGTGGACCCTCTGGAGCCATGTTAGCGCCACAACCTGCGGGTGGTGCAGGGGACTGGCCTGCCCGGCCGCCCGAGAAGAGCACAGTTGTGTGCCAGCCAAGCGGGGAGAGCTTAGTGTGAGGAGAGGCCCCTCGGGGAAAGGGGCTCTTGAGCGGGGTGTGAAAGGTGCATGAACCCTCGTGGGTGGACGTGTGCAGAGCGCAGCAGTGTGACACAGAAGGGGACAAGCTCAGGGTGCATTGCGGAGAACGGTGGTGAGCATGGTGTTGGCGGGGGGACGGGAGAGCTCACGTGGCAGAGAGAGGTCAAGCTGGGGCGGTAGGTCCGTCCGGGGGCTTACACTGCCTTCAGAGGCCGGAGGTGCCTTGGCATTTTGGCGAGGGGGTTTCGCCTGCTGAAAGAGGAGCGGTGAGGCAGGCGTGTGCCAGGCGGTGCCGTGCTTCCCCCTGTCTTGAGAGTGTGGGGTTGGGGTGTGTATGGTGCTTCTACCTGAATTCTTGGTCTCACTGTATTAAGAGCTTTTTTCTCTGCTTCCAGAATATCCCCCAGAGCACAGAGATACTGAAGAGATTGATGACAACGAATGAGATTCAGAGTAACATTTACACATGATTCCAGAAATGGTTTTGTGAAGTGTGTTACCCGTCCGTTCCTTTAAGGGGAGGAGCTGCCCTGTTTTGTAGGGTGCTTTTTTCCAAAGGGGTGTTCTGAGGGTGTTAAGAAGAGAATAAACTTACTTTGAATTCATTGTAGTTTTAGTTCCTTTTTCATGGTGGTACTGTTCACAACTGAAATAAGCTGGGTGTTTTTCTTTATCCACTAGGTGGGAGTGTTGTTCTGTTAGAATGTTTTAAGGTAATATATTTAAAATTTTTAAAAACTACAGATAACAACAGGTTTTATTAACATGGCAAAGTATAGTTACTTTGGGGTAAAAATTCTGTATGATATTTATCACTTGATCTGTTGGTGATTCTTAAAATGTGGAAAGTTTCTATTTTATGAGTTTTTCAGTTTGTTTTGTAGATAAAAATCAATAAGGTGACGAAGTTCGGTATTTGCTCAAAATGAAAGGAAGAGATTTTATATTTCATCTCTTTTCAGTAACATCTGACAGATAGCCTCTCCATCCAGACTTTTCCGAGCTCTTTTGCAAGGTTAGCTGTGTGGATATCACCAGCTCTTCTGTGAAAGAATGTTATCATTGGAGCGTGACTTGAGTCATGACTCGAAGTAGCCGTACGACTTCAGAAAACCTCAAACTAAACTGCGTTAATGAAAATAAATTTTAAAATGCTGGAGTCGAGAAATGCTTCTCATCTCTCCCTTCTTTTTCTTCCTTTTTAGTTATTGAATCATTTATATATTATACATTATAGATTTAGACAGCTTATCCATTTATGTCTTCTAGACTCAGTTTATTTACTGTTCTTGGTTATGGTTGGAGGTGGAGTGGTGGGACACTCTGCTAACTCCTCTTGAGTGAGCTTGGTTTCCTCTGAATGACCAAGTGCTGGAAGCCTGGTGCATGGTGCATGTGACCGTGCCCTGGCGCTGGAAATGGAAGCGTTTTCCTCGTTGCAAAAATGTATGCATCCATTCAGAAATGTGTTTGCAGAGCCCTCGGGGCCCTTGGGGTCTGGACCTTGGAGAGTGGTATTTCCACATAGCACACCTGTGTACACACATCCCAAAGATAGAGACTTAGTGGTGCAGCCAGGGAGGAGCGACAGGGCTCTCCTTCCCCATTCCTTCTCAGTACGCCTCACACCAATTCCAGAACCACAATTCTTGGCAATATGATGTGGCCAAGAATGGAATAGTTGGGGAAGAAGTTTTGTATCAGGAGCGATCCTGGAAAACCATAGGTACTTGGGGATGGTGGTTTCTCATTGATTTAGTGAGGAGAGAATTACAGACGGCTTAGCCTGTCCAGGGATAAGCCTCCTGCAAGAAGCAGCAGTTTAAGGAGCCAGGAGAGTGGTCGTCTGCAGTGGAGTCACGGTGAAAACTGGAATACCAGGAACTTGGTTTGGGGTGTGCGTAACCACAGCCCCCACTGTGAGCAGTGGGAGTGTGTGTGGGGCAGATTTAGAGCTCGTGGACTTTGAAGAGAGCGAGGGAGAATCACACACCCTTTTACAGGCAAACTTTAGATCGGGTAGGTTCTCCATTGAAAAGGGAGTAGCAGAAACAGTGGACGTGGGATGACCTTTGAAATGAACTGGCAACATAAAGGATAGAAAACAGCATTAAAAAGACAGTAGAAGAGGGGCTGGCCCGGTGGTGCAGTGGTTAAGTGCGCACATTCTGCTTCAGCAGCCCAGGGTTCGCCGGTTCGGATCCTGGGTGCAGACATGGCACTGCTTGGCAAGCCATGCTGTGGTAGGCATCCCACATATAAAGTAGAGGAAGATGGGCACAGATCTTAGCTCAGGGCCAGTCTTCCTCAGCAAAAAGAAGAGGGTTGGTGGCAGATGTTAGCTCAGGGCTAATCTTCCTCAAAAAAAAAAAAAAAACGTAGAAGCTCATTCTATTGAAAAATAGAGGAAACAACTATTTTTTAAAAAGCAGGAACTTTTGATTTTTCTAAAAGTATAAATGAGAATGTATGAGATAAACATGCTAGCTGAAATTTTAAGAACTGCAGAAAAAAAGGATTTTTTTGTGTGTGTCTGAGGAAGATTGTCCCTGAGCTAACATCTGAGTCAATCATCCTCTATTTTATGTGTGATGCTGCCACAGCATGGCTTGACCAGTGGTGCCAGGTCTGCGCCTGGGATCTGAACCTGTGAACCCTGGGCCGCCAAAGCAGATTGCGCAAACTTAACCACTGCCACCAGGCTGGCCCCAAAAGAGGATTTTGAAAGAAACAAAGTTTAACTTTAGAATTAAAATTGGCATTGTATAGTAGTAAAGGCAGAACAAATACAGTATGTAATCTAAAGTGTGTATAATACACATATAGTATATAATACAAAGCTGTTATGTAGAGAACCAAAGAGGTGGTGTCCTTAGATGCAGGACAGAAATGGGAAGATAACACAAGGTGGGGCTGGCCCTGTGGCATAGTGGTTAAGTTTGGCATGCTCTGCTTTGGCAGCCCAGGTTTGTGAGTTTAGATCCTGGGCACAGTCCTATACCACTCAGCAGCCATGCTGTGGTGGTGACCCCCATATAAAGTGGAGGAAGATTGGCACAGATGTTAGCTCAGGGCTAATCTTCCTCAGCAAAAAAAAAAAAAAGCACAAGGTGACAAGACAATGTGCACCCAACATGTAGGTAATTGAGTTTCCTGGAGAAGGGACCAGATCAGAAACAGTTATTAATGACAAGGAACGGAGAGTCTTCCTAAATGCAGAAAGTAGATATTTCCACGTATACACACCTGTGTGTGTAAATCATACGCTTGAGAGTATAAATCAAAAGAACCCCATCAGTTGTCAGAATGAGAAGACATAAAAAGCTAGATGTACTGAATTTTAAGGCCAGAGTATCCAGGCAGATAAGGAAAAAATGGTTACAAACTTGTCCATTAGCCTTTACTGCCTAATAACTACGCTTCAACTTGGAGCCTTAAAGCACCCACCACCCATTTCTCATGAATCTGCAGTTGGATGGGTGCCCTTGCCAGTCTGTGCCGTGCATGGCTGGTCTTGGCTCTTTCATCTATGGTCCTGCGTCTGATGTGAGTTGGCTGGGGCCTGGCTGGTCTAGGATGGCCTTGGCTGGCATGATTTGGCTTTCTTCCATGTGTCACTCTTGTTCCCCCTAGCAGGCAAGCCTGGGTATGTTCTCAGACCTGCCCGAGCATTTCTTATGGTGATTGCAGGGGAGCAAGAGAAGGAACATAAACTTGCAAGTGCTTTTTCAAGCTTCTGTACCAAGTTTGCTGTAGCCCCAATGGTTACATCCACAGGCAGTAAGGAAGGGCACCACCAAAAGGCACGGACAGGGGGCATGACAAACTGGGGCCATTAATACAATCAGTCTGCCGGTCTAACGTCTGACCACAATTACTCATGCCCCTCCTACGTGCAAAACATGCGCACCCCAGTCCTAGGACACCCAAAGTCTCATCCAGTTACGATAACAGGCTTGAAGTCCAGGATCTTGTAATCAGGGCTAGATGCATCATCTACAGAAGCCTACAAACTAGAGACAAGTTGTTAGCTCTCTACACACGCGATGCATGATGGTGAGACAGAGACAGGCTATCTGCAAGAAATGTTTCCATTTGCAAAGGTGAAGACGAGGACACAAGAGTGTTACTGGTCTGTACCAATTCTGATACTCCATTGGGCAAATAGCGCCAGACTCCCCTGCCTTGGGAGTGAAAACTGTTCCTTGGTGTGGCCCAGTTTCTGTTCTTTGGCAAAGCGTCTGTAGTCTCGTTTTTGGCCCGTCTCTAAGATGTCCTTTTTTCATCACATGCTTTGCTGACTCCCAAAGGAATGACCTTTGTTAGCAGCTCAGTAGCTTTCTGATCCGTAGAAAGATGAGTGCTTGAAATACAACACCCTTAAAAACACTGAGGGCTTTCTATGTATCTAATTATAGTCCACTCCGTGCTCCAAATGTAGCACTGTGAAGAACTGCGAAGGGTCTGGGCTTTTGCTGACTTGCAAACTTACAGGTAAGCCTGCCACAATTTCATGGATCGTGGTATAAGACATGAGACTTCCAGGTTAGAGACAAAGGACTTTATTACAACATAGTGAGAAGTGAGTGCTTCATGTCTGCGTCAGTTCCACTTGTCCCCCAAGCCCCATGAGGATGATGCAGAACCTGTCCAGGTGGATGCTACGCTTGCAGTAAGTCTGTGTCACAGCTGAGGAACATCGAGCTTAGGGAATCTGAATCTTTTATGGTGGCTGCAAGCAAACCTGCCTTTTTTCTGTAGGAGACATTACTTTAGTGTACATTAAGCACATATGCCCTTTGCTCAGGGAGACCTGATCACTATCTTCCAAGACTGTTTGCTCTACAGTGTTGAAAAGATAGCACCTCCACTTTCAACAAGTGCAGACCCATGAGGGACTGTCTCCCAATAACATTCACCCCTTGTATCTGCACCACCCTCCTGGCCACTCATTAATTTGATCCATAGGATTTGCTAACAGTTTGGATGTTGGTATGAAAGAGTGGAGCCAGGATGAATCCCAGGTCTGTGGTCTGAGCAACTAGAAGAATGGAGTTGCATCCTTTAAGATGAGGGACACTGCAGGCTAGGGAGAGAAACTCAGTGTGATTTTGGATATAAGTTTGAGAGGTCAACTAGACATCCAGGTGGAGATGTTTAGTAGGCAGTTGGACATAGAGCCTGGCGTTTGGGAGACAGATCCCAGCTGGAGGTTAAAGATGGGAGTCATCTGCAAAGGGACTATTTAGTGCCTTGGGCCTGGGTGAGATCACCAGGCATGGGTGCAGACAAGACCAAGGGATGAGCCTCGAGGCCGTGTAGTGTCGGTGGTCAGGGAGACGACAGGAGATGGAGAAGGGCACTCTGTAAGGTGGGATGGAAGCAGGGGCCCATGGTTTCCTGGAAGTCTGTGAAGACAGTGCTTGAAGCAGGAAGAATTGCTGTCTGGGCTTCATGCTGCTGACACATCAAGGAAAGTGAAGACCGATGCCTAACGGTTGGATTTAGCAGTGTGGGGGTTGGTTGAATGAGTTGTATATTCCCTACTTTGCACTGAGATTAATTAAGAGTAGTGGACTGAGCCAGCCCTGATGGCCTGGTGGTTAAAGTTTGGCCCTGCTCTGCTTTGGCGGCCCAGGTTTGGTTCCCAGGCCTGGAACCGCACCACTTGTCCATCAGTAGCCATGCTGTGGTAGCAGCTCACATAGAACAACCAGAAGGACCTGCAACTAGAATATACAACTATGTACTGGGGCTTCGGGGAGAGAAAAAAAATAAAGAGGGGAAGATTGGCAACAGATGTTAGCTGAGGGCAAATCTTTCCCAGCAAAAAAAAAAAAAAGTAATGGATTAATAATTTAGAAGTATAGAATTTGTAATTATATTCATGCTGATAAATCACTAATTTGAATAGTGGTGGTTTCTGGAGAAAAGTAAGCTGCAGAATGAACACAAGTGGTTACCTATAATTCTGATTTCTCTTTTTAATGCCAACGGAGACTGATTTCTGGATTGTATTCAAATCTTGCAATTGTAGTTTGGTCTGGGGAGAGGGGCAGAGAGAAGGATGTGCAAGAAAGACAAAAAGAGGGGCCGGCCTGGTGGCGTAGCAGTTAAGTTAGCATGTTCTCCTTCGGTGGCCCGGGATTCGCTGGTTGGGATCCTGGGTGTGGACATGGCACTGCTTGGCAAGCCATGCTGTGGTAGGCATCCCACATACAAAGTAGAGGAAGATGGGCATGGATGTTAGCTCAGGGCCAGTCTTCCTCAGCAAAAAGAGGAGGATTGGCGGCAGATGTTAGCGCAGGGCTAATCTTCCTCAAAAAAAACCCCAGAAAGATGAAAAGAGAAAGAGTTATTGCATTGATGGCTGCCTGGAATTCTGTTCTTTTTTTAGGGAAGACGGATGAGTACATTCAGCATGGATTCCAAATTCGGACGGTCCTGTCAGGTTTCAAGAAAAGCTCAGATAGATTAGGCTTGGTCAAGAGGCTCCAATAACAGGAGGAACTCAGTTTGCATGTCATGCCATCCAATTCTGGGTAGCTTCTTGATTTAATAACCCGACTTTAGACTGTCTCGGGGCTGGTTATCCAATCTTTGGTCCACCCCCTCCCATTAAATTAAATACGGTCCCCACAAGCATTTTTGAATATGAAAAATCTCACCAGCCCCTATCTGGTGACCTATTTAACTAAGAACTATCTGACGCTGCTTAAATAAACCCCATTACGACCACAAATAGGAGCCTTGTCTCAGCATTCTCTGCAAGTTCTGTTTTATCTTTAGTGAAGTCCCATGGCACTGTCACTCTTCATTAGAGCCTTAGAAAAGGGAAGGAGGGGAGAGGAAAGTCAAGCCATTTTGATGATTGGTAACACGTCTCGCAAAGGCGATCCCAAGTTCCCCGCAAATTTATCTGCGCCGTCTTTGGTTTCACTGCGTCAGGTCCATGAGAGAGAGTGGGAGGGCAAGCTTTGCCAGGAAGCCAGGTCAGTGTAGTTACTTGTGTGAAATGATAATTTAAAAATCCAGGAGTGTCAGTTTTACTTATTTAGACAAAGGACAAAGAGTGTGAACTAAACCCCCTCTCCCTTCTCCATCTTCGTCGCCATTTGTAGGTGCGTTTAGATGCGTTCACCTGAATTCCATCCTAAAAAGAAGCTACTGTGATTAACCAGAAGAGGAGGGGACTGTGCTTGTTTAATCCACACAGTGTACTTGACGGTGTCTAGACCGTTTTGTGTCTGTCGTTTCAAATCATTCTTGAAACAGGCTGAGGGACAGCCTGATTTACAAATGAAGACACCATGGCTCGTGGACGTTGAGGAGGACAGAGCTGGCCCCTGGTGCGGAGTGGATTCAAACCCCGCTCTGTGCTGTGCTCTGCTTTTTCTGTAGCCCTGCCCTGCCCTGAGGCTGGGCATGCGAGGTTCTGGGGCCTCACAGCTGGAACCACCCAGAAGACTAGAAACCCTGTGGCCACCAGAGCCTGAGCTCAGCCTTGTAGGGAGGCGAATGGTCCAAAAGAATCTGCTTCTCAAGCTCAACACCTCCACGTCTCAGGTCACGGCTGGCGGACCTGGCGCAGAGCGGCAGCCTTGGGCCAGACCAGACTGACATGCGGCAAGGCTGGCGAGCTGGGATCCCCCCAAGCGTCTGTGGATGCTGTGCTCTTAACTCTGGGCCTGGCCCTCCTGACACTCATCCTCCTTGGCCTGAATTCAAAAGTCTCTGTCAAACTGCTGTGCCCATTTGAAAACCATGGGCAGGAGCCTGGGCAGAGCAAGGGCCCTGGTCCTAGACTCCAGTGATGGCAGAGAGGAAATCAGAGGGCGTGTGGGCTGTGGCTCAGCTATGTGTCAGCTCCAGAGCTCTGCAGGTGTTGAGGGCAGGATACGCTGGAAATGGGAGAACTGGCAGCAGAACTGGGCTCTAGACACAAAACGGTATTTGGAAGCCTGTCTTTTGGGAATGTCAACTCCTCCTGGGCCTGGTGAGGCCCAGCCAGAAGCCGCTGAAGTGCCTGGGCGGCCGTCCCAGGGCATGTCCACCCGCCGTATCGAGTCAGAATCCAGACAGTGTCACCCACTAGGCCTGGCATAAACTGATGGCGAACACTTGGTGCCAGCCCGCTCAGCCAAGACAAACCCTGCCTTCAGGCCTGGTGGTCCAGGCTGGATTCTGGGCTCGCCCCAGAAGAGGTTGGGTTTCTCTCACTGGTTCCAGAATGCCTCCAACTCTAAGAGATACTGGGGCTGGGCAGAGGCCCCAGAATGGGCTCAGGGCCCTGCCCCCCGTCCATGAGGTGCAGGTCCACAGCAGGGTGCACAGGCCAGGCTGGGCTCGGGGCAGCTCCACGGCCTCTCGCCACGGACGTCCAGCTCTGCATGGTGGTCTTGCTCTGCGAGTGCTCCAAACACTGGGTATGTCCATCAGGTCAAATGTGAGCCTTTGATGTTTGTAACAAAACAACCTGCATCCCGGGTTGCCATGTGGCTGCCAGACTGCTGGCGATTACTCAGAAATTCCGCAGCGTGTTCTCAAACGGCTGGAGTACTGGATTCGAACCACATATTAATAACTTGGCTGCCTGCTCTGTCTCTTAATATTAAATGTGAAATTGTTCCTATATTCGTGTCTATAGGTTGTGAAGGCGATATTAAACTGATACCAAAATAGCTCAAGGTGTATTTATTTCAAAGGAAATAGAGCGATTTACATCTGAATCTTCATGACTGCAGTGAATTTTAAAGGTATCCTGAGAAAAGGATGAAAAACCATGCAATTATTACTGCAAGTTCACAGAAATGTTTGGACGTTTAAGAGATGAAGTCCTTTTTATTGAAAAATGTGTAAATGTTATTTATAACCACAAAAGCATTTCTGCTTTTTGGCTCACACTCTGCTTAGATTTTTGACTAAATCTTCCTTCTGTTTCTCTCCCTCGGATTCTAATCTTCCATCAACAAACACGCTGATTTCTCCCCTCTTCTAGAACTCGTCAACCTTCAGATCGGGTGTTCCTTGAAGCTACTGTCCCATCTCTGGTCCTCCTTCCTCTGGCACTTCTGGAACGATAGTGTGTCTGGGGGCGCGATGCAGTCCAGCTACCCCAGCTCACCAGGTCCAGCTCCTCCCAAATACTCGATCGCCTCTTCCCAGATTAGCTCTTCGTAGAGAAGTGGGTCTCAGGTAAGCAGAAGGCTCATTTCATAACCACATGGGTCTTTTCATCAGCTTCGGGGCGTGGCTGTCCCCGCTCACCGTGCCGCCAGAGGACACCCAGCACATCAACTTGGGAGTCCTGCCTGTTGTTAATCAGATAAACTCCAAACATCTGATCCTCATTCAGGCTCCTTCTTGGTCTAGATCGAATTCATCTTTCCCACCTTCCCTCTCCCCTTTCCTCAAAACTGAGCTACAGGCTGCCTGGTCCAAAAGCCAACCCCGCCAGTCACCCGTCTACTCTGCCTCTGGACTTTCACAGAGTGTGCGGCCCGGTCGACTGTCTACCTAGAAACTGAGCGATCTGTGGGCATTGCCGCTACTGAAGGCCTTCAAGGGCAGGGTGATGCTCCATCAGGATTTTGGAGAATCCACTGGGCGGGAGCAAAGATATCTGTAACAGGGAGAGAATTAGAACTCGGCCCTGGAAGACTCCGCCCTGAACGTGCAGCCACAAAAAGATCAGAATTCTCTGCAGGTAAGACTTAGGGCCCTACAGCCAGAAGCCAGCATCGTGCAGAGAACAGGAGAAAAGCCACAGGGGTTCCTACCATTTGGAGGCAGAATTTTAGCCCCAGCAGTTCAGGATCACCATGAGTTTATCGGTGAGGAGGAATTAGAAATCTCAGAAGACACTGTGCAGGTGTGGTGCATCTTTGACGAGGAAAAAGGTCGCAGGTATATATGAATGGTGGGGGCACATCTCAGTGCCCAGACCCGAGTGGTTGTGCACGTTCTTTACTTTGCTGTAATTGAGCTTTAGTTTCTCTTTTGGGCCCACATTCCACCAGCGACAGGAACTAAATCTCCATCAATCCAGAGATGGCCCTGTCCCTGGGCTGTGTCTCCATGTCAGGGGCTGACCCAGGGCCAGGGCCTCAGGGAAGTCATCCCACTGGAAGGCTTGTCCCCACCTTTTCTCGCTGGTGTCTCTGGACATGGCCTTCTTCCTGATCCATGTCCTCTGTTCTCTTGGGGCCACCTCAGCCACGTGGGATGCAGTGGAAAGTGCTCTGCTCGCTGGGGCGTCCAGGGATGGTGACGGCTGTTTCACGTGGCTTCCTGACCCTGCAGGGGGCATTTCTTCTGCTCCTACCTTCGGAGGCCCACTCTATTTCTTTTGTGGTTCACTTGTAAACATGTCTGGTACAAACTTTGGGTGTGGACACGTGGCTGGGCCCTACCTGGGGAGGCTCCCTCTGCCCTGCAACCCTGGTGTCCTACCATCTCGGTCCTGACTTCAGAAGTCGGGGACCCCAACAACATCATGCTCTTTGTCTCCCCCTCCTCATCCAGATACCCTGTCATCTCATCTCTGGGGACAGCAAGGACCAGCTCAGACTGACCTTATATTTCCGTCTTCCTCTTTAGGCCAAGACCTTACATTTTGGAGCTTGAAATGCCCACAGTCTGACTCCTGTTCTCTGAGCTCTGTGGTGTCATCCGTTCTCTGAGGCAGGAAGCAGGGGATACTGGAGGGACCATGGGGTCCAGGGATCTACGAAGAAAACAAGGCTTAGTCAAACTGCAGAAAACCGTGGGCAAAGAACACTGGGGGAATGTTTGCTTAAATTTTAGTGGACTTGTTTTTAGGTGGTGGGGATCTGGTTTTCTTTGTCTTTTACTTAAAAAAATTTTTTTCAACATTGAACATGAATTACTTTTATAATTAGGAGGAAAAAAACCCCCACACCAATGAATTATAAAAAAGACCCACTGTGTTTCATTCTTCAGTGCATCTGGTTTGGACCTGATTGCAGCGTGTGCATTCAGAAATGCCCATCCAATCTTTCGTTTCATCTTCGTAAAGACCCAAGTTGAAGAACTGATTCCAAATCTGATCATTCATCTCCCTCTGGCCACCAGTCAGCGTATACCTACTTCCGGGGACTCGGAATGCAGCAACCGGCAAAGTAAATAGTTTCTGTCCTCGTGAAGTTTGTGGTCTTTGAGGGCCCAACCTGGTGGATGTCTGGATCTGACCACTGGAGTCCCGGTTCTGAACAGGCAAACCTGGGAACAGCCCCATGATGGATGGTATGCTCATGAGGCTAATTTTTCTCCATGCTATTACATGTAACAGTAGCAGAAAAGTACAGTCAATCCTTATTATTTGCGGATTCCATATTTGCCAATTTACCTATTCACTAAAGTTTATTTGTAAGCTCCAAATCAATACTCCCGATAATTTTTTCATCATTTGTGTGGACGTGTGCAGAGTGGCCAAAAATTTGAGTTGCCTGATGCACACGATTCCAGCTGAGGTTGAGCAAGGTGACACTCTGCCTTCTTGTCTTGGCCTCATACACAGAGGACCGGAGGATGGAGACGGGAGGGGCAGGGCAGTGGAGAGTAAGAAGCTCCAGCTTGGGGGCCAGCTGGATGGGGTTCGAATCCCAACTCTGGCACCTGTTAGTGGGACGGCCTCAGGCAAGTCATTTAACACTTCTGAACCTCGTTTGCTTTTTCTTTTGTAAAATAAAGTAGGATCTGCCTGGATGAGTCGTTTTTAGGATTGAGGATTACAATCGATGCGAGATATGATTATGCTGTGTATATGTTCCTGCCTCCCCTAGGAGCATGGTTCTGTATCCACTCATTCAGCGTTCATGACGACTTTATGGACTCTAACTAATGAGAAGAATGAGAATCGATTCTACTTGGCTTGGAGGTCTCCAGCCAAAGAGGAGCCTGTTGGGTGGACATCTCACAGGGTGACAGTTCTGTCCCCTGAGGACTGGGGGTTGTGTGGGGCAGGAGGAGGAGAAATGCTGAGGAATGTCTTGGTTGGCTCAGGCTACTCTAACAAAATATCACAGACTGGGCGGCTGAAACAACAGAAATGTGTGTCTTAACATTCTGGAGGCTGCGGAGTCCAAGATCAAGATGCCAGCTGATTCGGTTCCTGGTGAGACTCTTTCTGGCTCGCAGACGGCTGTGTTCCCCTCGTATCCTCATATGATGGAGAGAGAGAGAGGGAGAGGAAGTAAGCTTTCCTGTCTCTTCTTATAAGCCACTAATCCCATCATGAGGGCTCCACCCTCATGACCTAATAACCTCTCAAAGGCCCCATCTCCAAATAGCATCCCAATGGGGAGTGGGCTTCACTATATGAGTTTGGGAGGAATGCAAAGATTCAGTCCATCGCAAGGAGAGAGAACCGTTGCCCTGCAGGCAGTCCTGGATAAGGAGAGAGAGAGAGACATCCGGGGGGTCAGGGAAGCCGATAAGGCGTTCAGCACTTGGGGAGAAATGGGGAGAAGGTGCGGAGAGGGAGATGGAGGCTGCTGAGGACACATGTTTCCATGGCGTGGCGAGCAGCCCTCCAGCTGCCGCACCAACACCGCGTTGCAGGAGCGTAAATTCAGTTATATTTATAACTTCTTCCCTGGGATAAAAATTGAGTTATTTTTTTAGATATGGTTTTATTTTCATTTTCAATTACCATTTTTCCCCCTGACTTATGGATGCTTTGGAGCTTAAAAGAACAGCTCTTGGGATGTGGCCACTGCATCTGCGTCATAGCCGACAACCACTATCTAAATCCTTCATTACTAGGGAGAGATTTATTTTCCCAAGTCTTCAATCTTAGCTGAGTGGAATATTTAATAGAATTGCTGGTTTCTGTGGCTGTCTCTTCCTCTTTTCCCTACCAGGCTGGCCTGGGAGTCCACTGCAAACCGTCGGGGCTGAAGTTCGGTCTCCTTGCTGGCCTTCTGCAGCAATGCTGCCCAGAACTGAGGGGAGCAGGTGGTGGTGCAAAGCCCTGCCCCTTGTCTGGTGTTTTGGACTGAATTGTGTCCCCCTACTACTCCCCGCCCAATTTACATGTTGAAGCTCTAACCTCCAAAGTGACTGTATTTGGAGACTAGGCTTCTAAGGCTGAGTAAGGTTAAATGAGGTCGTAGGGGTGGGGCCCTCATCTACTAAGACTGGTGTCCTTGGAAGAAGAAGAGGAGACGCCAGAGCTTGCTTCCTCTGCACCTGTGCACAGAGCAAAGGCCACGTGGGGACAGGAAGGTGGCCTCCTACAAGACAAGGAGACAGTTCTCACCAGAAAGCCATGCCACTGACATCTCGATGTTGGACTTCAGCCTGCAGAATGGTGAGAAAATAATGTCTGTGGTGTAAGTCACCCCGTCTGTGGTGTTTTGTTATGGCAGCCCGAGCTGACTAATACACCTGGTAATGAGGAGTGGAATCAGGGCCACCCCACTTTGTGTCTTGGAGCAGGCCTTGTGGGTTGCCTCCTCAGCCCTGACTTAGCTGTACCCCCTTTCTCATAGGACCCAGAAATACCCAGTTCTAGGGTTCGGGTGGGGTCACTCCTGATCAGCTGAAGCTAATCTGTACATTGAAATCTTTGGGCCGTGGTGATTGGTTCAGGAGTGAGCATATTGGTCCCATCAGAGGAAAGCCCAGGGTTTTTGTTCAGTGGTTGAGGAGAGAGAAAATCCCTCTCTTTGGATCTAAATGAGGACTCACGGAGCCTGGAGGCTCCTGACAGACAGCTCATGACCATGAGGGCTCGAGACAGATCCAGTGGTGTCCCAGAGAAAGGGAAGTACAGTCCTGAAGACATTATGAATATCCAGCCCTAAAGGCACTGTCCCAGCTCTGGACTTTTCAGTTAGTTGACAACAGATCTCTTCTATTGTTCTAGCTAATTGTGTTGTGTTTCTTGTGACCTGCCTCTAAATGCATCTTGCTGGAACTCTTGCCCACCAATTGATTTCCCACACGGCAGTCAGGGTGAACTTTTAAGAATATGAAGCTGGGGCCACCCCGTGGACGAGTGGTTAAGTTCACGCACTCCACTTTCACAGGCCAGGGTTTCGCCGGTTTGGATCCTGGGTGTGGACCTAGCACTGCTCATCAAGCCATGCTGAGGCAGCATCCCACATAGCACAACCAGAAGGACCTGCAACTAGAATATACAACTATGTACTGGGGGGCTTTGGGGAGAAAGAGAAGAGGAAAAAAAAAAAAGATTGGCAACAGATGTTAGCTCAGGTACCAATCTTTAAAAAAAAAAGAAAAAAATTACAAAGCTAATTCATACCAGTTTGTAGCTTGGGTCCTTTTAGTGGCTTCCTGTCCCGTTTAGGATAAAATCTAGGGACTACTTCTGGTAATCGTGGTGTGAGACAGGCAGGTGATTTCCCTCTGTAGAAAATAAGTGCAAAATTGACAAAATTATTAAGGAGAATCATTTCAGGCCATTGAGAAGTGACCAGATAGGCAACAACTTGAGAAGAATTTACTCATGAAAACCGCTATGGCCTTGGGTAAGAATGGTGGGTCTGTGGCCTTCTGGCCTGGAGGCATTCCCATCTCACCCAGCATGGGTGGTAAAAACCTGCAGCTGGATGTGACCAATTTGATTCAGGGAGTTGACAGAGCAGCTAGAAATGTAAGAGTGAGATTTTGTAAGTGAGAGAGCCGAAGAAGAGCACAGATGATGAACTCTCACACATCCCTGGTTGACTGCTCAAGGACGCAGGCACACAGGAGCCCCAGGGGGTGCAGCAAAAGTGGAAAGTCTGGGAGATGTGTGAATTCACCACACTTTCACAAACGTCCCTCAATCCACACACAGCATAGGCAGCAGAGGGTGGAAGACATACTGGCTTGAAGTGTCTGAGTATAATCTCTGCCCAAATCATTGCCTGACGACAAAACTATACAAGTGAAGGGGAAACCTCTAGGGACCAGACTTAAAACAAAAAAATGAGCAAAGATATCAATGGCTGTGCATCGAAAGTGAGATTTGCAGGTTGAGTCCAGGCAAGTTAGTTGTCTCCTAAAGCCAGCAACACTCAGGATAAAACAGAATCCAGGCTTGCTACAATGTATAACCTACAAGGTCTAGTTTTAAATTAAAAAATTGCTAGACATGCAAAGAAAAAAGTATTTCCCCAGCTCAGGGAGGGAAAGTGGGGGGAAACTAGTCAAAAACTGACTCTGAGGGAGCTCAGAGGTTCTATCTAGCAAAGACTTCAAAGTTGCTATTGAAAATATGTTCAAAGAATTCAAGGAAAATATGTTAACAATGCATAAACAAGTAAGGAAGCTTAACAGAAATGGAAAAAAGCAAATAGAAATTCTAGAGCTTAAAATCACACTAACTGAAAGGAAAAATTCACGGCACGAGCTGAGTTGAGAAGTCAGAAGAGTGACTCATTGAATTTGATAGAAAGACAGAAATTGTGCAATCCAAAGAACAAAAGAAAAGCCCCTGACAGTCAAATTGTCAAAATCCAAAGAGAAAGAAAACGTTTTTAAGGTAACAAAAGAAAAATGTTACCTCGTATACAGGGAGCAATGAATGATATGACTTATTGCTAACTTCTCATAGAAACAGTAGAAGCCAAAAGACACTGAAAGCCCAAGAGACTTTGTGCCTTTACTGCACTTTTCACGAAAGAACAGTGATTTCCTGTTTGTTTGTTTTTTTTAGTAGCTTTCTGTTCCATTTAATGACATATGCAAAATGCTGAAAGGGAAAACAAACCTGCCTCCAGTGAAGTTGTCTTTCAAAACTGAAGACAAAAATAAAGCCATTTCTAGATTTACAAAAAAGAGAAAACTGAGAGAATTTGTTGCCAGCAGACCTGTGTTAAAAGAACAGCTAAAGAGAAATGATATCGATAGTAACTTGGAGGGTAACTCAGAGACACAAGAAGGACTGAAGAACACCCAAAGTATAAAAAATGTGTAGGTTTTCTGCATATATCTATATCTCAAGCACAAATGGACTAAAGTAAAAGAATGGAAAAATATATATATGATGCAAACACACAAACCATAATCAGAAGGGAGTTGGAGTAATTTTTATTAATGTAAGACAAAATAGACTTTAAGAAAATGAATATTACTGGAAACAAAGAGGGCTATTTCATAATAATAAAAGGGTCAATACAACAGAAAGAAATTAAGTATTATAAATTTATTTGTACCTAATAAGAGAGCTCCAAAATAAATGAAGGAAAAACTGACAGAATTGAAAGAACGGAAAAATCAACAATTATAGCTGAAGATTTCAATACTCTTCTCTCAGTAGTTGATAGAACAAGTAGCCGTAAAAATCAGCAAGAATATAGAAAACTTGAAGAGCGCTATCAACTAACTTGACCTAAATGACCTCTATAGAAGACTTCATCCAACAGCCCCAGAACACCTGTTCTTTTCAAATGTACACGGAATGTTCACAAAACAAACCAAGTGCTGGATGAGAAAACAAGTGTCAATATGCTTAAAAAGATTGCTATCACACATGGCATTTTTTTTTGTGTGTGTGTGAGGAAGACTGTCCCTAAGTTAACGTCTGTGCCAATCTTTCTCTATTTTGTATGTGGGATGCCACTACAGTGTGGCTTGAGGAGCAATGTATAGGTCTGTGCCCAGGATCTGAACCCGTGAACTCTGGGCTGCTGGAGCAGAGCACACACACTTAACCACTATGCCACCAGGCCGGCCCCCCTAGCAAGCTCTTTGATGACAATGGAAATAACTTAGAAATCTATAACAGGCAAAAGCTGAGAAATCCTACAACATGGGGATAGTAAACAACACACTTCTAAATAACTCATGAGTCAAAGAAGAAATCACAACAGAAATTAAAAAATGTATCAAACTTAATGAAAATGAGAACATAATATACTCAAATTTGTGGGATGTAGCTAAAGCAGTGGTTTGAACAAAATTTATAGCTTTAAGAACTTATGTTATGAAAGAAGACAGGTCTAAAATCAGTGAACTAAGCTTCCAATTTAGGAAGCAAAAAAGGAAGAGAAAATTAAATGCAAATAAGTCGAAGGAAGGCAATTATAAAGATCAATATGGAAATCACTAAAATACAAGATGGAAAAACAAAAGAGAGAATGAAGGAAACCAAGTTGGTTCTTTGCAAAGATCAATAAAATTGACAAACCTTTATCTAGATGGAGAGAAAACACAAATCACCAATTAGGAATGAAAGAGGGACCATCATTACAGATCTTACAAACGTTAAGTGGATAGTAAGAAAATATTACTAACAATCTACTCTGAAGCTTAAAACACGTTAGTGAAAGAAATGAAGTTAAATCCTGTATAGAATGGAGGGATATACCATGTTCATCTGTAAGACACAGTATTATTAAGATGAGAGTTACCCCCAGATTTGTCTATAGATTCAACACAATCCCAATAAATATCCCAGCAGGATTTTGTGTAGAAACCATAAGCTGATTCGAAAATTTATAGGAGAAGCAAAGAATAGCCAAAACAATTGTGAAAGAGAAGGACAAAAGTGGAGGACTTAAATGACTCGATTTCAAGATTTACCAAAAACCTGTGGTAATTGAGACAGTATGGGGTCAACATAAGGGTAAAAATGTAGATCAAGGGAACAGAATAGAAAGTCTGAAACTGGGTCCGCACATAGACGTCAACTGATTTTTGACAAAGGTGCCAAGGTAATTCACTGAATTGTATGAAGAACACTTACAATTCAATAATAGTAATAAAAATAATTCAATAAAAAATGGACAAACGATTTGAAGAGATACTTCACAAAAGAAGATATATGAGTGGTCAATAAACACATGAAAGGATGCTCAACATTATTGTTCTTCAGGAAGTGCAGATGAAGACCACAAATGAGAAGCTCCTACAAATCTAGTGGAATAGCTAAAATTAAAATGCCAAGTGTTGGCAGGAATGTGGAGAAATTGGAACCCTCCAGCACTGCTGGTGGGAATGCAAAATGGTTGGATAAAGTCTTGTAGTTTCTTACATAGTTAAACATACCGTAAACATTAAGCTTGCCATACAACCCCACAATTCTACTCCTGGGTATCTATCCAAGAGTAGTAAAAACGTATGTCCAAAAAAAAAGACTTGTACATAAATGGTGATAGCAGCTTTATTCAGAATAGCCAAAAAGTGAAAACAACCCAAATGTCCATCAACTGGCGCATGCACAAGTGAGAGGCTGCATATTTATACAATGGAATATTCCTGAGCAATTGGAAGAGAACAAGTTGTTGACCATGCAAGGACATGGATGAGTCTAAAAAATGTTACACTGAGTGAAAGAAGCTGGACATGAAAGGCTACACACTGTATGAATCCATTTTTATTAAATTCTAGAAAAGGCCAAACTATGGAGGCAGAAAGCAGACCACTGGCCGGAGGCAGAAAGCAGACCACTGGCCTGAGGCAGGGTCGGGATCTGGACTGAATGCAAGGGGGCAGGATGGAAACTCTTAGGGTAGTGGAAGTGTCCTAAAACTTGATTGCGTTGGTGGTTGTATGATGGAGTATAAGCTTATCAAAACTCGACCTATACACTTAACGTGGATAAATTTTTTTTGGTATGTAAATTATACCTCAATAAAGCTGTTAAAAAAAATCTAATCTGGCCTACAAGGGTCTATGTAATAGATCTTGTCTTCTTCTCTCACAGGCCCCCAGCCTGTGGCATTTTGTGATGGAGCCTGCCCCACCCAGTCATTCTCTATCACACCAGCCACTTGATCTTTCATGATAACTCCATCACTACCTTGAATTTATTATCTGTTTGCTTGTTTGTTGCCTCCCCCACTGAAAGTTCATGAAGGGGGAGACCCTGTCTGTGCTGCCCACCATGAGACACTGCCACCTACACCAGTGCCTATGGACGCTCAGCTCCCAATAGGATTTGCTGAATGCATCAGTGACTCAGAGTGATAACCGATTTCTTCTAAAAGCAAATGAAATCTTGTAATTACAGTCATGCATTGCTTGACGACGGGGATGTGTTCTGAGAAATGCGTCCTTAGATGCTTCGTTGTTGTACAAACATCACAAAGTATATTTACACAAACCTAGGTGGTGCAGCCTACTACACATCTAGACAATATGGTACTAAGCTTATGGGACCAAAATCCTGTATGTGGCCCTTCCTTGACCGGAACATCATTATGCAGCACATGACTGTGCTCCAGTTCCTGAGAAGCAGACCCTTCCCCACGCCAGTCTTGGAAGGCCTTCCAGGCTCTGGGGTTGAAGAAGGAGGCAAGGCTAACAGACTCACCCCGAATGCTTTCACAAGAAGGGCAGTTCCAGTTTTCAGCAGCTCCAGCTCCCACACTCTGAACAACCTTGGCCACCAGCTGAAGAGCAGATGGTGGAGGCTGGAACATCAAAGTACTGAGTGTGTGAGGTTTTGTGTGTGTGCGTGTGCGTGTGTGCAGGGGGGCATGTGTGATATGAAACAATGAAGAGAGAAACAAAAAATGGTTTAGACATAATTACCCAAGGAATCAAAAACAGACTCCACTGGGGCTTGGGTTTATGTCCGATCAGGACTGCTTGCTTTATAAAAGTGTAAAGATAAATATTCGTCTTAACTCTGCAGTCCCAGCCACAGAATCCAGCATTTCGTGTGGACGTCACCCTGAATGAGCTGCTTAATTTAACTCATGTTGGGCGGCCCTAGCTTGGAATTAGCCCCACCTTCCCAACGAGCCATGTGCGTCCAAGTGGACATTGTGAAGACTGAGCGGTCCGGTGTGGTGGCCACTGGTCACATATGGCTATTTCCATTTAAATTACTTAGAATGAAACTAAAAATTCAGTTCCTCAGTTGCTCTAGCCATGTTTCAAGTGCTCAGTAGCCCCATGTGGCTTTTGGACAATAGAAATGTAGGCCATTTCCAGGATTACAGAAAGTTCCATTAGCTTTGGGATAGAGAGCAGGCAGGGCTGGTAGGTTGGGAGGGGAGTGGTTTTCAGTCTTGAAAGATCCCCAAAAGGGTGTTGGGACTCTCAGAAATGCTGGTTGTTTGTCTGTCTACCCACTTCCTTCGTCATCAGCAAGTAGGAGAAAGATTGCTTTAGTCAAGTTTCTGCTATGAGCCGATCTCTAGGTGTGTCAGGTGTATTTAACACTCATAACAATTCTCTCAGGTAAGCATTTCCTCATTGTTATGACTGAGGAAACTGCAGACCAGAGGAGTAGCTTGCCCATCACCAGCCAGTAAGTGACAGACTCAGGATCTGAACCTGAGTTTAGTTAGTTCTGTGCAAAGAGCTTTTTCTGTAGCATCTTTTTGCCTTCCTGGGTACCTGGGCTCTGCCCGAACTAGAGAAAGAAGAGGATGGTTGCACTCCCTCTCTGGCCCTACGTTCCCTCTATCAGGGGACCTCAGACCCAAAGACCCCTGGGTCTCCCTCCTAGCAGGTTGAAACCAGTAGGCTCTGAGGTGTCCATGCTGCTTTCCTGAGGGTCCTTGTTGTGAAGTCTGAGCATTTTCATGTGTCTCCAGGCAGGTAGAGACAAAGTCACCTATAATACAAAGAGGCTGATATTGGTATTAATTAAACACGTTGATATTGGCATTAATTTGACATGTTGGTATTGCAGTTCTAGACAAAGGACCCTGCCCCCTCCACCCGGGACCACATGACTGTTGCTCATGCTCCTGGGGAGCTGACGTGGGGCTGGGGCTTACTGATGAGGCTTTGATGCCAAGGACTTGCAAGGAGAGTTCAGGCCCTGGTTTTTCTGATCTCACTCTTCCTGCTCATGAAATGAGAATAGAACCAAGTCAGGTAGCGGCCCAATCCATAAACTATTTGTGAAGTCATCTTATATTTCAATCACCTTATAAATTCAGTGAGCTAGAACGTTTATGGTATGTATGCCTCTTTAAAAAGATTTTTTTTTAATAAATAGGGATTTTAAGTCTCACCTTATTAGAAAAGTCTACTTCTGACTTCTGGTGCTTTTCTGAGAGTTTATGTACTTCATTACCATATGCACCTGTCACATAAATCCGGAGAGTCTTAATTAGGCAAAGCCAGACAGGCGGTAATCCAAGGCATTTGAGGGGCTCCCAGAGGAGAGCTTTTAGGGTCCCAGGCCCTCAGGCCTTAGACGCACAGCAGACTCTGCCGTTTCACAGAGCACAAAGTCTGACGTTAAGCTAGAGTCCTCTCTCAGCCATCTTGCGGAGGGAAATGCGACTTGAGGCCGGAGTGGCCGGAGCAGCCCTCCCTTCTGATACACAGACACGTGCACTGACCCTGAACACACTGCCACAAAGTGACCACATTCATGTGACCACCCGGGTCAAAAAAGGATGCCCCAAGGTCGGGTCTCACTGTGATTTTATCTGTCTTTAAAAATGCCTTGGACTAAAATTATATTTTAACTAATATTAATTAGCAACATCAGCTCTCTTTTAGCTAGTATTTGCATAGTATATATCCATTTTTTCTCTTGTGTTTCTTGTAAACAATATGCAATTGGATTTAAAAAATGGCATCTTTACCTTTTAAATGAGGCATTTACTTCATTTGTACTGAATGTAATTACTATATTTGGGTTATTTCTGCCATCTTATTTTGTGCTGTCAATGTTC
Source organism: Equus quagga (assembly GCF_021613505.1). Lineage (NCBI taxonomy): Eukaryota > Metazoa > Chordata > Mammalia > Perissodactyla > Equidae > Equus > Equus quagga. Next base: position 34,563,330 of record NC_060287.1, on the reverse strand, counting down.
TGTTTTTTGCCTTTTTTGGGATCTGCTGAGTTTTTCTCTATGTCATTCCATTTTTTTCCATTCACTGGTTTGTAAGTTACACTGTTTTTATTCTTCTAGTGGTTTCCATAGAAATTACAACATGCAAATTAAGTTATCATTGTTTAAAGTTAATTAAAACCTTTACCCTTCTAGACAATACGTGGATCTTAGAAAACATTCATTATTCATTGTGCCCCTGACTTATATAATTATCGACTGGGATTTCAGGTCTATGTGCACAAATTGAAAAACCCAGTGGCCATTATTATCACCCTTTTATATAATGGGTGTTCATTGAAATCTACCCACGCATTCACCACTTCCCCTGTCCTCCACCCCTTGTTGCACTGTTTAGACCTTTTATCTGAAATCACATCCCTCCTATGTGAAGTATGTTCCTAAGGATTCCCTTTCATGAGGATCTCCTAGGGAGTCTGCTTCGTTTCCACCACGACTGGTCTCAGCTTCATGCAGGGAGGGGCTCCTGGGTGACTCCCCACCTCTGCTTCTCTGGGATTATGGCTTTTACACATCCTGTGCTTTCATTTCAATGTCTTCTTGAAAAGGAGAAAAATAAGCGCGTCCCTAGTCACCGGTCTTGTTCTTTTACAGAACTTTCTGTATTTATTTCCCCATAAATACCTTGAATGTTATTGTCATAAAGAAATTTACATAGAATAAAGGAAACATTGCTTCAGTCGGCACGAAGCCGCCATTCAATAAAATGCTGTTGAATGAAAAAAGTACGGAAGCAGAGTCTCCTGGACAACCTTCTGGAAACACCTTGCATTGAAAAATTTCCCAAAAAGCCCTTCTAAATTTTAAGAAAAAAATCATTGAGGAACGATGCAGTGTTTGCGTTGCACTATTTTTAGTTAAAATTTATCACACAGCTGTATTTCAAGAATTGTCTGTTTACTTGTCTTTTTTATGGTAAGAAAACACTTTATTGGTGCTTTCTAATTTACAGTCTTTGCACAGACGTCCCCATGTGCTTTCCACAGCAGCCTGGTGAGGCAGGCAACGGTTCTTACTCAATGTACAGGTGACTCGCAGAGCCGGCCATCTGATGCTAGCTCAGAGCCTGTCCACAGCATCGTTCCGTCCTTCGGTCCCCGACCCCTCAGCCCAGTCTGCCATACTGCAGGCGAATCTTGCTGTTTCAAGTGATGCTGGATGGTTGTTCTGGCTGCATCTCTTCTGAGACGTCGTGCTGGTCCTATCTATTTCTTTGTCGCAGGGTTCTTGGTCAGGAAAACAAACCTTGCCCATTATGCCTCGGTTCCGGAAAAAAAGGCTGCACAGATCCAGGTGATGATGCGTTTCCAGGAACGCAGCAGTAACACCTGTGAGCCACCTGTACAGCTGCCACCTTAAAAGGGTGAGGACCACAACTTTCAGATATTTGGAAACCAAAGATTCAGAGGAGTGGTTTGAAATGCAGTTTCCGTGGAACGGATGTGGCTCCTCGACTGGCTTTTTTTGGGATAGAATCCAGCCCCGGCTCGAGGCTCTGGGGGTTTGCATGCACCATGACGGTCTGCTCGCTACCCTAGGACATCCCAGCCTTCTTGGAAGCTCAGGTGAGCCTGCTGATTCTGTCCCGCTGGACAGACATCACCTGCCCTCTACTCCGCACACCTGCTATGCTGTGTTCTCTCTCAAAGAGGATGTATGTGGGCTCCCGCAGTGCCCTTACCACGGGCTCAGGATGTTTCCATCAACTAATCACGGAGCTCAGTGAGACTCGATGATAAAGGAGCTCTACTGTCTCCCTTTAGATCCCTTAGAGCAGGGGTTCCCAAACTTTGCTGCCTATCAGAATCGCCCAGGGAGCTTTTCAAATGCTCAGTGCCCAAGCCACACACCACACTACTGAAGCCAGTTTCTGGAGGTGGGACCCAGGTATCTGCATTGTTCACAACTCCCAAATAATGCCAACATGCAGGCAAGTTTGAGAACCAGTGTGGTCCTCAGACCAGCATCACCAGGACTTGTCAGACAGGCCAATTCTCGCGTTCACCTCGGACCCCCCGAGTCAGACACCCTGGGGTGGGGCCCAGCAGTGTGTGTTACCCTGCCCTCCGGACGAGTCTGAGAACCCTTGCTCAGCACCTCAAACCCTAGTGCAAACCAGTGAGGATCTTGTCAAAACGTAGAGTCAGCCCCAGTGGCTCAGGTGGGGCTGCGACGCTGCCTCTCTCGCAAGCTCCCAGGTGATGCTGCTGGTGCTGTGGGAAGACGTCAGCTGAGGAGCGAGGGCCTGGAGCCCCAGCGGTGTGTGGCACACAGTAGATGCTTAGTAAGTCCCTGTCAAATCGGGTCAATATTTGGTGACTTAGGATGAAGGGCAATACGGGATAGTACCAGTGATCACACATCATTAAGAGGGAAAAAATGAACTTCCCTTTACGGAGAGTCTTAAAAGTCACTGGAAATCTTCCAACAGCAGTCTCTTGTTACTGCAAAAAATCCAGCAGGTAAGTTCTATGGGCTGGAAGGGATTTACATCTCACCTCCCTCGGGCATCTGTAGCTCACTTCTTTGTGGGGAGTGTTAAAAAAAATGGGATGGAAGTGAAGCTTTTGTCACCGCACCGTGACCCACATTTTCCCAAGTCCTACTGGGAACCCCATCGTGCATATCTGATGGCAGTGTTCTTAAGGGAAATTTTTCCTCACTTGGAAGGGGTCCCGCCTCTGCACACTTCCTTCAGGAGGGCGGAGAGTTAAAGTGGGTGCAAACTGTGGAGTCGTCATTACTGCAGAGGACACAGTCATGACAGTAGCTTTGCCATTTTGTAGTCAGTTTACAGAAATAGTTTAGTAAAAATTGGGCACAAGGGGGCAGTATTGCCACACATAGATTCTTTGCTGCAGCTGGTGACCCTGGAGTTGAGAACCTGCTCTTTCTAAATATGTCTGTATATCAATAACACTCTTTGTTCCTCTTTCTCCGAGGACCCGTAAGCAATTAAAAACATACCAAAAAAGTCTGTATGCATCAAACCTTTAAAATCTCTATTGACTGTTTTTAAATATATATATATATATATATATTTCTTTTTTATCTTCTTTTTTTGAGGAAGATTAGCCCTGAGCTAACTGCTGCCAATCCTCCTCTTTTTGCTGAGGAAGACTGGCCCTGAGCTAACATCCGTGCCCATCTTCCTCTCCTTTATATGTGGGATGCCTACCACAGCATGGCTTTTGCCAAGCGGTGCTGTGTCTGCACCTAGGATCCAAACCTGCGAACCCCAGGCCACAGAGAAGCAGAACGTGCGAACTTAACCACTGCACCCCCGGACCGGCCCCTAAATATATTTTTAAGAATGTGTTTTTCTCTTGACATGTTAAGCTAGTCATTACAAAGATGAGACAGTGACCCTTTTCTGGAAGATGCTGTTCTTTATCAGCAATGCTGGAACTTTCAGCCCTGGAGACACGGATGTTCTTAAGATTCGGGAGTTTTTGTTGTCTGAGGAGACAGTGATCTGTGGGGAAGCCTATTTTTTAGAAGCTCAATGTTGTGTTATTTTGAACGTCTCAGCTGTTGCCTCAGTTTCTTCTGAGTGGACACGGCCACTAGTTAAAGGGACTGCAGAGCCAAAGGTCCTGCTCTCCTAGAATGCTGCCGCTTCCCTTGTCCACCTCGCCTGTCCGGAATTTAGGCCTTGGCGTTCTGGGCCCTGTCACATCCTCATGGATATCGGTCTGAATGAGTCTCTTATTATCCTGTGACATCTCTTAAAACTGAAAGGGCATGGGTTTCTTCACTGTCCCTTTTTAAGGTGTCTTACCTAAAAATCAGTGGACTGTGAAGTGGTTCACTGGGTCCAGGAGCCCTGGGCCCGCCCGTGCTGTTTCCAGGCCCCATTCACCAGGCTTCCCGCTTTTGCTGATTGCACAGCCCCTCACAGGGCCACGGCTCCAGATGCCCGGCTCCCTCCCCTGATATGGTTTCCATATGTGACCCGCCTCTCCGCGGCCACCTCTGAAGAAGCTGGCCCTCCAGGTGCCCTCCCGGGAGCAATAAATTGTCTGTGTCTACCAGGCTTCCTTCCAGCCAGCTTTTCCACCTCATGCTTGGCCAACTTGCGAGCCATCAAAGACTCTGCTGAGTCAGGAAGCCGAATCCGCATCCCGAATCCGCGTCCCGTACAGAAGGTGACAGGCCCTGCCTTCTCTCTGGTGTTTGCCACATGGCCCGCTGAGAGTGCTCTTCTGTGGGCTGAGGCCATGGCAGGATTTCAACAGGGGCTTCATATGGTTTAAGGAACACTGAGGGAATCCCCACGTGGTGCCAGGCTGAGTGTGGAGCCCTGAGGACCTGCAGGTGGAGACGAGCAGCTCCTGCCTGCCCTCAGGCCCACAGTCCAGGGGTTCCAGTCCCTTAACTAAGGCCAGCACCTCTTGGGCCACCAGTTGCAGGCTGGCCAGTGGATCCTGGTGGTGGGTGGCCCACTTGGCCAGAGAGTTCAGATTTCAGCCGGGAGGTAAGTCCTGGGTCATCTTAGACTCGGGGGCCCTGGGAGACCCGGGGCTGTAGCTTGGGAGCTGTCTGGTCTCTCGGGTCTGCTCTTGTCGGCAGCACATGGCCAACCTGGCTCCCAGCTCTTGTCCACAAAACCCAGGGCCATCCCATCCGTGGCCACGAAGAGGAGTGGGTCAGCCAAAGGAAGCAGCGGGCTCGTGGCCTCAGGCCGGTTGTCTCCCAGACCTGCATGCTGGGAGGGGAATCGGAGGGGCTCTGTGAGTTCACAATGGCGGAGAGAAGGCAGGTGGCCGATCGCACCAGGTGGAAGGGCATTTGTTTGCGAGTATCAGAACACCTGCCTGCAGAGGGGGAAACAACTTGGGAGGAAGAGTCATATATGCATATATTTTAAATGAATAGAGCAGTTTTTAGAGCAGTTTTAGGTTCACAGTGAAATGAGCAGAAGGTACAGAGACTGCCCATATACTCCCTGCCCCTGCTTATGCGTAACTTCCCTCATTATCGACATCCCCCACCAGAGTGTGCGTTTGCTGCAATCAATGAACCTGCGTTGATGCGTCATATCACCCAGCATCCATAGTTTACATTACAGTTCACTCTGGGTGTCGTACATTCTCTGGGTTTGGACAAACGTATAAAGACGTGCATCCAGCCTTGTGGTGTCATACAGAGCAGTTTCACTGCCCCACATGTCCTCTGTGCTCCACCTTTCATCCCTCCGTCCTCCCGAACCCCTGGAGACGCCCAATCTCTTCACTGTCTCCATAGTTTTGCCTTGTCCAGAACGTCGTATAGTTGGAATCGTACAGTATGTAGTCGTTTCAGATTGGCTTCTGTCACTTAGCGATAAACAAGAAGCATGTCTTTCCGTGGCTTGATAGCACGTTTCTTTCTAGTGCTGAATAACTGAATGGTCATAATAGTCGAGAAGCCTGCAGTGGGGCGGTCTCGGGCTGCTGCAGGGGCTCAGCAAAGACCTGGCCCACCAGTCTCTGGGTTCCGCCGTCTCCAGCTGGTCGCCTTACCCCTTGTGGTTGCAGGGGCAGCTGTGCCTCCTGGAAGTTCCTCCCAGGCTAAGGGAGGAGGAAGCGGGAAAGGCAGAGGGGAAGGGCATTGCCAGCCAAGGTTGTGCCCTTTGTGCAGGAAAGCAAAAGCTTTCCTAGGAGGCTCTGCAGGGAGTGTCCACGTATGTCTCATGGGCCAGAACTGGGTCGTGTGGCCACCTCTGGATGGCAAACAGGAAAGAAATTGCCACGACTGATTGAGACCAATCCATGGCTCACTCCAGTGCCGGGTGGGGTCTTACAGAACACACTGGGGGTCTATTAGTGGAGAAGTGCGTGAGTGTATATATATATGTGTGAGTGCGTGTGCGTATGTATCTGAGTGTGTGAGTGTGTGTGTTGAATTGGCATTGAGTAGGTAATGGAAGGTGTTTGTGGGCCAAATGGTCAATAAAAAGACCCTTTTCCTGGCAGGAAATGGAATGAGCTGGTCAGGAAAAGGGGCACTCGCTCCCCTGGAGGCATCTAGGGGTGGAGAAGAGACTCAGAAGTGAGCTTGTGGGGAGGAGGCCTTTGAAGATTAATTGTCACACGAGTGGTACAGATAAACTTTGGAGGCAGAAGGAATCCCTGTTAGTTCAGAAAACTGATGATGGAGGAGATGATAGAACTAAGCATTGAGGATGGATAGAATTAAAAAAATAGATGTTTGATTATATAAGAGCATCAAAGATTGCTAAGTGTCCTTTAATATCCACTTGCCCCATCTTCTACAGTAATAGCAGCCCCAATTTTGGGCTACGTAAGGACCACGCTGTCCAGCCTCTCTTGCAGCGAGGTATGGCCAAGGGGAGGTAAACGGAGGCATTCAATGGAACTTCTGAGTTGTGCCCTCCAAGGGACTGGGCGCCCTTCCTTTTTTTTTTTGAGTCCTTTATATATATATATATACATTGTAGATTTATTTAAATAATTTTTATTTAAAATTCGATAATCATAATATAATTTGTATTTTGTGTTCTAATTTTTAAAATTTTTTATTGAGGTTATGATAGTTTACAACCTTGTGAAATTTCAGTTGTACATTATTATTTGTCAGTCATCTTATAGGACTCCCCCTGGTAGGTTCCCCCTGGTAACCCTAATCTGTTCTCTTTGCCCATGTGTTTGTTTATCTTCCACATATGAGCGGAATCATACAGAGTTTGTCTTTCTCTATCTGGCTTATTTCGCTTAACATAATACCCTCAAGGTCCATTCATGTTGTTGCGAATGGGACGATTTTATCATTTTTTATGGCTGAGTAGTATTCCATTGTGTATATATACCATATCTTCTTTATCCAATCATCAGTTGATGGGCACTTGGGTTGCTTCCACGTCTTGGCTATTGTGAATAATGCTGCAGTGAACATAGGGGTGCATAAGTCTCTTTGAATTGATGACTTAAGTTCTTTGGCTAAATACCCAGTGGTGGGATAGCTGGATCATAAGGTATTTCTATTTTTAATTTTTTGGAGAAATCTCTATACTGTTTTCCACAATGGCTGCACCAGTTTGCATTCCCACCAGCAGTGTACGAGGGTTCCTTTTTCTCAACAACCTCTCCAACATTTGTTATTTTTTGTTTTGATTATTTTAGCCATTCTAACAGGTGTAGGGTGATATCTTAGTGTAGCTTTGATTTGCGTTTCCCTGATGATCAGTGATGTTGAGCATCTTTTCATGTGCCTGTTGGCCATATGTATATCTTCTTTGGAGAAATGTCTGTTCATATCTCCTGCCCACTTTTTGATCGGGTTTTTTGATTTTTTGTTGTTGAGTTGTGTGAGTTCTTTATATATTATGGAGATTAACCCTTTGTTTGATATATGATTTACAAATACTTTTTCCCAGTTGGTGGGTTGTCTTTTTGTTTCCATCCTGTTTTCCCTTGCCTTGTAGAAGCTCTTTAGTCTGATGAAGTCCCACTTGTTTATTCTTTCTATTGTTCCCCTTGTCCGAGGAGACATGGTGTCTGAAAGGATCCTTTTAAGACTGATGTCAAGGAGTGTACTGCCTATATTTTCTTCTGGAAGTATTATGGTTTCAGGTCTTACCTTTAAGTCTTTGATCCATTTTGAGCTTATTTTTGAGAATAGCGTAAGAGAATGGTCTATCTTCATTCTTTTACATGTGGCTGTCCAGTTTTCCCAACACCATTTGTTGAAGAGACCTTCCTTTCTCCGGTGTGTATTCTCAGCTCCTTTGTTGAGGATTAGCTGTCTGTAGACGTGGTTTTATTTCTGGGGCCCCTTCCCTTTTTCCTCTTTCTACTGACTTGCATGCGGACAAGGTGGTGCTGAGCCATTTTGGAAGACATGGCGGAAGCCACCCCCTGGGAGTGGTGAAGCAATGAGACAGAGGGACACCGTCTTGGCCAATGCAGACTCCACATTGGACTGTTGTATGAGAGAGAAGAAAAGGCTCTCTTGTCTAAACCAGTATTAATGTGGTTACTGCTTTGTTAAAGCTATCAGCCTATATTATAAATAAAAGTAATAAGTTTTTAGTGTCTCCTGAAAGCTGCTTTAATCATACTTAACTAAGCCAATGCTTACTTAGCCTTGCGTTGTTAGGGAACAATTTACGGCTTCCTTTGTAAAAAGGGAGTTTTCTGCACCAGACTGGCTGGGGATCCAGCTTGTTTCTTGAGTCTGAATCCCCCGGGGCGTGTCGGTCCGCCTGCCGCGTGCGGTGGGCTGGTATTTGGAGAGAGCAGTTCACGCTTCCCTTTGACCCTCCGACTCTTCACTCAGGTGAGTTTTTGTTGTTCCAGGAAAGGGATGGGACCCCAGAAAGGAGAAACTGGAGTCCGGTCTGGGCTTCTGATATCCAGACAGAGCTCCTGTGCACAGGCCACTGAGTGGGGAGGCAGGCAGGAGAGAGACACACCCAGAGAGAGCCGGGCCCTGGAGGCCCAAGGTGGGGAGAGGGAGGCCCCAGCAGGACTCATGGGCATGCGGCACCTCACGGGGGTGAGCGTGGACAAATGACCTCAGGCTCCTCCCCAACACCCAGGGACCATGCAAGTCCCCTAGGATGCAGCTGCAGCTCGGGAGAGTGGAGGGGACCCGGGTTGGACGGGTGGAAGTCGTGCCTAGCTGTGGAGAAGTGAACAGAGTCACGTTTCTCACACATCTGCATTTATCAGCAGAGACTTGTGTCTACACAAACACGGGCATCGGTTCCGGGCCTGGTGACGTAATGACAACTGCAGATTCAAAAACTGTTGCAGATACAAGGATGCATAGACATGGGTCCCTTCTTTCCATCCTTTCACTCACTGCTCCAGCCACCAGGGCCCTAGTGGCTGTCTTTGAAGGTCTTGATGCTACTTGGTTGTCTGAAGAATTCTGGAATATTATAATATTATCACAAGCGTAGAATCTGTAGAACTAAAATATAGGTTTCCTTAGCTGGTGGTGATGTTGCAAAGTAATTTTTTCTAGCAGCTGTGCACTTAGCACTGGATGCTTTACCCAGAGAAGGGGGTGCACTAAATATTTGCTGAAGGAAAAGAAGGACGCTGTGTTTCTCTGTGATTTCCCAATGACAGCCTCTCGAGAGGCAGGTGACTTTAAGTGAATGAATCCTGTTAACACAATCATCATTTTCTATTTGGAAGTAAACACACAGCAAGAGAGTGACCTCGGAGGGTAAACATCTGAGACCACAAAAAGTTATGCCCTGCAGAAGAAAGGCCGAGAAGAACTGGAATAAACTGTATCATTGGCTACATGTGCACAGTGCTGACTTTGCACCAAAAAAGAGCTTTCCATGAAATTTTATTGCTTAGCTTAGAGCCATACTAAGGACTGTATATTAAAGGGTGAAATAATTTGCTGAAATCCCACTTCTTCCCCTTAAAAAGTCACTGATTAGCAAAATTGTGAACAAATAGCTTTTCAGGCAAGTCAGCAGCAAAATAGTTTATATAAACAAATTACTCCCGTAGTGAAGAAAAATTCCCCTCAAAATGGGATGCTTGGCCATAATGACATGAGTTATCTTAGGAGACAACGTGGATGGAATTTTATATAACCTTGGAGGGGGAAGACCTTCATTAGTCATGACAAAATTCAGAATCTGTAAAAGGAAAATACTGATAAATCTGACTTCACACAAATTGAAGGTTTCTGTATGTCAAGAATACCATAAAGAAATTTAAAGTACCAACCACAAAATAATCAGCAAATTAAAATATGAAGCCAATCTTCAACCTAGCAATTTGCTGCTGCTAAGAAAAATATTTGCAATGTGTTGTGGAGGCTGATAGCTAGTTGTCCTCTGAAATCTATTTTCTTTCTTCCATTGTCGTGGAATTTTGGGAGGCCTAAATAGGGTGCCTACAACCCCTGCCTCCCAATGTTCAAGGCCTTACAGAGTCACCTCCCCTTCAGTGTGGGCAGGACATGTGACTTGCTTCAAACCAATACAATGTGTCAAAGGTAGAAGGACATGCATGATTGTGGTATGTAATTGTGTATATAAGATTATGGCACCCATGTTGCTGGAGTCCTTCTCTTGTTGGCTTTGAGGAAATTCCATATGACAAGGAGCTGAGGGTGGCTTCTAGGAGCTGAGGGAAGCTTCTGACGGATAGCCAGCAAGAAATTCAAGGCATCTTTTCAACAACTGCAAGGAACTGAATTCTGCCAACAACCAGAGTGAGTTTGGAAGCACATCCTTCTTCAGCTGATCCTCAGGCGAGACTGCAGCCCTGGCCAATGCCTTAATTGCAGCCTTGCAAAGGGCTCAGTTGAGCCGTGCCCAAGCTCCTGACCTGCAGAAACTGTGAGATAAGAAACGTTCAGTTTTAAGATGCTAAGTTAGTGGGAAGATTGTTAGGCAGGATAGATAGCTAATGCATAGTCTAACTACGCCGCGTCTCCCGGCCTTCCTTGTCGTCAGATGTTGCCATATGACTAAGTTCGAATCCGCAGAATGTGAACAGAAGATGTGCAAATGGCCAATAAGCACATGAAAAGATGCTCAACATCACTAATCATTAGGGAAATGCGGCTCAAAACCACAACAAGGTACCAACTCATACCCATAAAGACAGTTACTGTGAAAAAATAACAAGTGTTGGGGAGCATGTGGAGAAATTGGGACCCTCGTGCACTGTTGGTGGGAATGTAAATTGGTGCAGCTGCTGTGAAAACAGCATGGAGGTTCCTCAAAAAATTAAAAATAGAACTGTAATATGATCCAGCTATTCCACTTCTGAGTATACACCTGAAAGAATTGAAAGAAGGGTCTCGAAGAGATATCTATAAACTCATGTTCATAGCAGCATTGTTCACAATAGCTAATAGGTGGAAAGCAACTCAAGTGTCCACTGACGGATGGACAGATAAGCAAATTGTGGTATATGTGCAATAGAATATTATTCAGCTTCAAAAAGGAAGGAAGGAAATCCTGACACATGGATAATATGGATGAGCCTTGAGGACATAATGCTAAGTGAAATAAGCCAGTCACAAAAAAGAATACATCAGGTATCTAAAATAATCAAATTCATAGGGACAGAAAGTAGAATGGCGGCTGCCAGGGGCTGGGGGAGGAGCAATAAGTTGTTTAACAGGGACAGAGTTTCAGTGTCACAAGAGGAAAAGAGCTCTGGACATGGATGGTGGTGACGGCTGCACAACAATGTGAATATACTTGATGCCACCGAACTCTATGCTTAAAAATGGTTAAGATGGTAAATTTTATGTTACGTGTATTTTACCACAATAAAAAAATTGAGAAAAAAGCAACTTGAAAAAACAATGTGTATATAGCACAATCCCAATTTATAAAAATGCATGTGTTTGTTTGCTGTGTGCATAAGGAACTTCTGAAAGAATACACAAAAACACTGTTGACCACGGGGCGATTGGGAAAGCAGACGAGAGGGAGACCTGCGTTTTCATTGTAAACCTTCTGGTGCTGTTTGGGATTTTAGTTTACGATGTACATGTCTTACTTTTTAAATTGAAAGCAAATTATTGACGAGTGGGTCAGGTTTCCTCCCACACTGATTCCCTAAGTGACTCTGGGGGCAGCCACCGAGCATCGTACTGGCTCCACACGTTGGTTTCTGCTGAGATGTTTTGAGCTGTTGGGTTTTGGTTTCTTCTATAAAACTCTGTTTTCCAGAGGATACTACTTAATTCTTCAAAAGCAGAACAGCCAGAGTAAGTTTTGAAATTTAGTTGGATTGTGTTTGAATGATGTGGATTAATAACAAACCAGTTTGTCAACAGAACTTCAGTGTTTCTGAAACGCCCGAATAGAGCCACAATCAAGAAAGCGTTTGGCAAAAAATGGATACATAGAATTCCTCATTTGTAGAGATGTGGTACTTCTTTGTGATCCCATGGCATCCAGCAAATTCTAGGCAATATTAAGTAAATGTTTAATAAATCCATGGCAGGTAGAAACAATTTTCATGGCTAATGTTGACGGTAATAGATCATATGACTAGTTCATTTTGACTATGTTGGCCATTTAATCATCAATCTCAGAGTTAAAAATAATTAAATTACCCAATTAGGCAAAAGGAATGTTGAATAAGACATTACCCTTAGGGGAGAAAAGAATACGTAGAACTCTATTTTCACCTCCTTGAACGGTTCCACATAAAAACATTTGGATGTGGGTGTGCTCCCAAGTCCAAGGTGACGGAGCCGTGTCAGCTGGAGAACAGAGCGACTCCACCGCCGGTAAAGGAAGTTTTCAAAGATGCATTTAAGCCCTGGAAAACATGTGATTTCCTTCCTTCACATTTTCAGGCACCTTTGTTCTTTTCAATACAGGCTGAATGCATTTACATCATAACAAAGTTCTCCTTTACTTAATTTTTGATTCTCAATTTTTAGCTAAAACGTCCATTTATTTAAAAGCTAATAATTTACACCACTGCTCCACAGTCGAGCATTTAAGGCGGGCTTTCTCAACACCATGCTATTGACATTTTGGTCCAATAATCCTTCCTTTGGGGGCTGCCCTGCGCAATGTAGGATGCTGAGCAGCACCCTGGCCTCCACCCACTAGATGCCAGTAGCACCTTTTCCCCAGTTGCACACACCAAAGACATCTCCAGACATTGCCAGATGTCCCCTGGGGGCCAAATTGTCCCTGGTTGAGAACTGCTGCTTAGAGGATGCTGTTGGAGAAAGCACAGGGTAGAGGGGCCCATCCACACCCGCCATACATGCCACTGCACCTGGGAGCAGCCCTGGCTCCGTGACCTACCTCCCACCCTGCCCACGTGCCGTAACTGTCCCCGCAAGCGTGAAGGGCTCAGCGGAGGGGCGGGGGGCCTTGGGCCCTTATTTCACTCCCCTGGTCGGGCAGGGTCTTGGTGTCCACGGATGTGTTGAGTGTATACCAGAGGGAACTGCAGTGCAGAGGGCTTTAGTGCCAAATAGTTTTCCCAAGTGACTGACCCACTCACGTCCCTCCGAGTGGGCTGGAGGGTTCCCGTCACTCCACGGTCTCGGCAACCCTCGGTATTGCTCATAAGAACATCTTGGTGGGTGTGTATGATCTTAGGTTGCATTTTCTGATGACTAATGATGTTTAGCATCTTTTCAAATGCTTTACCAGTAGGCAAAAATTAAATCTATGTGCATAAATGTTTGTGTGTGTGTAGGTGCATGTAAAGGATGTGTTGTGCGAGTAGGGTGGAGTAGCTAAATTACAGGCGGCCGGGCACTTCCACTGTCTTGGTGGCCCGGCCAGCACCTCGAATGGGCAGCCCCAGCCCCTAAGTCCTAATAGGAAGTGTGGGCGCCTTCCTTGTACATCACAGGTCCCCACCCCCTCTCCCCCAACCCCCTTCACGATGCCAACCGCTGGGCCTTCCCTTTTTACTCAGAACTGAGAAACAGTGCCACAGAGGGGCCTGGAGGTGGCACTGGATCCTGGAGGTTTAGAGGGCATGGCCGTTCCAGACCAAACAGGCATTATGCAGGCATCGTGACCCAACTCTGACCTGCTCGGCTGGGAGCCCAGCCCTGCACCTGGGTTCAGAAATGCTGTGGAGGTGTCCTGAGAGGCAGGGGTGGGGGTGGGGTGAAAGAGGCCTCCTTGACAAACGCACGCATATGTGTGCATGTGCATGTATGATGTGTGTATGTGTGGGGTGTGTGTGTTATACGTGGTGTATGTGTATTGTATGTGGTGTGTGAGGTATGTACTGAGCGTGTGTGAGGTGTGTATATGTGTTGTATATGGTATGTGTGAGGAGTGTGGGGGGTGTTGGATATGTGTGTTGTGTGGTATGTGTGAAGTGTGTGTATGCAGTTGTGTGTGTGTGTTGTGTGTGGTATGTGGTGTGTGTGTGTTGGGGGTGGGCGGGGAGGGGAGGGTGTGGTATGACCCTGAAGGAGAGTGGGTTTTTGCTGGAGATTAAGAAGTTCTGCCAAAATTGCTTAGGAGTCAACAGCTCACCCTCAGGACACACACATTAATGTTTTCAAGTACAAAAGGCACAAAGAGACACACAGTGTAAAGCAAGTGTCCGTTCCATTCTCTCCCCAGCCTCTACTGTCCCTTTCCTGCAGGGGAAATGGTTTAAACACAGTGAAATGGAACATATATGATTGTGTGTGTGTGTGTGTGTGCGCGCGCGCATGGTGCTGGGAGAGGGTCTTCCCTGGGCCCCGGGGCAGCTCTTCCCACCTGAGCCCCTGGTGGTCTGCAGGCCCCTCACACCATAGATGGGTTCTGGCTGCCATAACAGGGACGGGGGAAGTTCTGGAAGGCTAAGGCTCCCCCTCCCCCCACCACATGCACACTTGCACACACACCCACACTCACACACAGGCACACACACTGGGTTCCTCTGGCGTTTATTCTGTGGTTGGCGATTCATGGGTTTATTTGGGCGGAGTCCCTCCAAAACGGACCCTTGGAGATGGAAAGGTTGGTTCTTAGCACTGTTTCCTTTTCCTTTGTTGATGCTTTTGCAAATGGAAAAATATCATAAATATACTCAGAGAAAGAATTAGCATGTACTTTTGCCCCCAAATTATTTGAGGAACCTAAGGTGGGCTTTCTTTAATTAGAGTTTCCATTTTGGCATTTTCCACGCCAGTCGTCACCCAGCGGGGCAGGTGCTGGCAGGCATGGCCCCCACCCAGCTCCGTGCACACTGGACACGCTCTCCTGGGAACACAGATCTGCTGCCTGTGTGCACCTGAGTGCGTGTGTTTTAAAAGGTCTGTTACGATTTGGGGGAAAGAATTCAGGGGAGAGCAGTCATTGCCAGCGAGGGTGGGAAAGAAGCCCCCCGCCTTGGTTGACCGTGAGCCAGGAGTGATGCTGTCTGAGCCCTTCGTGCGTTTTTTGGATCACACTACAACGTCTTTTGGCTGTAAGTTGGGGCGAGTCTTCTGTTTCTCCAATGTCTTTACTTCTGACAGATCGGCTGACGGGGGTGCATGAAGAAGTGTCTACATGGGCTCAAGTTGCCAGAAACAAGTTAGTTCCATTTTCTTACAATGAAACACATAAGAGACTTTGAAGACAGTTGTCTCTTGGCATCCACACCTCGACCCGCTGCCAGGAGGGCTACCCCCCAGCCCTGCTCCAGCGCCACGTCATGGTGCAACTTTTGAGGGCGGTGTTGCTTGTAAGGTATCTGGGGGGGGGTCTCACAAGCCTCTGGAACCCAGTGCTGGCCTCAAAGCAAGGGGGAACTGCTTCTGTGGGAGAGTGGTCATCTCATGCCCCCAGAGCTGGGAGAGGATCTTGGCTCTGAGCTGCTCCGCTCAAAAGCCTGTAACCTTGAGTAACTCACTGAACAGCCCTGAGCCTCAGACCTCATCTTTAACAGGGGGCTGATGGTGACCCTCCACATTATCATGGCCACCTCTTTGTAACTGCTCGTTCCTGCCCGCTCTGCTAGCGTGCGAAGGTAAGTGGCAGGACCCAGAGACATGGCCAGTGCCAGCAGCTGCACACCCTCAGCTCCGTTCTTCTCCCGGATTGACTGGGGAACCCCAACAGGCTTCCATGGAAATCCATGCTGTGTTCCCAGATGACCCGCTCGGGAGAGCCAGGCATATCTGAGTCACGAGGCTGCTTCCCCTGCCAGCTACTGAATCATTTTTAGCGAGCCCTTCTGACTGGCAAAGTCTCATCATCATCCAATATTTCATCTAAGTCTGCAAGTACAGTAGTGCCAGCCTGGAGGGGAGGCACGTGCGCCGAGGGAGGCACGATCCTTGCAGAAGAATTGCTGAGTTAGGATCCTGACCCCATGCCTGAGGGCCAGCCCTGTGAGGATGTGCTCAACGGAGAAGAAAAGAAAGACCACAGAGAAGTTGCTGGCGAGTCGGCCTTCCAGCACTAGTCAGAGTGCCGGCCTGGCTTTGGATCTTTAAAAGGTGGTCGTCATAAACTTGACCAACTTTGTAAGACTCAACCAACAAGCTGACAAACACTGAACTCTATTCACCACTCTAGCTTCAGAATCTCCTCCAGCCTCGGTTTAGATTTTCTCCTTGAATCCCGCTTTATTGACTTATATGTCAGCGCTATCTTGTTTTTCACACAGCAGCACAATCCACTTCGATGGTCCTTTTTTGTGCGATATGGTGCAATGGAGAAAGCTATGGACTTGGAGCCAGGCTCCTGGTGCGAGCCCCTTGAGGCTTCGGGGACCAGCACGGGACCCTCCTCCCATTCTCCACTGGAGCCTTTTGCCTCCTTTGGGAGTGAGGGCTGATAACCCCACCTTCCTCAGGGGCTTCGAGTCTCAAATAAAATCAGTATGTATGAGGTTAGGAAAAAACCATGTCGTGCCTTCTGCAAAGCTAACATTACCATTCCATCTTAGTGGGTCCCGCATCATTTGTCTAGCATTAGGTTAAGTTGTTTCCAACTGGTAATGCTTATAAACAATGCTGTAGCTTAAAAATTAAAAAAAAATTATCAATGGACTTTATTTTTTAGACCAGTTTTAGGTTTACAGAAAAATGAGCAGAAAGTGCAGAGTTCCCGTATGCCCCTTCACTGGCTCCCCCCACAGCTCCTCCTGTTGTTAGCATCTTGCATTCCTGTGCTACGTGTGTTGCAGTCGATGAGCCCATACTGATACATTAGTATTAACTAAAGTCTATAGTTTACATTAGGGTCACTCTTTGCCTTGTACTTTCTATGGGTTTTGATAAATGCGCGATGACATGTATCCGCCATCACAGTATCACACAGAATAGTTACACTACCCTCCAAATCCACTGCTGGAGCATCTTCGCACAACCTCTCTCTCCTTTATTCCATTATTTCATTGGAGTCGGAGCAAATGGTATGGATGCCTTTATAATTTTCCTTACACGTTGCCACCATGCTTGACATGCACGTTACATATGTGACGCCACACGGAATGTAGAAATGTGTCCATTTCCCAATGACCCTTTAATTTGGATTTCATTATTTTAATTATTGTTCTCAGCTTGAGATTAAAATCTTTATTTTAGAATAACTTTTTATCACCAAAGCAATTAGTGCTTATTTAAAAATGCCAACAATCCCCGTATTTATTCACTGAACGCCAGTTTATTAAGTGCCTGCTGGGTCCTAGAGCCCTTCTAGCTGTGGGGCTACAGAGGAGAACCAGATAGACAAGGCTCCTCATCTCCACAGAGTTCATGTGTGGGTGGGAAGGACAGAGAATAGACAAGCAAGCAATAAGCAGATCTGGCAGCGAGTGGTAAGTGCCCACGGGTGAGGGGGAGGGGAGGACCTGAGGTTTGCAACCTGAATACAGGTCAGAGACTCCTGTGGAGCTTCAGAAACATCCAGGGCCCCATCTGGGACAAGCCGAATCAAAGCCCAGGCCCAAGGAAGTGAAAGCTCCCAGGTGACTCAGGACGTTGGGAATTGAGACTTTCTGGGTAGACAGGTGGTAGTGGGGTGGTGACTGGTTTTACACCGCACAGGAGTGATGTCCTCTCCAATAAGTGCATTTGCTCAGGGACCTGAACAAAGCCAGAAGGGAGCCATTGGGACACTGGGGAAGGGCAGTGTAGGCGGGGGAACAGCCTCTGCAAAGCTCTGAGGCAGGTGTGGCTTTCTGGTCCCTCCCACTCAGTGTTAGCGCCTGCAGCCCCGTTGCTGTCAGGGACTTGGAATTGCTTGGAGCCCAGGGCCTAGAGGAGGGAGAAAAGAAAAAAAGAGCAAACCCCAGAGAGCTTTCTCCCATGCTCTCGAGCCTTAGGAGACCCCGGAGCTCTCCCCGTCCACGCTGCTAGTTGAGTTCAGTCCACTGGTGGGAAAAAGAAATGGTAAACTCCCCACCGGTTTGGTGGTCCTTCGAATTCCTGCCTTCTGTTCTGTCATCCGTCTGCTGCTCTTGGCTTTTTGGAGCCCCCATGATTCTGTCCGGGTTTCATAGCAGCATTTAATGGGAAGATAGGACTAAAACCGGAAGGTGTTATTTTTGTCTCTATTTTACAGATGAGAAAATGGAACTGAACATGTCAAGTGGCTCTCACGGGGCTGTGGGGGGTGCCTGTTGGACGCCGGGCCAGGGTGGGCTCCGTGGTCTGCTGGGCCTCCCCAGAGGCGGGCTTGGCCCCTTCCTGCCCCGCTCAGCCCTCCCTCTCCATTGCTTCACATAATCGATCTAAGCAAGCTCCTGCTCTTGGACATGTGGGCTGGATTTGTTTTAATATTATAAATAACATTATGACAGAACTCTGTACACATAAATCTTTGAGCACCTTTCTGACTGTTTCTGGATGTGGAAGTTTCTGGAAGCAGAATTGTTGGGTCTAAGATGTGAATACATTTAAGGCGTTGGTTAAAAAACGATCGTGTCTTAGGAGGCATTCAACAGGAAGTCTTTGCAGTCCTCAAGTGCCCTTGGCGACTTGTCCCTCAGGGGTCCTCTGGAGTGAGGGAGCGGACAGCCCGGGGGTCAACTTGACCACTCTGGACCACAGGTGGAGAGCATGCCAGCCCAGGTGTCCGTGGTCCTGTGAGGTCCCTCTGGGGAGGGGTGTCCCCTGCCCTTCTCTGCGCACAGCCTTCACCACCTGTCGCCGGAGCATGGCCCCTGCTCCTTGTCAAGGTTTGGGAGATCCCGCTCAGGGGCCCGGACAACTGGCTCGTAGCTGTCCTGCGTGCAGCTGGTTTGAAAGGTATGCGTCCTAATTTCCTCCTTTGTCTGTCACCCCTGACTTATTCAGACCACTCCTTCTACATGTTTTTTTTCTTTCAATATTTAAAGCTTATTGCTTGTTCGTCTTTTCTCCAAATGAGACAACAATGTCCTCTGACCTCCCTGTGGTCTCACCCTCCCCTTCCCACTGCTTCTTGCCCTAGAGACCCCCACACTGCTCACCACGCATGGTTTTCATCTGGAGTTTATTTCCACATTAGTCTGTGGAGTAGACGCTGCTGGCACCCCATGGGATCCCTTCAGAGAGCCGAGAGAGCTGCCTGCTAATGGCTCCCAGGGCGCCCCTGGGCTGTCCCCCTTGGGCTGTCTCCCCTGGGCAGCCTTTAACCAGTGATGCCCAGGTAAGCAGGTGAGAGCTGCATTCCAGCTGCCCACAGCTTCCCCCGTTTGGTCCTGCCCCCTCCCGCTCCTTCTCTTGAGCCCCTGACGATCCGCTCACTCCTGATGATCAGCGAGTTGGTGTTGTCTTCCTGGGGGTTGAATAAAAGGCCTAACTGGGGTTTTGAGGGTGAGTTTTAGCAAGATGGAAGCTTCCAGCATGCACGGGGCTCACCAGCCTCCTCTTTCACCCCGAGTCCCTCTCTCCCTTCCTTTTACGCTCTTCTCTTCTTGGAGAAGCCAGCCCCAACTAACTGTCCTGGGGAGGGCAGCCTTTGCTGGGGCTCCATTGGGGTCAGACCCCAGAGCTGCCCAGGTCTGCCCCATCCGGCACCGGCACCGAGGCCTCGTCCCTGAGGGGGAATGGCAAGGGTGACGGGGATCCTGGGGCTCCAGGCTCCAAGGCTGGGCCTGCACAGTGGTTGCTTCTTTCCTTCCTCTATTTTCCGGGGTCCCGAGTCCCCTGAATTCCCTGTGCAGCCCGTGGTCCTCAGCGAGCAATGCAGGTGCCATGGGGAGCAGGGAGGGGGCCGCCCTGATTGTTCCTGGGGGAGAACAGGCCACAAGGCGAAAGCACCTTCGCAGCCCCGACGTGAGACTCCCGGCCTGTGAGCGCCCCTCCAGACCCTGCTCCTCTCCCGCCCCGCAACCCACACCGGCCCACTGTCCGTCCCCAGGGCTGCTCCCGGCTGGTCTGTCTGTTCCGACTTCTCCCATCAGCTGCTTCCTCTCGGCTGGGGGCGGGGGGGGGTGCTCTGTGGGGGCCTGGCAGCCCCGCAGTCCTCCACTTCACTTGGCCCACAAAGCTCTTCCAACAAGTCGGGACTCTCGTTCATGGACGCCGTGCTCTGAGATGTGCTGGGTCCCTGAGTAGTGCCTGTGTGGACACTGGACAGCCAGAGGCGTTGGTACTTCTCGTCTGGACCTTGTTTCTTCTGTGCTGGTGATGGGAGGGCGCAGGGGGACGACGGCTCACATACAGGACAAGCCACGTGCTGGTCCCAAGGCTGCACTGGGGCAGGGACCTGTGTGCAGGGGTGGCTCTTGCATCTGTTGCCCAAGACTCCGTGGTTCTGTCTGAACAGCAGCGGGTGCAATGGACGCGGATTCAAGAAGAACCAGCATTGAGGCCCGGGGACCGAGCCGGGGCCACTGTTGGGGTTTCAGACGGGAAAAGCTAAGAGCGGCTGCGTGTGCCTGGAGGAGGTGCCTAGACGACGTCCCGGGGGCAGTGTGAGCTGTGCCTTTCAGGGCCCCGGGCACGCTGGGGTGTCATATCACCACCCAATGTTTCACACACTTTAAGTTTTATAGCCCGGTCATCCAGGAGGGGCTGTTTCCTCCCAGATCAGTAGGATGGAGCGGACTTGGGGAGAAAGGACGCTGGGCCTCAACAGTGGAGGAGAAATGTTTAAAGCTGGAAAGGCCGAGCAGTCGTGCTCCTGGCCATCGGCAAGAAGCTTCAGTCTTGGGACAGAGTGTGCAGGCCAGGCGTCTGCAAGATTCTGGCTCTGTGGGAGAGTGTGCTTAACCGCAATTTGCGAATGACCTCTAGTCCTCGTTCATGCCCCCGAGCGTGTCAAGATGCTCACTTGGTGCCAGCCAGGCCCTTGGCCCTGTGGGGTGTGGGTGCCGAGGTGGGGACGGCCACCATGGGTACATGTAGACCAACAACTTCTCCCCACAGACCACGTGTGAGGCCAGCCGGGCACCTGGATGCAACGCTGGAGGGGGCCCTCCCTTTTGGGGTGGTCCACCTCCACTTCCCTGTCTCCTGCATGTCACCCTGTCCCCATCCAGGCCGTGGGCTCTGTCTATCCACCTTGTTTATTGAGGGCCATCGACTGGGCACTGCTGGGGGTCATGGAGGCTGAAGAAACTCAACTTCCACCTCTTCATGACTTACTAGCCAGAGAACATTTGGAAAGGCCCATATGTCTAGTAGTGTGTTAGTCGGGGTTCTCCAGAGAAACTGAACAAATGGGATGTGTGTATCTCTATCTTTACGTCTCTGTATCTACTATCTATCTATCGTCTATCTTTCTATCATCTATCAACTATCCATCTATCTATCTATCATCATCATCATCGATCTATAACCTGCACATCTAAAATTTGCAGGGCAAGCTGGCAGGCCGGAGACCCGTGGAAGAGTTGATGTGGCAGCTGGAGTCCCAAAGCAGCTGGAGGCAGGATTCCTTCTTCCTCAAAAAGACTCAGTTTTTTCTCTTGAGACCTTCAACTGATTGGATGAGGCCCACCACATTGTGGAGGATAATCTGCAGTACTCAAAGGGTACTGATTTAAATGTCAATCATGTCTAAAAATTACCTTCACAGCCTCATCTAGACTGATTGACCAAACACCTGGGCACTGTGGCCTAGCCAAGTCGTTGACACATGAAATTTACCATCACAACCAGTAACCATCAAAAAGATTGAATGCAACAAATGCATGATCGGCTGGGAGTGCGTGGGGGCCCAAGGACTCAGTTTCTCTGGGGAGTGGGAAGAACTGCTTATAAGAGGAGGTGATGTTTGGAGGAGGAGTGCCTCACATTAGGCCTGACACGTGATGGGTGGTGAGGAGGTTCCCGGCCTCCATCCTTCATCCCCAACCATCACCTCTGGCATGGGCCACCGAGGAGCTGGGGATGAGAAAGACCCTGGGGCTTGCTGTGGGGGAGGGGCCCGCAGGTCCACGTGCAGCAGTGCTATGCACAGAGAATCCACAGCGGCCCCAGTGCTGGGCTCTCGAGAACTGAGGGCTGAGGTTCCAGAACCCTGAGCCCGGGGTGAGTTCACCGCAGGAGTGCTGAGACATCCGTCCTGGATACATAGTGTGCCCCGGCTGGAGACAAGGTCAGGGTAAGGCTGGTGGAAAGCTGCCCCGGCCCCAAAGCCTGGTGACTTTCTGACAGCTCTCCTGCCTTCTCCTGGTGGGGGGAGGGGAGGAAAATATTGGATTGATTGATAGCATACTGGCCTGAGTGGGGGGCTCATTCCTGCCCCACCATCCTCCCGAGAAAGTCACACAAGGGACCACCTCCAGACGCCCAAATCCACAGAGAAGGAAAAGCTTGCCCAGGGTGGAGTGGGGTGCGGGCTTGTTTCCCCCAGGAGCCAGCTGTGGGTCTGCACATGTGCGTAGAGAACATTCTGGTTTTCTGAGTTGGTTCCCACTGTGTTGTTTGGAGGCCATTCAATCTCTTCATGGCAAGGTTCCATTTTCCACTCACCCCCTCTTGTCCGAAAGGGCTCAGAGCTCCCCAAGCTGTGGGCGATCACGCCTGTCATCTTTGAGACAATAAGATACTCACTCCACACTTAAGCCTTGGGCAGCAGGGCAGGCCTGCGGGAGGCCCTGAAGTGTGATGCTGGGAGTGATGCTCGGCGGGCTGCGTGGCTGTAGGCAAGCTTGACTGCCAGCGCTCACCAGCCAAGAATGTCAACCCCCGAGAGGAAGCTGTGCATCCCAAGGGGGTGGTACTGTCAAAGGAGAGGCAGGGCCTACAGAGATGACCTCCTGGTGAAGCTGGCCTGGTAGGTCTCGGGTTCATGGTCAACTCAAATAGTCCAGTATCTGCATGATGATCCCAACTAGGGGTGCAGCTTAAAGAACTACTTGAAAGGTCTTCAGGTTTTATGATGAGGTCTACAGATGAGTTTGTGGCTTGCAATTTATATCCACAAAGTGATAGTTGTTTGTGGGAGAAAATCCAGGGGCAGTGGGTCCACGACGAGAGCCTGTATCTGTACCCCGGGCTAAGGGCAGGCCTGGGGACTCAGGTGGTTGGAGGGCGGTGGCTGGACCAATGCAGACATGGGAATGTCTACCTTCATCTGGAAGCTCCTTGCATCTGTGACAACCCTTAACAACCCCCAGGGAAGAAATCATCATTCCCCCCAAGCTATGTTCTATGAGCTTTGAATGAAAAATACGTGCCACTACATAGAGAGCATTTACCACGACATTTCCCCAGGAGCGGGATACTTTTGTTCTGAGCCGTCCTTGGTAGACTCACCCCGTCCTCTTCTGTAGAGGGAAGATGTCCAAGGTGGTCTGCAAACTCCATTCATATGTATGATTTCTGACTCTAAGTTTCTCCCTCAGGGTGTCTAAGTAGGTAAATTATGACCATCTCTGGGACAACACTCTTTTACTTATTTAGAAACCTGAAGTAGCACAGAATGGACTCTGTGTCCAGCTCAAACCCCTAGTCCAGTGCCTGGGATGGTGCCTGGCCCAGGGGCTCCTGGCAGAAGCACATCCTTCAGCTTCTTTAACCAGCTGTTCGCCTTTCCACGCGGCACGTTCTAAAATCATTCTGAGAAAAAACACTTGAATTAGGAGATGCGGTTTGCATTCTGCTTCTGCCGTGGAGGACCTCGGGGAAGTTACGTGGCCTCTCCAAGCCTCGGTTTCCTCATCTCTGAAGGAGTAGCTAATACCTGTGTCATGAGGTCCTTGGGAGAATTAGACAAGAGATTGTGTGTGAAATAATATCAACTGATTGAAGTGTTATAAGTAAGAAGTTATGAATTATTATGGTCTCGTGACTTACGTCTCCCGTTTTTGGAAAGATGTCCTCGGGTGGACAGGGATCTGCTTCCTTGTGGCTCACACTCAGTAGATCTAGCTCACCGCTTTGCAACAGGAGAAAATCACTTGTACAAACTTTCGAGTGACACCCCCCTTGGGAGCCCTTGGATTTGTAAAGTGCTTCTTGTTCCTCCATATCTCCTCGATCCCATGCCGGACACGCTTGGTTCTCCCCCCCATCCCCAAACCATGTGGTCTCAATGCCTGGCACCATCTTGGTTGCACTGCCTGGCCTCTCCTGGAGACCCTGACTGTCTGAAAAGTTGTGTCCAGAAGGGAGAGACTATTTCAAACTGATGTAGCAGAAAAAGAGGGCTCTGTCCAGCTGTGTCTTTGCAGTCCTTCGTTGTTGTGGGTTTTTTTCCTTTTGTTCAATTGTAAGTTTCTTAATGGAAGAGATCATTTCTATTGTTTATCTTTTCCATTGCGACTTTATCAATGCCTGGTAGAGCTATCTACATACACTGCACGAATAATGCATGTTGTGGCCAATAATGATACTTTTCTTCAAGAGACTGGTAAGCGGAAGCTGGCTTATCCCATTTTCTGAGAACCAATTGTTAAACATTCAGGAATTTGGGGAGCTGGTGGTAATCTCTGGATGCCTTCAAATGAGCCATGGTAGAAATATTTATACCACGGAAATTGGCAAATGCTACAGATCAGGATTTTGGTCTTCCTCTCAAGAGCTGGTTTACCAGCACAGCACTGCTTGAAGATGAGACATAGCTCCTGTGGTTCGTTCCCGGAGGAAAGTGGGGAAGACGCGTTGATTTTGCCCCCTTGCACAGAGGATAAGATTTGACTATACTTTTTCGCTTCTTGGAATGCTTTTTCTCTTAAGAAAGAATAAAAAGTAGCTCTGGGCTAAAGATGGGCAGTTGAAAATGATCCTAATATTCCCAGACACACGTGCAGTCAGGAGCCAGACGGCCCGTCCTCCTCCCCTCCTCGGGAAAGCTTTGCTTCTGCCAGGAAATTTCACCAAGAGAATATGAGACTTTGCAGACACTCACGATGTGAAACCACAGGTTTTACTGTCATCATTTTAGACACTTATTTACTTTAAAGAAACTGTGGGGCGGAGTGTGAAATTCGGTGCGTATTCAAGTCTGGTTTTCTGAAAATAACTCGCCCTTTGGGAAGATGATCAAGCGCGTTAATCTCCGTCGCTTGGCTGAATTTCCTAGTAAACATTTGACTTTGCCAATCCCGAGATTGGGCACAGCGTTTCTTAAGGAATAATTAATTTTCAGAGTGTTCCTTGGGTTCTGAAATTCCAGAATGTTCCTTGGGTTATGAAGTGGGTCTCCAAGGCCTCAGCTGCAGAGCATGACTGATACGCAAAACATTGAAAGTCTTAATTTTTTCTTTTCAAAATATATTTAACTTCAGTAAACCTTAAGCCAAGCCTCCTGCAGATGGCAGACAGCTTAATTGCTGTGGTAAACTCGTCTGACGTTTTTGGGAAAACTTTGGGTGCTATAATAATCCATCGAACCTGGAGAAAATAGATTTCAACCCACATAGAGACATGCCTATGGCCTAGCCTTTCAGCTCGGCAGCGGCGTTTTGTCCAAGGGTGTTCTTTGTCCCTCTCGCTTTGCAGACTTTCCTGTGCAACTTGCAAGACCAGTGTGTGTTATTCGGATGGCAAACGCAGAGAGGCTGGGATGAAATGAATCCACGCACTATTCCTGCGCCCACCTCATCCGTCTTCTTGGAGAGCCGGAGATGGTGGATGGCAAGACCCGTGGATGGTCTTCATGTATTAGTTTTATTTATTTTTCTTACTTAGTTGTAAATTTTGCAGGCGCCATGTACCCCCAGGTAGCTCCCATCGTTTGTCCTCAGGGTGGCACTGTCGTCATGAGTCGCTTAACGAGAGGCACACGTTGTGAGAAACGCATTGTTAGGCGACTTTGTCATTGTGTGAACATCGTAGAGTGGGCTTGCACAAACCTGGAGGGTCCAGCCTACTGCACACCTAGGCTCTAGGGTGCCGATCTTAAGGACCACCGTCGTACACGTGGTCCGTCATTGACCAACATGTCGTTATGCGGTGCACGACTGTAGTTGTGTGTTGCAATTGACACCACATCTTTCTTGAGCATCCTCCACGTGCCGGGCACTGCCCAGGCTCCATTTTCTTGGGCAGTGCATTTTCTTTCTCTGTATCAATCAGGGGTATTTCCTAAAGGAATGATATCTGATTCAACACAGAATTTATAATTTGGGGGATATAAGAAAATATTCAGTGTGAAAGCTGCAGTTAGTCGCTGCACCCGATATTGCTTCCATCTTCACGGCAAAGTTAAAAACAAAACCCATGGAGAGCGTCCTTGTTGGCTTCACCGACCAAGGGCTGTGAAGGCTGGTTGCTTTTTTTCCAACTGTGTTTTTAAACACCTGCAAACACCCTGTAGCATGAATACCAACCCATGTTTGGAGTCTACGTGGATTTTTTTTTAACCGGTTCCCCTCAGGCATGTTGCTGTGCATATTGAGACGAGTTCTTAGGTTAGATCAGAGCATCTCAGTGCCGAATGTGCACAATCACTGGGCAGTGCAGACGTCCCACCTGTGTGGCCTCGCACACATGGCGGGAAGGAAAGAATTCGGGGGAAGGTGGGGCCTGACGGCTGCAGTGGGACCTGGACCTGGGCCCGGAGGGGGAGCCGAGGGAGGAAACAGTTGGCACGAGTGGTGGTGAGTGGACGTCTGACCAGACTCGTTCACAGAATGGGTGGGACATTCCCAAGAGCCCCATGACCCCAGGTAGGGGGCAGGGGCATGACTGGGAGGGTGGCTCTAAGACAGCGCGTGGCCAGCTGGTGTTGGGGAGCAGTTACTAGGAGCCTTCTTCATCCAGCTCATTGTCCTCGTCACGATGGGCGCAGTAACACCCCACGGCCCTTGGTTTATTAGATGGCGGTTGTTGGTGTGGACGGTGATCGTAGCTCTGCATCCCTGGGCTCTGGGGAAAACTCATGTCTCTTCACGTCTCTTCACCCGCGTGCCATGGACAGGGCCAGTGTTGTAATTATTCCCAATTTGGAGATGGAAACGTGGCGGCTCAGAGCGCTTGCTGCGCTTGCTCAGCCTCCCTCGGCATCCTGGTGCCGGGATTCTGAAGGAGACACAACGTCTGCCACACATCTCAGTTCAGGAGCCAGCGTACTCGGGGCATCCTCACTGTTTCTTCCTCTTTTCCTCGCTACTCTTCCCCTGCTGCCTCCATCAGAGCTGCCGTCTACCCGGATGCCCGTTGTTTCATCCAGTACTTTCAAGGATTTTTCTCTCTTGAAAGAACCATCCTTGCTGAGACAATTTCTTCTCACAAAGCATGTTGATGTTTGTTGGTGATCTGCTTGCCCTCCCTATGCTTTCTCCAGGAAAAACAAAGATGTGAAGTCCCTTTGCAAAAAAGAAACTGTCCACGTAGGAGCTGGGAAGGGTTCATTGTCATTAGGAAGCTTTGGGCTGTGAGCCATGGAGAATCGTAGTGAAAAAAAGCCTTACATACCAAAAAACCACATTGTAAAGCTCAAAGGCAGCACTTCTGGGGTTCAGTGGCTCTGGGATGTCATCAAGGACTGGGATCCCTTCCCTCTTTGAGTTGGCTTCTCCTTAGCTTTGTCCTCTCTTGGTCGAAAGACGGCTGCTGCTGCTCCAGCCATCACCTCAACACACAGCCTGTTTAGAGGCAGACTCATTTTTCCTCACACGACTTTCTTTATCAAGGAGGAAAATTTTTCTAGACATCCCCTGCCATTCCAGATTTCTTCCAGCCTACCTGCACGGCCAGCCAACCTACACCCCCTCACTGGGCGCTTGGTCCTCTGCATGGTTTCTGCAGGCCAGGCAGACGGTTCCTCAGGCTCATCTGAGTCCCCATCTCTGTGGCATCCTTCTCTTCCTCCTCCTTCTTTTCTGAGACTGAAAGCTGGAGTTGAGGCTTGCAGCCTCCCCTCCTCTCTGCTGGGATGTTCTTGGGCTCCCAGATATCTTTCTGGATTTTTTTACAGGCTCTGTATGCCAACCATTGAGATGTGGGCTGCAAGGGGTCAGGTTTTCACTACCTCCTGCTCTCCCTTCTCCCACCTATGACCCCCCAGGGCATGTGGTGCAGGTGCTGGGTTTCTGATGTTTTCCATCTCACGTTCTTCTCTTACGCACAGCTTGTTCACCACAAGGGAAGGGGGCTCCTCCCGACCCCAGGGAAGCATCTGGACCACCTGACCTGTCTCTGCTTAGAACTTAGGGAATCCTCCTTCTCCATGGGAACAGGCTTTAGGGACAGTCTTGCTGAGATGCAAACAAAATGCCACTTGGCAGTCAGCGTGGAGAGAAGACTTTCTTATCAAGTCGAGTCATGTGTGGGGAGCACGTCCAAGCGGGCCTGCGTGTAGGGAGTGCTCCGGGGGAAGTCGCTGCTATTATGATTGATGATAACTGAACTTCACGTCACAGTCAGTCCTACCCTGAGGCCTGGACCGGAAGGGCCCCACCTTGGCTTCCCAAGGGGCCAGGAGTCTGTGGGGCTGAGCCCGTGACCCCCTCTTCTAGACCATGCTCTGGGGGCCGGGGACTCCAGAATTCCCACCCGTTGCCCCAAGACTGCTTCTCCCCAGGGCCTGCCCTCCCAAGGGTGAAGCAGGGGCGGGTTCTGTGCCCATCAGCCTGCCGAGTGGCTGTGGAGTGGCTCTGAGGAGACTGGATGGACAGGCACGTGAGCTGGACATCCACAGGTGCCCGTGAGGTTTCTGAGGGGCGGATAGAGCCGGGTGGGAGCAAGAGAAGCGGGGAGAACGGGAGGGTGGGCTGTGGGCCGGTGGGTAGCGGCCAGCTCCTCCCAAGCCACTGTATTCCAGAACTCCTGGGGGTCCCAGACTTCCCAGTTCAACCTGGAAAACCCAACATGTATTTTACAAGGTATATTTATCAACGTGGAGGGCTGGAACACAATTTAATGGTTTGTCGCCTTGATATATCACTTTAAAATATTCAGCTGTGTGGTTTATAGGTCTCCATTTTTATTCTCACCCTGGGTCCCACCACTGTCGGGCTGGGCCTGATCGGATGGCGTCCCTAAGCTGTCGTGATGGTGCCTTAAGCACTGACAGGGGAGTCTTAAATTTGTATTATCTCATTTCCTTGCTCTTATTTCGCTTTCAAAGCAACCGCAGACTGGGGTGTCAGGATGGTGCCCACTTGACAGTGTCGAATGCTCTGAGGCTAATACATCATGTGATTCAATCGTGTAGTTTAAATTTCTTTCCTAGACGAACAATGATGGAGTCACCGCACACACGGGGCCAATGCACATCCGGCGCTGGGATTTCTCCCTTCAGCAGACCTTACCTTTCTCACCCCAAGTAACCGAGTGGCTCTATTCCCCCAATAGGTATATTCTCACCGCCACCATTCTCCACATGCCTCCTAACGGCCTTTGAAAAATGCCACCTCCTAATCAATACTGGATGCTTGGCAAGAAAACCACTCTGGAGAGACTGGTGCTCAGAACGGTGCCAGGTTCTGCCAAAGACAGAAAATTACAGGGCGTCGTTCCCACCCTCAGAGTGGAGAGTAGAACTGAGGAAGAAATACGAATAAGAGAGCGCATATTCGAAAAGAAAGACATTTCTCAACAATTTTAATTTAAACAATTTTAATCAGTAACACATCCATGTGGTTCAAAATCAATAAACCACAGGAGGCTCTCCCCTCCATGTGAGTCCTCTCGCCGCCCTGTTCTCCTCTCTGGAGGCAATCCATTTTCCTCCTTTCTTCCATACACATTTGACGCATGTGTAAGTCAACACATATACAAGTGCATTGTGTATATATGCACACACATGTGCATTTCTTTTATTCCCTTTTACACAAGTGGCAATACACTATGTATTTTTTTTTTAAATAGACTATTTGCAGCAAAATTGAGCAAAAGTACAGAGGTTTCCCTTCCTCCCACACACCCCACAGCCTCCCCATCATCAACATCCCCCACCAGAAGGGACATTTGTTACAATCGATGAGCCGACATGGATTCATCATCATCGGGCAGACTCCACGGTTCACATGGGGTTCGCGCTGAGTGCTGTGCATTCTATGGGTTTGGACGAATGTCTAATGACAAGGGTCCGTCACGATGGTCTCAGACCCAGTAGTTTCACTGCCTTAAGAATCATCTGGAGAGCACGCCCTTCAGTGCTATGTTGTGTGGGAAGTCTAGAGCCGGGCTTGGCAAACTTCTTCTGTAAAGAGCCGACAGTAAATATTTTCAGCTTCATGGACCATACAGCCTCTGTCTCAGCTACTCAACTCCGGGTGGCGGAAGGAAAGTGGCTGGAGACGATATGTCAGTGAGTGAGCATGGTGTGTTCCGAGAAAACTTTATTAGCGACACTGAAATTGGAATTGCATATAATTTTAGCCTGTCATGAAATATAGCATTTGATTTTTTCTAGCCATTTAAAAATGTAACAACTAAGCTTGGTGGCCCTACAAAAACATGTGGCCGGCTCGATCTGACCCGAGGGCTGTCGTCGCTGACCCCTGGTCTACAGCAGTGTCTCCTGAATTGTTCACTAGAAGAAAATTACTCCATGAGCTACGCATAGGCATGCAGAAAAATGTTTGAGAACTGTCACAGACCCTGTATCCTTCTTAGACAGTCATAGTGCACATTAGCACATTAAAGGCTCTGAGAAGTCCTGCAGTAAACAAACAAATTCACTATGTTCACGATGTTTGGTACAGCACTTCCCAAACATGGCCGTGAAAACCTTCCTCCTCCTGCTCCTTTTCTTCTTCCTCCAGACAGAATATATAATAACTCACTGTAGAACTGGTATTCTGAAGAACCCAGACTGGGAAATGTTGGCCCAGAGCTCCTAAAGCTGGTGAGAGCACAGCCGGGAAGTGGTGGGAGAGCCCAAGGAAGGTTTTGGGAAGAGCTGGGATTCAAGTTGACACATCTTTCTCGAGTTCAACTTCATCAGAGGGAGGTGCCCTGGCTTTCTTTTCCTGCCCTCTTGAGGGACACGAGCCCTTTGCTGTGTCACTGGGGAGCTCCAGCTTGGTCAGTGGAAAAGGATTCTTTGAGGAAAAGCCACTGCCTACTTGGGTTTCAGGGTCTCTAATGAGGCACTGAGCACAGCAGCCCCTTCATCCCCCACCTCCCGCCCCCCAGCCGGGTCCTCCCACCTCAGTCCACAGCACCTGGGTTCACCCAGCTGCTTGGACCACAAACATCGGATTCACCCTTGACCCATTCTTTCCTTTACACCCTACATCCAATTCACCAGCAAGTCTTCAACGGCACCTTCCAGACACGTTATGAATCCAGCCGCTTCTCACCACCTCCACCCGGGTCCGCCTGACCCACAGTAGTTAGCACTCCTCCCCAAACTCTTCCTAGGCCCCAGAGCGGGAAGGAGAGGAACCATTAAACCTTTTATTTATATTTACCCATTTCCCGTCCTGTCTACTTAATAGCATACACACTGTACGTTTGTAACATGCATAATCTATTACTAAAACAGGACATGTTTATAACATAAATAACGCGTGTGTGTGTGTGCATGTCTGTGTATATAGAGGGAGGGGTGGTGAATTTGAGTTATTTTTGCGTGCAATCTGTCACACACACATAGAGTGAAATCCACCTCTCCTGGAGACAGCTAGCAATGAAGAAAACATGAAAAGTATTTGAAGTCATTGGAGAGTTACCAGGCAGTGATGTAGGGCCAAGATCTTGGAGAGGAACGAAACACAGGAAGGGGAGCCAGAATTTCCCCTAGGTGTTTTTTTTTTCCAGAAGAAGAAAGAAGCTAAGAGAATGAGAAGCTATCAGAGCCATTGATGGACAAGGGGACAGAAAAACAAACATTGGACTCATGGGCTGCAAGGAACTGGAGGCCCCATAGGATGACAGTCTGGAAGTAAAGGGGGACAAGAAATAGACAGGCCTTCACAAGAAATGAAGCCCAGCTTTGAATTGTTTCAATCCCGGATTGGATGAAGGAGGTTAGGGATTGCTGGTGCCCATAGCTGCCTACCGTGAGTAAATGCAATTTCTCTTGGAAAAAGGGGACACCCTCCTACATCTCTATGTTTTCCATACACAATGTCTGGCATTCAATCAAAATAATCTGAGCATCAGGAGACAAGACAATGATATTTAAAAAAAGAGAGAGAGAGAATTAAGAAGTAAGAGAAACATATCAATGGGGAATCCAGATAGTGGAGTTAACACAACTATGTTTAATATATTCAAGGAAATAAATACAAATTGAAGATTTTCACAGAGAACTAGAAACCATAAAAGAGAATCAAAAGAAAATCTTGGAAATGAAAAATAGGATAACAAATTAAGACCCCAAGGTTTCATACAGATAAGATAAAGCTGAGGAGAAAATTAGTGAACAGGAACAAGAAAAATATCCACAAGGAAGCACAGAGAGAAGAAAGCAGGAAAGAGCCAGAGACATAAGGAGGCAGAAAAAGGGTCTCACATGCATATATTTGAAGTCCCAGAAGGAGAGAGGGAGAAAATGAGGCAGAAGTAATATCTGAAGAGAGAATGATTGAAAATTTTCCAAAAGAGATGACAGATATCAGACCACATATTCCAGAAGGACTCTAAACCCGAAGCAAGATAAATATGAAGAAAACCATGTCTAAGTGCATGACAGAAAAACTGCTTGTGACCACAGACAAGGGGAAACCTCAAAGGAATCACGTCTAAACTCCCTACCGTGGCTGACAAAGACGGCCTGACCTGCTTCCACTCCATCTCTTGCCACCCTCCACCTCGCTTTCTATCCCCCAGTTTTATTGAGATATAATTGACATAGAACATTGCATTAGTCCAAGGTCTACAACATAATGATTCGATATTTGCATATATTGCACAATGATCACCACAGTAAGTCTAGTTAACATCCGTCACCTCACATAGTTACAATGTTTTTTCTTATGATAAGAACTTTTAAGATTTACTCTTTTAGCAACTTTCAGATACATAATACAGTACTGGTAACTACAGTCACCATGGCTGTACATTGTATCCTCTGGACTTACTCATCTTATAATTGGAACTTTGTACTTTTCAATCGCCTGCACTCATTCCACCCAAAATCCCCCACCCCACACCTCTGGCAACCACCAGTCTGTTCTCTGCATCTATGAGTTTGTTTTTTTAGATTCCACAAATGAGGGACGTCATACGGTATTTGTCTTTCTCTGTCTGAGTTACTTCACTCAGCATAATGACCTCAAGGTCCATCCATGTTGTTGCAAATGGCAGGATTTCCTTCTTTTTTATGGCTGAATAATATTCCATTGTATGTATAGTTCTTTATTTTCACGTTTTTTTATCCATTCATCCACTGATGGACGCTCAGCTTGTTTCCACGTCTTGCTTGTTGTGAATCACGCTGCAATGAACATGGGGATGCAGATAGCTTTTTGAGTTAATGATTTCGTTTCCTTTGAATAGATACCCAGAAGTGGGATGGCTGGACATATGGTAGCTCTATTTTTAATCTTTCGAGGATGCTCCATACTGTTTTTTGTGTTGGCTGCACCAATTTACACCCCCACCCACAGTGTACAAGGGTTTCCTGTTCTCCACATCCTTGCCAACACCTATTATCTCGTCTTTTTGATAACAGCCATCCTAACAGGTGTGAGGTCACACAAGCCTTCTTGATTGGACGCTCCTCGAACACAGCAAGCTTGTTCCCAGGTCAGGACTTCCATTCCCTTTGCCTGCAAAGTTCTTCCCAGATATTGTTTGGCTTTTCTCCTCACTTCATTCGGGTCTCTGCTCAAGCATCGCCTCCTAAGAGAGGCTTTCTCTGGCCACCCTAAGAACCCCGTGGCCCCCTGTCCACGGTTCTCTGTCTACTTCCAGGTTGTTATTTTTCTTCACTACCTGATGAAATGCTAGGTGCGTATTTACATATTATTTGGTCTCTGTCACTAGACCATGAGCTCCATGAGGGCAGGACCTTGTCTTGCCCACTACCATATTCAAAGCACTGAGCACAATGCCTGGCCCAGAGGAAGTCTCAATAAATATTGTTGGATGCATTAATGAATGAAAGAATGAGTGAGTGAATGCTTGGCCCTTACTAGGTGCCATAGGCATGTGAAAGAATTCTAAGTCATCCTCTTCACGGAGAGATGGGCGCTTCATTCCAATGAATTCATCAGGGGCCACTTCTCCTGCAGGGGTGGGTGACTACCTCAGTGGGTGGGTAAGTCCCCAGGTTATGAAGGAAAATCGTTCTTTACAGGCAATGGAAGACTACTGCTCCCACCTTGACAAAGACAAAAAATTTTGATGGCAAATTCTCAGATCCTTGTGGGAAGGTCAACTCCTTTTAGAAAGCCAGTGTCTGCTCTGGCTAGGGTTATGTGTCTCGTGATTTTTGAGTCTAACTTAGAAAACTTTCTGACAGCCAGTTAATCTATTTTAAGAGAACTGGTCAATGCGATTGAGATTTTTTTTTCCCTGAGATAATTGAGATGAAGCTTGAAAGAGATTAAAAAAAAATTTTTGTAAGCCTTTTTATTTATTGAACAGCCAAAGGTGAAGACATCTGTTTCATAATGACTGTCTTTGGGGGGAAGCCGTAAAGATGCCAACAATAAGTAAATACGCCCATAAAATGTCCGCCAAGGTCCTGCAAAGCGA
Organism: Equus quagga; assembly: GCF_021613505.1. NCBI lineage: Eukaryota > Metazoa > Chordata > Mammalia > Perissodactyla > Equidae > Equus > Equus quagga. The sequence continues at coordinate 34,528,899 of NC_060287.1, read as the reverse complement.
TTCTTCCTCTTGCTCTCTGCCTCTTTGGCTACCCTTGGGTAGCCGAGCAGTAAATGGCTCCAAGTGTTTGCTGGTGTCACTGGATGAGTTCCGAGGCTGAGCAGCATTCAGGGTCATGGCACTAATGTCTGATTTGTTAGATGTGAGTTTCCAGGAGACAGAGACGGGAGGCCTCGGGGGCTGGGGCCAAATTTCCTCTTGGGATGACCTTTGACCCTGTCTTTTTCCTAGGGGTAACTGACACACAATATCTTCCTACCTTGTGCTGGGTCAGTTCACGCCAAGGATAATTAAGTGGCGCCTGCTGCCGGAAAGCCCAAGGCCAATTTGGGGCTAACGTGCGCCATGATGGCCCCTAATCGGTGACTCTGGTGGCCACCACGCAGGAGAATTTCCAGATTTCCTGAGACCTAAGGTGGGAACAGCAGCGTGGGGCCATGATAACACAGGTTGAGAGTTGGGCTTTCTAGAATCTGTACGCCAAACTGTGATTTAAAAATTAGATGCCACGCTGTGCACGGTGCTGGCCTCCTGTCTTCGAAACTCTCTTTTCGTTGGTACAATTTAACAGAAACCTCCATCTGTCAGGCGACCGCTTTTGATCTTCTGCGTAGGTTTCAGACGGAAGACAGGTCTTTGACCGCGGATCATTTTCACTTTGCAAAGAGGTGTGTGGGAGACTGGACGGCAGTGTAATGTCAGAGACACTTCAGTTCCTGAGCCCTCCTTTAGGTGAACGTGGAAAATCTCCAGACCGTGCTAGTGATATTAGATTTTCACCCCAGTTATGCTGAGGCCATTCCGGCGCGGTTAGCACGCACCCCGTAATTAGGGGGCGAGGTGGTCGGTTGTCACTGATGGCTCAGATCCCAGGCATAATGACCAGCCGGCCCCAGTGCAAAAGGGCTGACACTTCTGCTTCTGATGAAAAGCAGATGCAAATGCGACCTGAGTAATGGCAGGAAACTTCGTTAATAGGATGGGGTTCTGCAGAGAAGTCACCACGGGGAAAACGCGGGGTTTATCTTGATTTGTCTGTAAAGGAAGGCCATTCTTTCATCAGCACTTTGAAATGCTGACAGTGACCTGCAGTTTATTGTTCACAAAATCATGCCAGCAATTTCGGCCTGCTTGACCTTTTCGTCCTCAGAGCCTACATCAGAGCCGTCTTTGTTTGTGGAAAGGATGTTTAATCGTGACTGTTGTGACGGGGTCGTGCGTGGACTTGGGACACCCTGAGGGGACACGCCTTACTGTCCTGGAAGGTGTCCAGCCCACAGGTGGGCCGCAGTCACTTTTGCAAGAAAGGAAAACTGCACACTCACGTGTATTGCTTAAAATTTGAGGCTTATGAGTCTTGTTTGGTTCCCCTCGAGGTTTGTTTCCACTTCCTTGCCCGACTGTTTCTCTCACTTCCCCAATATCTTGTTAAGGCCACAGAAAAAGGAACAAATTGTTTCTTGCCAAAGGTCATCTTTTGAAAAAGTGCATTTGGCTTTCAAAGGTGCAGGATTCCTGGCCTCGACGGCGAAACGCCCTGCTCCAAGGAACCTTGGAGCTGAACTGTCCCGGCGGAGGGAACAGGCAGTAGACAGGCCTCGGGAATGGGGACAGGCCTCTGGAAACAAGGTGGATGGGGCCTGAGTTCTCTGAGAGGAGGACAGAGCCGAGGGACAGCCCCAGACAGGTGCAGGAGCAGGAAGGCCGTGGGAGGGAAGGAAGCGGGAAAGAGATGCTGATGTCAGGAGAGAGTTCAGTCGCCTGGAGGTTTCCCATGACGGCGGCCCGTTAAGGAGGAGGGCCCACCCCCCTCTAACTGCTCCAGCGAGTGCAGCAACTGACGCAGGGCAGTGGGGCCTCTTTCCATTTGGCGCATGGTCACCTGGGGGGCCAAGTCATGACCTGACTTTTAAGAAGCTCCTTTTCCTGGCCCAGGGCCTCCACAGGGCGAGAGGGAGCAGCCCCACAATCGCAACCGCACTCTGGGACTCTGTGGGCTCCCAGTGCAGCCTGCATGAAAACCCATTGCCTTGGCCTGGCATGGACAATCCCTGGATCTGCCTCAATTGACTGCCTTTCCCTTTGTCACCCTCTCCCTGCACGGTGCCCATGCTCCAGCTAACTAGGCACCTGGTGTGTTCTGGACCCACCTTGTGTCCACAGCCACCTTCTCATTGTCTGGAACGCCCTCATTATCTTCCTCACCCAGCAGTGCCATCCGCAGTCATCAGGCACAGCCCCAAGATCAGCTCCCTGAGCCCCTGTGTGGGAACTGAGCTCAGTTCTCCAGCACCAGAGCCAGCATGGGCTTCCCTCCTTGAAGGGCACTCATGAGCCAGCGTTGACCTACACGTCTGCCTGGAGTCAGGGCCTGCCCAGCCAGCCAGAGACCAGCAGGGCCTTCTTCTCACCTTTGCCTCTTTGTACCTGGTCCAAACAAGTACAAACAACAGGGCTTTAATAAATGACAGCTAGAGGAATGAATGGATTTTTGTGTTGGGATCCTCTTCCAGATTCTCCAGAAACCAGAAAAGAGTTCACTTTCAAAAAAGAGTAGGTGAAGTCTATGCTGAAAAAGAAATATTTAGGAAGTTCAGCTGTCACATCAGAAATAGCAGGTGACCCATATCCTGACTGGAGAGATAATAATTTTTTTGAGAATTCTGAGTCCAAAGAAGCCTATGACTAAAGCCTTTAATTCATCCATCCATCCATCCATCCATCCATCCATCCAGCATCCATCATCATCCATCCAGCATCCATCCATCCACCATTCATCCATCCATCTTCCATCCATTCATCCATGTATTTATTTCCCTTCATTTCCTCCAAGTACTGATGAGACTATAAAGACAAATAAGACAAGGTTCCAGGCTTGAGAAGCATACGGATTTTTTCTCCTCAGAGATATTCCTGGCTCTGTGATTATTATGAGGAGGAAATTCAAATCAATATTTGAAAGAAGGGGAATGAATACAGCTGTAAAAATGATGATTGCTAAGCGTAGGTGATAATATGGACAATGGCATGGTATGATATAAGGATTTGAAAAATATATCTATAGCATTTGAAATAGATATATTCAATATTTAAATATATTCAATATAAAAATATATTCAATGAAAAAAGCCTGGAAGAAAATGGAAAAATGTGAACAGTGGCTCGAGTGGTGGCAGTATGGGTGACTCTAGACTCTTCGCTCCACTTCTGTGTAGTTCCCAGGTTTTCCTTAAGGAGCCCATTCTCTCTGCACCTTCCATTCTTGTTGAGTAGAATGCTTATGCAGAAATTTCTTCCATGTTCTCCACACTTTCTTTTGACTACTTGAATCTGTATCAATAGAGTTTGCTCCATATAACAGGAAAGACAGTGTCTTTCTGTGGTTAAAAAAAAAAAAATATGTATGGGGCCAGCCCCGTGGCTGAGTGGTTAAGTTCTCATGCTCCGCTTCAGCGCCCAGGGTTTCACCGGTTCAGATTGTGGGCACGGACATGGCATCGCTCATCAAGCCATGCTGAGGTGGCGTCCCAGATAGGACCACCAGAAGGACCGGCAACTAGAATATACAACTATGTACTGGGGGGCTTTGGGGAGAAGAAGAAGAAGAAAATAAGAAGACTGGCAACAGATGTTAGCTGAGGTGCCAATCTTAAAAAAAATACGTATGTATAAAATACATAACACAATATGTATGTATATACACATATAAACATATGTGTATATATATGTATATACATTCTTTTATTCCTTTTTCCCATAGATGTTTTCTGTCTTGTTTCCAATCAGTTTAAACCTGGGTGGGCTTTGCTGCTGGGTGTCTCTGGACCCCTGCTGGGAGCCTGGACTGGAGCCCAAGACTTCAAGTCAGGCACTTGCAGCATCTCCTCACACTGTGGCCACACTGAAGAATCAGCTCTTGAATTCTAATAATTTCTCCCAAAGGAGAAGCCCTATTAAAAGGCCTGTTTATAAGCACTAATGTGAATGCGCCTATTTCAACAGAGCAAATGACGCGTTCCTCGGCCAATCTTAGCTCACAGTGTTTATCTGGGCTTCAGATCCCTTGCAATTTAATATTCGATGTCACAGTCTCCTCGTGGGCACTTCTCACCACGTGTCTCTCAAGCCTCTCGTTTTATCTGCTGTCACCCCGTGGCTGGTGGTCCTGGGCGTTCACTTACCTCCTCTCTCGGTTTTAGAGTCCATCCTGTAACTGGACGGGAAGCGTTTTTGTTGGCAGCCTCTGCATAGAGAACAACTTTGAAGCCTCTACACATGCTCCAAGGGCCTCCATATGTGGTTTCACTGCTTGGAAAAGACAGTGACTTCTCTGGCAACCAAGGTCTGTGGTTACTTCTTTGCAGCTGGCTTAAACCTCAGCACCCTCAGATCCGGCCAAGAAGAGCTCTGAGGGCGGCTCAGCCAAGGGAGCAGGACCACTCCATCGCGAGCTCACCAGTCTGGGGAGGGCTTTCGGGTCTCATGCAGCGATGGGGTTTCGGGGAGCATCCTGCCTTCTGTTGGGGCCACTTCCAGCCTTTCCCTGGGCTGGTGTTGACATTCAGCACTGTGCACAATTCACAGTTACCGAGTCCTTTTTTGGGCTGGAAAGTGCTTTATATGCATTATCTCCTTTAATCCGAGAAAACAGAGTAATTGCCCATGGTCTCAGCCGGAGGCGCAAAGCTGGATGTGGGCCAGGCCCGCCTGGTTCCCAAATCTTCACTCTTAGCCCTTTGCTCACCCATCCCTGCATCTCACTGTGCTGCACGGCACAGGGACTCCCGTGTCCCCTGGGTCGCAAAGAAGAATCAGGGGACATGGTAATAGTGCAGGGTTGACATGAAATGGGCCTCTTCCAACAGACACGGAGGTGCTTGGGAAATTTCCAAAGGGGACAGATTTAAAAAAATGCAGTTACTTTAAGCTCATGAGGACTCAATGAGGGAGGATTAGAATTTGGCCTCCTTCTTAGAAAAGAAGGTCACTGACACCAGGGTCTGTGTGAAATCCTGCGTCCCCTCCCTCGCAGGCCACGTGTTAATGGAGTTGACGGGTCTCATCATTTAAAGCTCCCTGGGACGCTGCATTCTTCCCTGCCTCCACATTGGGACTGCGTGTACAGTGCTGACAGCACGGCTGTTTGCCTGTCCTGGGCTAGGGAAAAAATCGATGTCGCCATTTGCATTGATGACATTGCATTTTTTCGGGTAAATATGTTTTTGCAACATTATGTTTGAATCATGTTGAGATATTTTAAACTCATAGACGAGAGGTGGTTCTCTTTATGTGCAGAATTCGTTATTCATCCTCCAAGCTGTCAGAAGGTTCAGAAGACCGATGGGGCAGAGAAAGCCCAGAGCTCTAAGTGCTGAGCCGGGCTCTCTCATTGCCTGTTCGGTGTCGCTTGGCCGCTGTGAGGCTGTGGGACTTTGCGGGCAGACATGCTTTTGGACGCCCATCCTGCCATCCTGCCACGGATGCCACGCATTACTAGGTACAGACGTCCCCTTAGAGACCAGCTCACATTCTGTGGGCACTTTGGAAAAGAAAACAAAAGGAAACAATGACAAGCCAGCTTCCCAAATCTCACATACGGTTTGTCAAACAATGATGCCAGCCTCTATTCTTCGTTTTTCGTTTACTCAGACTCGAGCTGACGTACGTCTCATACCGGGAACAGGGGACCTCGCGTTCCTTGGTACCCCCAAAGAGGAAGTGAAACAACTGAGCAAAACAATTCCATTCAAGAAAAAAGCCCCAAACTGCTTACAGAAATATGACTTGCGCCTGCAGTTCAGCAGCCTCCTAAAATAGGAACGGGCGCGGCAGGAGCCTCTGAGAAGGCTTTTGAAGAATGAAATGAGGAAACGAGGAGCCATCCTGGGCTCCTCGGACGCGGGGTTCGCCTCGGTCTGTCTGGAGCTGATGCCCTGCCACGCTGATTCTCCACACAAGACCTGTGGCGCGGGCTTGGACATATGCCCACCGGCCAAATGACTTGACCGGGCCGCTCCTCACCCGGGGGACCAGGAGCGCCCCAGTGTGTGTCGGTCAATTTCCACACCCGGGCTACGACCTGTGGGGGCCGAGAGGGGGCGAGGAGAGCTATCTCGAGGCTCTTCCTTCTGCCCTTGAACTCCTGAGTTTTTCTCAGGGTGACTGGAAGGCGGGCTGATTCATTTGCCATCCCAGTGGCAGGTGCCGTGGGGAGAAGCCACCTGCTGCACTTGTCGGACGTCCCCATCTCCCTGAGGGTCTGTCCTGCCTCATTTGGAGTTGGTTGTGGGGGGCACAGACAGTGGGAATCTTTGCCAAAGACGCTGTCCACACGGGGCTAGTGCTCGGCCTCATGGTCAAGGGCAGGTCTCAGCTCTTAGGGGGGGCCTCTCGCTGACCTCCCAGATGAGCCATTCTTAGGATCTGTGAACTTGGATTTGATGGGAACAAACTGCATCTTCATTTTCACTGACCTCTGACCTCTCTAACTAAAGGGGGCCTCTCTTTGCCTTGTGGGGCAAGCGCCAGACGGCAGTTGTGTCAGCAGTTCCTGTCACGTTGTGGTGACAGAAACCGCAGGTAACTTCGGATTGTGGTACAGTTGTCACAGATACCCAGAAACGGGGTTGATCTCGTCACTCCTTCACAATGTCGGGTGTCACTAGCCTCGCTGCTGGCACTGTTGGCCAATGTGTGAAAGGAGCGTGTCTGTTTTATCCCAGGAACTGAAGGACTGTTTTGATAATGCTGCGTTTTCAGTATCATTGGCTTCCTTTGTAACCTGTGTGTTTTATTTCACATATGTGAGAACATTCTTTTGAGAAGGGGCCCACAGGCCTCACCACATGGCCATACAAGGTTGGGAGCCTCAGATACAGGAAACTTTTTCCTTTTTCTTTGGCCTCAACCCCCAACACTTCACTCTTTTCACAGAAACTGAGCATGCTTCAGGTGAAATGTGATCCAGGTGCCTCATGGGGATGGGTACTAAGCAAGGGGTGCTGTCTTCCAGGCCAGGATGGCCATGCCCCTTGGTGGGAAGGGTCAGAGACTTGGTCGGCATGGGGTCCAAGCATCCTGGGATGGGATGAAAGGCTAGTGATGGACTTGGTTTTCTCTGCTTTCCTCTCAAGAGCTATGCTTCTAACTCAGACCCCTCCCATGGGGCTTGTCTTTTGCCTAGTCTTGGGTTTCTAATTCTCCTCCACTGAGGGGGCCCTGCAGAGCCAAGGGGGTCAGTGAAATGAATGGAAGCTTTTTTTTTCCCCCTTTAACTTTATTTAAAACAAGCTACTTTGTTATGAAAGTATTGTTTGTTCATTCTAAAAAATAGATCAATTAAGAGGAAAGACATCAACATTATTTTCTGCCACTTAAATATGCTGCTAAGCGTTTGGGGTTGATCTTTCCATACTTGAAGGAACCCTAGTGACTGTCTGTGACCTGCTTTCCTCTTCCTTAGCAGTCTATTCTGAACATCACCTAGTGTTAATTTTTTTGTTATACTGTTCCTTCAACACAGCCTCCTTTGTCAATGTGTGGAATTAATTTTTATCCCTGATGTATTTGTTCAAGCTCCTAATGTTGGCACAGTGATTTTTTTACTATTATAAATAATGCCCATCTTGCGTCTATGAATCAATATTTATTTAGCTTAAGAAGATTTGGGTTTTTTTGTCTCTTAATCTCTAAAGGCGGCTTTTGATTCTTACTGGCAATAATACTAACTATGAGGCCAAGAAATTACAAAGTTGAACCTTCCAGGTAACCACCTGGGGTAGCTGCCCATTCGGGAGTGAATTTAGCCAACACCCAGATCCCCTGTGTGGCCCGGGAACCAGCCAGATGCCGGGAACTGCCCTCCCTGGTCCCACCCTGGGCAGGGTACAACGGGCAGAGGGTGCAACAGGGAGAGGCAGTGGGGGGGTAGTCAGCGTCCAGGGGCTGCGTCTGCATGGGAGGAGAGGAAGGCACAGCGCGTCTGTCTGAGCCATGAGTCAACTTCCTAAAAAGGTGGGGGGTGGTGAGTGTTGCGTGGAGTACAGAAAGTTCTAGAACCCAGGGGACGTGGGCCTGACTTTGTCTCTAAGCAGCAGTAAGACCTCAGGTTTGACATTACCACTCATGGCCTTTAAGTGAGCACCTGCTTTTTCTGAGTCCGGTCTGTTTTAAGGATCAAAATAGCTACTTTTGGTAAAAACGCTAAGAACAGCTTATTTCAGTATAAAAGGTGGGGAGTGTTGTTATTAAAGACAGCTAAAATCTAGGCCCTGTTGTAACTGAATATATTTTTTCTTCATAAAGACACAGCATCACCCTCCTGGGTTGCCATGGGAAGGAACCCCTTCTTGAGGTTTCCCTGTCATGGGACACCCACCAGGGAGCCCTGACACCTCATTGTGACCTCAGGTGTACCCCTCTTTCTCTCACCCTCACTTTGTACCAAAGGTCCCTGAGATAAGGCCAGGGGCAAGGGCCTCGGGTTGAGGCACTGGGACCTGCGAAGAAGCCTGAACAAACTCATTCGCTCTGCCCATCCTGGGATCAGGCCAGAGCCTCCAGGCCTTGGTCATCTCAGGAAGTCCTCTTGGTCCCTGGTCTCCTCTGCCCTGAAATGACCAGTGCCAGCCTCTGGGGTCAGGGCAGGTGTGTGATTTGGGGGCCTTTTAGGGGTTGCCTGTGTCCCCCCAAAAGATACGCTGGAATCCTAACCCCCAGGACCAGAGATGTGACTTGATTTGGAGCAGGGTCTTCAAAGGGGTAATCAAGTCCAAGTGAGGTCATTCGGGTGGGCTCTAATCCAACAGGATTGTGTCCTTATAAACGGGGGGCAAATTGGACACAGACAAGCACATGGTGAGAACGCCGTGTGAAGAGAAGGCAGAGACCAAGGCGATGCTTCCTCAAGTCAAGGAATGTTGGAGATTGCCAGCAACCCCAGAAGCTGGGAGACAGGATGCAACGGACATTCCTTTCCCCATCGGGAGGACCCAACCCTGCCCACCCCTTGATCTCAGACTTCTGGCCTCCAGATCCTGGGACAGTGAGTTTCTGTTGTTTAAACACCCAGTGTGTGGGACTCGATTTGATAGTGGGGCACCTGCCTGTATGGACCTCCTGGGAGACCGGCTTGGACCTGCTTTCTTGGCATTTCCGGTTTGCTTTCTGGCATCACTTGTTGGGGAATCTCAAAAACCAAAGGAGAAAACCCACAAAACTCAACCCACCAAACAACAGCAACCAAAGCAACGAAATAACAACTTGACTCCTTCCGGATCCAGGTCCCACCAGGGGAAGTGGCCGGTCGAGAAGCTTTCTCTCCAGTTGTCAAGACTGTTTAGCTCAGCAAAAGCTGCGGGAAGCTCAGCAAAGCAAAGAAAGGCCCTGAGCTGGCAGCTTGTGCTTGTTGGGCTGGGGAAGAGCCGGATCACCAGAGGCCGCCACGTGGATGCGCTACGCTCACCTTTCAACAGGCCTTGAGATTTGGCAGCAGGTGTCAACCCCGGCTGCACATTAGATTCACCTCGGGAGCTTTAAAAAGGTGCCTGCCACAGACCGCTGTGCCCGGACACCAGTGTTTCACAAAGTGCATTCTATGCACAGCCAGGCTTGGGGGCCACAGGTGTGGGCAGAGAGTTCTAGATCCAACCCACAACCTAGCCTCCCCCAGCCTCTCCAGGCTTCATATTCAGTCACCAGTCTCTGTGCACCCTGACTCGTCAGTGGTTCTCAGTCTGCGCGAGAATCACCTGGTGGGGCTGTTACCTGGGGCTGCCATAACCAAGCGTCACAAACTGGTGGCTTTGAATGACAGACATTTATTCTCTCACGGTTTCAGAGGCCAAAATAAAGGTGTCAGCAGGGCTGGTTCCTTCTGGAGGCCTCTCTCCCAGCTCCTGGTGATTCCCACAATCCTTGCATTCCTTGGCTTCTGGACCCCTTACTCCACTCTCTGCCTCCATCCCCACATGGCCTTCTCTTGGGGTCTCTGTGTGTCTCTTCTTTCTCTTATAAAGACATTAGTCATTGGATTTCAGGCCCACCCTCATCAGGGATGAGCTCATCTAAAGAGCCTAATTCCACCTGTGAAGACCCGTATCCCAACCAAGTCACATTCTGAGGTTCTGGGTGGACGTATCTTCTGACGGGGAACACCCTTCAACCCCAGACACCTGAGGGTTTTCAAAATCCTGATGTCCAGGCTCATCCCAGGTCAAGGACATCAGGACCCCGCGGCCGGGACACAGGCCTGGGGGAGATTTCAAAGCTCCTGGGGATTCCAACGTGCAGCCTAGGTTGCCAAACCGAAGGGGGACTTTGTGTTTTCATTTGCCTTTTATATGCCTGAAAAATCTAAACGGAGACGGGCTCCGGGGGACCCCGCAGTGGAGGGGTCAGCGCGATCTCTGCTCTCGCCCGGTCCTCGCTTCCCCGGGGCGGTGTGTGCGCGCGCGCATCCCTTGTCGGTAAACGAAACTTCGTGAAAGAGCGGTTGTGGGCCCCCTGGCTCTGGCTCCAGCTGGCGGGTGTTGTTTCTGGCTCGGCCTCCCCTGGGCAGCCTCCGCTGCAGGAGGCGACGTCTGTTCTAACTGGGCGGCGGGGCGCTTTGTAACCCGAGTCCCAGGCTCGCGCGAAAGCCGGGGGGGACAAAGCGTCTCTTCAGTGCTGGACGCATTCACGGTTTTCTCCTAAGAAACCATGCAGCGGGTTTCTTCGGTCTGTCAGTTGGATTTCCAGCCGGGTGCTTTTGATCCACAAAAGGGTTATTCAGCGTTCCCTTCAGTCTTAATTAATCGCAGACCCTCTGGACGGCGGGCCTGCGGCCCCGGCTGGTTTCCATCCCCGCGCGCGCGCTGCGCCCCCTCCGCGGCGGAGCCCCGCTGGCACCAGACCCCGGGTGGGTCTGTCCCCGCTGCTCAGGCCCAGACCCCGGCTGGCTCCTCGTGGGGCGGGATCGGAGCGAATTTGAGCCTCAGACATCAGCTCGGGGATGGGTTTGGAAGGCTGGCGGCCTCAAGCTTTCCGTTCTGGACCGGCTTCCCTTGCTCTCAGGGAAAGGGGATGAGGACCTGGTGGAAGCCTGCCTGGGGGAGGTAGGCTGGCTCCTGGGTTCCACATCTCTGCCTGAAGACGGGACACCAGAGTGTCTGAGAGCACAGACCTTGCCACTGGCATGGGTTCAAACCCCAGCTTTGCCATGACAAGTTGTGGGACCGGGAGCAACGTCTTAATCTCTCTGCGCCTTCCTTGAGCCCCCGGAACGTAGTTACGACCATGGTCCCTACCATGGCGGTGATTGCGTGCGACATCCTTAGCTCCAGTAAATGCTCACTGTCATCACTGTGACCTGACTGAAGCCGTGACTCTGCCTGAGAATTGTCACGTTTGAGAGGCACACTTGGACCATCAAAGGTCATGCAAAGGAAATGCCATTCTTTATTCGTGCCCCTGGAAGGACATTAAACAGCTCCAGTGGATGGCTTCCAGCACGCTTCTCATTGCTCCTTCTCTGGGGCACGGCAGCTTCGCACACGCTCATCTTCTCCTGCCTCCTTGCCAAGGCCCGAAGCTCTTCTTCTGCCCTCTTCCAGTTCTCCATAATCCCCAAACTCATATACCTCCCAGAGCAGCACAACCCAACTGGGTGGCTGAGGAATGGGAGACCCCGGGTGTGCAGAGCCAAATTCTTCCAGCGTGGGCCAGAAGAGCGGAGTGGCTGAGGTCCTCGTGGGTTGATAGTTACGTTAATATTATTAAGAAGCGGTGAGGCTGGGACTCGAACACAGGTCTGTTGATGCTCAAGGACTTTCTATACTTTGTAAATAGGAGCAGGTGCAGAGGGCCCGTGCGAAGCCTCTGGAGCCAGGTCGACTGTGAAGTGTGGTTTTCCGGGGTGGCACTGCCTTCCTGTCTTTGTCAAGGCCCCACTGCTCACTCCTAGGCCTCAGGGCGAATGCCTGCTCTCCTGGAACGGTTCTAAGGGTGTGTGTGTAAATCGAGAGCCATTCATGCAGCAACAGTGACATATGGTTTCTTGCTTTTTGTGACGAGGCTTTTACGCAGTCATCCGGCACATACTTACTGAGCATCTTGATGACAGCTCTCCTGGGTGCTGAACAATTTGAGAGAAGGAAAACAGAATAATAAATGAAGGTCATCCCTGCCCCTCAGCAGACTGGCATTTTCAATGGGGAAATAAGACAGGAGTTGGAGAGGGCCAAAGATACCAAGTACGAAAGGCCATCGTGTGTCCATGAGCGGGGAGTGGGCAGGTCAGCGCGGGCTGCAAAGGGCCAGAGAAGCTTCATGGACGAGGGGAGCTTGAGCCGGGCTTCGAAGGGTGAGGGATAGGGTGGGGTGTGGATGGGAATGATGATGGCAAAGGCTGAAAGCTCCGTGTGTTTCATGAATGTCAGTGACCAAGCGAGATGGCAGCAGAAATGCAAATGTCCACGTCATCTTGGAGGGGACCATCAAGGGGCCCAATTTCATTCAGAGCCGTCACTAGAATTGGCCGTGCGTGTGCATGTGGAGTCATGGGGTATCTGTTCTATGCTTCACACTAGTAGAGAAAGCACACGCCACACTGGACTTTGTCCTCCTGGGTCCCTGAGTGAAATGCATAAGGCTCTGGTCAGGATCTTGGAGCCTTGGAGCAAGACAGACCAAACCAGAGCCTGCAAGAAGACAGCATAACAACAGTGAGGGGGGTTGGGTTCTCTCCCCTCACAGCAGCCTTCCTGGCAAACACACCTGGCCTGGGAGCTGCGCTCTGTCTTCTGGAGCAGGGAGGAGCAGACAGCTCCCTCTGGAGCAGCCAAGACTGGGACAAGCCCATGCCCTCGGGAAGCGCACAGTCTCCCCTGCGGTTCTCACACTTCAGGTACATCAGAGTCGCCTGGAGGAACCACCCCCAGGGTTTCTGATTCAGCAGGTCTGGGTGGGGCCTGAGAGTCTGCACACCTAACAGCCTCCCAGGTGGTGCTGATGCTGCTGGAAGGGGGACCCCACTTTGAGAACCACTTGTCCAAGATGGGGTCCCGAGCTTCGGATGCCTGGGAGTCATCTGGGCCTAGCTTCTGGAGATTCTGATTCAGTTAGTCTGCCACGTACTGGGGTGTATGCATGCCTTCTGACAATGTCCCTGGGGATGCTGCTATTTGAGAAATAAGCCTCTGGCATCCAGCCAGGGGTGCTTGTTGTTGCAGCTCCCCAGGTCTTGTTACAGGCTTCTAATTAATACTGGCACTGATATCAGTTCTCCTGCATTGAAGCCAGCATGTATGGGCTTAAAACCAAAAGCACACATCCCTGTTCCCTGCTTCTTTAGTTACACTCATATGTAAATATCTGTTTCTTTAACCTCTGACTCCCTGAGCTTGTAGAAGTTCCAAATTGTTCAAAGCCCAGGTGGCCTCAGGCTGGGCTCCCACTAAAGTTGTGGCTGATCACAGGTCCTTGAAGTCTATTACAGGGAAACTGATGTCTAGAGAACATCAAGAAGCTGAAGCTTTCCAGGCCCAGCTCCTCGGTTTCCTGGCACCAGAGTCCACCTTCCACCATGGAGGCAGACGGCCAAGGATATCTACCTGTGGAATCCCTTATCTCCTCCTCTTCCCCTCCAAGCAGCCCCAAAGGCAGGCCAATGGGAAAGTGCTGACCAGCAAGGCCACGGGCCCCCTCCCTACAAGCAGCCACATTCCTCAACCTTTAAAAACCCCTACTCGCTTTTTAACGAGGAGCTAGCAATTCTTAAGGTGCTAGCCTTTGCTTTGCTCCCTCTGTCTGGCAAAGAAAGTCAAGCTGTTTTCCCTTTTGACTCGACACTGTTCTCATTATTTGGATTGGCACTGGGTTCAGACAGAACGTTCAGTGACAGTCTCTCCACTGGAGAGCTGGATTCTGGAGCTCTGGGGCAGGGTCCCAAACCTGCGTGAAACAAGCACCCCCTTACACTGGGCCAGATGACACTGGCCAGGTGGGGGAGAGAGGGTGGGAGTAGGGGCTCCTACTTCACCAGGGAGGGAGCGTCTGTTGTCCCTTTGTCAAGCCCTGCTTGTCTCCCACCTACCACTGCCAGGTGCTCCATGGCAACAATGCAGCCACTACTGTGGGTCCAGTAGGTGCCCGATTGTCCATCGTGTTACGCTTGGCACCTGAGAACATCATTCGATATTCTCAACGTGGAGACACCCAGCAGTCCTGAGGAAAATTTTGACCTTGCTCAAGCTCCTCAGGGCTGGGTCGGGGACTTCACAGTGCCCCTCGCCCCGCAACTTTAGCTGCTGTCGACTATTTCCTCGCTAGGAGGCTCAGCGAGTCTGATCGCAGCCTTCTGGATCCTTACGTCCAATCTCCCAAGAAAGCAGAGATTTGATCCAATGGCTAATGATATGCAGACGCTTATGCAAATATGTGCTCCGGAATTCTCACTCATCTTGCCTGAGCAAGGCTTGTGCAACCTGATGCCTTGAGTCATGCCCCCCTAGTACCACCCCACACAATCAGGAGACTGACAGATGCTAAATAGGCGAGATTGCAAAACAGTGTGCAGCGTATACAGGACCTGGTGTCCTAAGCAAAAGCCTTCCAGCTCCACCCCATGCAATCCTGTGACTAGTAATTCGGGGAGATTGCCCCGAGGAAGTCCCAGCGATAGGAGGCAGATTTAAGAGGTCAGAGAGCAGAGGAAGAGGGCCAAGGGCAGTTTTTGCTGCTTCGAGGCTCAATGTCCAGACAATCCCACCTGTGGAGCACAGAGGAAGGCTAATCCAGACTCATCCAGAAACCTAGGAGCCTGTGCTCTCTCTCCCACACAGAGCCAAGGGCGGGTGAGGGTGGCGTGAGAGCTAAGGATGGGGAGCAGGCGCCAACCAGGCTCCCCCACACAAGGTGGAGTCTCTCGGTTCCTGCACCTGTAAAATGGGAGGAAAATGTCTTTCTGACTCCCTACAGAGGGAGATCCGAGAGACGCGCGGACATGAAGCTGGCTTCCGGGGAGATACCATCGCCAGGCTGCCAGCCCGGTCTTCTCCAGTGACAGGGGCTGGGAGCGGGCCCCCCGACCCAGGCGTCGAGTTTTAGTGGGGAACCCACCTGGAGAAGCAGGAGGACTCCGAGGGCAGCCATGGGGCAGGAAATGAAAATGCTTTCTGACCTTTTACATGTATTTTTGCAGGTATCCTGGAGGAAGTGGGTGGCTGGCGGGGTAGCTCCCTCAGCGTTACCTTCGTTGATGCTATTTGCGCTTGCGTGGCTTCCATGGCGTCCTCAACAATGGCACCCGGTGTGTGCTTTGAGAAACCAAGGGACCGGGCCCCTCCACCCCCCCAGGCCAATAAGTACGTGCACACTTGTGCTAAAGATCCTCGTCCCATGGTACCCCATCAGCCTACCTTCTCAGGAGGCGGCGGCGCTGCAGGGCGGGGCCGCGCAGAGCGCACGCGCGACCCACGCAGGCGCGGAGGATGCCCGCAGCCGGGCTGCGAGGGTTTGCTCCACCCCCGGCGGGTGGATTGAGTGATGCTGGTCAAGACGGCACAGTTCTTGGAGTTTCAGCTTTATTTAAAAAATGTCAAAATATCCAAACTGCCAGGCTTGCAGTTACGCGGTTCTAGTGCAACGGCTTGCATACTGTCTGTAAACTGTTATATGAGAATAAAACGTGTTGTAACCAGCCATTTCCGCTCCACAGAAAGGCTTCGAGTCAGTTTAGTTGTTATAAAGTATGAGTATGGCCAAGATTTTGATGGATGCCCAAGAAGCAGCTGTTGCTCCAGCCCCTCCTGGAGTCTCTGTCCACCTTGCTCACCTGCGGGTGGGCAGTCTGGGTTGCGGTCCCCGTGGGTGTCCTCTGCTCTGTGAGCTGGGGTTCTGATTAGGGCCGGGGTTCTCTCCTCTCCGGGTGCCGTGACCCCTTGGGTGAAGCCTACGGACCCCTCGTTAGGATAATGTTTTTAAACCTATAAAATAAAACATTCTGGTTTGCAAAGAAAATCAGTTACATCGACACATAGTTATCGAATTAAAACAATTTGTGCCCTTCTTTTGAATGCATTTTGTTACAAGACCTGTCAGCAGTTCTGATAACCACTCTAATTTCAAGGTAGTGACTGCGATAAACGCTATTATTCTGAGATTTCTGGGATGTGTAATGTTGCGTCAAAGTTCTGCGGTGTCTGGTCGGTGACGGGGTCCTGGGTTCTGTCTCGGCTCTTTGTTGTGTCCACTCATGATGGAAGGAAATACGAATGTTCAGTTGGAGATTTGTGAGAATCAAAACATCATTGTTTTGCTGTGCATTTTTAAGGAGCCCCTGAATTCTGACCACAGACACATTGGGTGTCTTGTGGGCTCCCGATTAAGAGCCCTTGAATTAGAGCTTGTTTACCGGGAACATCTGCCTGGCTGCACTCACTGTGCTGTGCGTTTCCTTCCCTCTCCTCCTTTCTTCTCACCATCTGTGTCTCTCTCTCCTCCCTTCCCACCCTCCTTCCCTCCTTCTTCACCACTGGATGCCCAGCCTGGTACACAACAGCCCTTGATAAATATTTCTGGAAGGAATGAATCCTTCAGTTATAGGCCTGGGGGGAGCTTCTATGATGAGCCCAGTCCCGTGTAAGATGTTGATAAAAAAGAACTCCAGCAGCAAGCCTCGTGGTCTGGTGGTTAAGTTTGGCACGCTGCATGTCAGTGGTCTGGGTTCATAGGTTCAGTTCCTGGGTGTGGACCTACACCCGTCGTCAGCCATGCTGTGGTGGCATCCCACATACAAAATAGAGGAAGATTGGCCACAGGTGTTGGCTCAGCAACAATCATCCTCATGCAAAAAGAGGAAGATTGGCAACAGATGTTAGCTCAGGGCCAATCTTCCTTAGCAGGGAAAAAATAAAAAATAAAAAGAACTTCCGTGAGGTCCCTGCCGTCTAGAAACCTCACCTTGGCGGCGGGGATGTGGCACTGTGTGAATGTGTCTGTGCTGTTGCCAGGTAAGTGGTGTGGCCCAAAGGACTCTGGGTGTCCCTTGCAGCTACCCCCTCAACGTGGCCAGGAAGGGAAGCCCCCTGCAGGCTGCTGGGACTCTGTGCCCGGGGGTGGCCAGCTGCTGTCCCGACAGGCTGCACCTGGTATTGGGCCCCTTTCCCTCCCATGGCCCAGTCCCCATCCCTCGTCCTCACGGTGTGCTGGTGTTTCCACTTTCTTCTCCCGGGTCCGAGAATACAGAAGAACGAGGGTTTGTTTTTACGCTTGGATTGAAGTGTGAAATGGCACCCTCCCAGCTTCCAGGACAAAGCCGCAGAGCTCCCGGGTTTCCACCCGGGACTTTGAAGCGTATCCTCGAAGTCTCATTTCCATAAAAGCTTACACACCCTGAAAGGAATTTTTCTGAGTCAGGATCTCGTCACAGCTCAGTCCTCTCTCCTTCTCAGGAAACTCTGGGACTTTCCACTGTGTCTTGGGTGGCCCTCGGTTTCGCAAAGGCATCCCCAGGCCAGGAGGGCTCTGATGTGCTGGTACTGCTGGTGGACAGGGTGATCCCGCTGTGGGATCCCTCTGTGGGGCTGCTCAAGGCCAGACTGGTCACTGCAGAGGCGGTTCCGGTCCCCAGTGGTCCTTCTGGGACCTTGGATGATATTTTAAGAGCAAATACAGGCCTCACTTCAAGGGACTTACACAGTGAAGGAGAGAGAAAAATACCCAAGTTAAGAGGTCGTTTCTCTGGAAAGCCTCTCGTCCATTTCTCCGGAGCTGGGCCTGCAGCCAGGCCTGAGGAGCAGGGGCGGAAAGCCTGGCCATGCTGGTGGAGTGGCCACAGCCAGACTGATGGCTGCAGGCAGGACTCTGGAAAACTTGGTGTGGCCAGGTCTCCTGAAGATTTTAAGGAAAGCAGAATATCTTTATTTTATATCAAATCTCCAGAATTCTAAGTGTTGACAACTAATTCAAAATTTGAAACTTTTTTTTTTTTTTGGTGAGGAAGATTGGCCCTGAGCTAACATCTGTTGCCAATCTTTCTCTTTTTGCTTGAGGAACATTGTCCCTGAGCTAACATCTGTGCCAGTCTTCCTCTACTTTATGTAGGATGCTGCCACTGCGTGGCTCAACCAGCAGTGCTAGGTCTGTGCCGTGGATCCGAACCTGCGAACCCTGGGCTGCTAAAGCAGAGTGCACAAATTTAACCACTACGCCCACCATGGGGCTGGCCCCTAAAATTTGAAACTTTTTTATTTTGTGTTTTTCAGTGGGCTAGACAAAATATATCTACAGGCTGGACCTGGCCTGAGAGTTCTCCGACCTTGGAACTCACTCAACAAAATGGGAATGTTGGTGCCAGTTTGGAGAATTAGCAGCTACCAAATGTTAAAGAGGTTTTAAAGAGGAGAAAGCGCTTTGTAAACGCGCGCTATCTCACTCTGTCTGTCCACAGGGTGCCTGGTGGACAGGAGCTGGTCGCTGGACGCCTGGCTGCAGGCTTGAATAATTATTTGATGTTTGCCATGAACGTTTCTTACATTTTTTTCTTATTAAATTATAAGATCCTTGAGGGTTGAACCTATTGCGGACAGTTTCCTGTGGCTGCTGAAACAAATTACCGTAAATTTAGTGTCTTAACACAAACATCCAGCCTTACAGTCTGGAGGTCAGAAGTCCGAGATGGGGCTCACGGGCTGAAATCAAGGTGTCACCACCAGGCTGGCTCCTTTTGGGGGCTCCGGGGAGAATCTGCTTCCTGCCTTTTCTAGCTTCTAGAGGCCGCCCTCATCCCTTGGCTTGTGGCCCCATCACTTCGTCGTCCTCCACTTCCGTCTTTGTCGCTCCTCCAGTGTGGACCTCTGTGGCTGGAGCGGGGTCCGTGCTGGGTGGGGTGGGAGGCAGCCGAGCTGAGGGGTGGAAGGCGGGGGTCGGAATCCCAGCTCCCTGTGCTCCACCTGGGAGACCCAGGCAAGTCCCATCCCCTCAGTTCAACTGAAACAGAGGGGACGATGGAGTCCCTGCCCCGTGGGTGGTTAGGTCACACAAGTTGAAGTGTTGGGAGGGCTTTGAACGGTCCTGGCATGTGGTCAGGGGGACCAGCTGCCTCATTTGCCCTGGGTTTTGAGAGGGGACTTTAGTGTTAAACCCCCAAAAGTCTGAAGCAAATGAGGATAAGTCGGTCACCCTACTAGATGCATAGCCACCATCACCATCTGGGGTGGCGGTGTCAGAGCGTGTGGAGGAGGAAAGGAGGGGAGTTGGTGTTGAGCGACGGGAGGTTCTGAGCCTGACCTTCAACGGGGGGACCCCTGTGGAATTCTGATTTCCTTAACAGTTAACTTAAAAGGATGCCCACCCTTTGTGACCCTATTTAAAATCAAGCGTCTCAAAAAGGGGCAACATAAAGCCCCAAACCTCAGCGCCCAGCGTCATGAAAGGGCTGGCGTTGAAAGGGGAGCCTTGGTGCCCTCCTCCCGGGACCCCACTCACTGTGGACTCCCAGTCCCCCCCAGGGACGACTGGTCCCGCCTTGGGTTTTGGGGTTGGGATATTTTGCTGCAATGATAGGCTGTTTGGAGATTCGAAATTTTTTTCACAAACCCATATGCTTTGGGATTCCTTTGTAAGTGTTGTAAAATCAGGATTCTATTCTCTGGGCTATTTCAGTGGATTTGTTGCAGTTTATAATCCTCCACAGGTGCTGTTAGCTCGTGCTGAAAACTGGAAAGGTCGATATTCTCATCTTCGCTTCCTGAGCGTCTGACAGCCGGGTTCATGGAAGTTCAGATCTTTCTCCAGGACAGGTGTTGCTTGTAACTTTTGCATGTGGAACTGGGAAAGTCTTGGTAACTATTAGAGCCCTTTGCACATTTGTCAATTGATTGTGGAATTTTTTTTTTTTTTTGCTGAGGAAGATTCACCCTGAGCGACCGTCTCTGCCAGTCTTCCTCTATTTTGTATGTGGGTCACTGCCACAGCTTGGCTGATGAGTGGTGTAGATCTGCTACTGGGATCCAAACCCGTGAAGCCAGGCTGCTGAAGCAGAGTGCGCCAAACTTGAACAACTTGGCCATGGGGCCAGTCCCTGATCATGGAATTTAATTGCTGCATTTAGGATTAATTTCATGCACCTGTCTCTTTAGGAAATAAACAGACATCCCATGACTCTCTGTATGTAAAGTACCTGCTGTGGGCTCCACCTTCTGCTTCTCCTGCCTCGTTCACCCTCCCCATACAGCACCATGTCCCCAAATGGAACCACGGGCTTTCCCCCTCTCGGGCTCCGCGAGCTCCTGAAGGATGCATTAAACAGAGGCTTCTAATCCTTTCTGAGCGTAACTCAAAAAGTTTAGTAAAACATATGTATACATATGTACAGATGTGTGTGTGTGTATAATTGGGAGAGTTTCTCCAAACAGCATTTACCCTTAACGTGCACTATGCATGCTGATGGTTTTGATCCCAGTCCAGGTGAGCGAGCCTATGTCCATGTCCATACATGCCATACGCATGTTGACATGTGCGCACATTGCTGAAGAAGTTTAACACAACACCCCTCTCCGTATGCGACGCCTTTCGACACACTCTATTCTGGTTTCATTTTGCTTGGTTGCTGGCCACCAGCCCCTGCGCTGAGGTCGTAACTCACTGGTGGGCTGCAGCCCCACGCGACTGCAGCTGGAGCGCAGGCTCCACGGGCGTGCGGGCAGAGCAGCTGAGCTTGCCACGCAGCCAGGCATTTCCTTGGACGCTCTTGCAGAGGTGGGGCAGTCGGCCTGCTTCTAGTGGCTTCTGCATTCGCGGGCCTCCCCTCTTCTCCTGCCTCTGATCTCGGTCTGCCTGTTCCCCCAGATTCTAATTTTTTCCTGGCCCCCGTGGCTCCTCGGAGCGGGTCGCCGTGGGGTGTCCTCCGCCCGGCCTGCACTCTAGTCTGTGCAGCGCCAGGGCTGGGTGGGGAAGCGCCCTGACTTGCTGGAGCTCACAGCCCAGCGGCCCTGCAGACAGTGTGTCTCCTTCAGTCACGCAGCAGCCCTGCGAAGTCACTGCTCTCCTCACCTGAAGAGGAGCTTTGCCCCTCCGAGAGATGCCGGCCTGGCTCCTGAAGCAAGGAGGGCCAAGGGCAACCCGGCAAAGCCAGACCTGCCTGCCCCGGGCCGCGGTTCTCATCTCCGTGCTGTCCAGACTCTCGTTTGCCATTTTTGGAGGCTGCGGTTTATGGGAAGAGCTCGAAGGGAAATACACTCTTCTTCTTTTTTTTTTTTGAGGAAGATTAGCCCTGAGCTAACATCTGCTGCCAATCCTCGTTTTGCTGAGGAAGACTGGCCCTGAGCTAACATCGTGCCCATCTTCCTTTACTTTCTATGTGGGACGCCTGCCACAGCATGGCTTGCCAAGCGGTGCCATGTCTGCACCTGGGATCTGAACAGATGAACCCCGGGCTCCCGAAGTGGAATGCGGGCACTTAACCGCTGTGCCACCAGGCCGGCCCCAATATACACTCTTCTTAATGGGAACCGGTTCCTTAGAATTTGATTGTCAACCTTGCCCGAGTTATGGAGCTTTTCAGAAAGTTGTTGAACATGAAATTGATTTTGTTTTTAAAACCACCGGAAAGGATAAAGGCTGCAGTCAGGGTTCCTTGTCTGTTCTCCTTGAATCTGTATGTGGTGGGGGTGCCTGTTGACATTAGGCCTGTTGGAGGGAGATGTACAATCATGCTGGTGAGGTTTCGGTATTTCTGAGGAAGCAAAGCACGGTCCAGCCATGGGATAGGTTGCTCTGTACAGGTAATGAGCTCCCCGTTACTGGAAGTATCCAAGCCAAATTGCCCAAGTAAACCTCCTGGAAGGCATCATTTTGAATACTCAAGACTTAGCATGGTGCCTGCATACAGCAAGGGCTCAATAAATGCTTGTTGGATGAATGAGTTTCTCAGCTCGGGTGACCCTTCCTCCCTTGATAAAGCTCAGACAAGATGAATGCTGGGAAAGACATTCAGCGAGTGGTCAATGTATTCATCAGCCTTTCATCCTGAAAGTCAGCTTTCTGGAAGCTCAGCTCGGCTGCTCCGATCAGGGGCACATCCCAGGATTCCGCATGTTCCGTGATCAGCAAGTTCTTAAGGGGCTGCCTCAACTCACTTCTGCCACGAGCTGGTGCCTTTCCCTTGTCACTCTCCCTGGCAATAGAAATGAGAGGGTGCCTGTAACCGTGTCGGTAAAGAGCGCGTGTTCTGACCTCTCCTACCCCCTCCCGGCTGAAGGAGGTCCGTCCCCTGGGGAGCCGAGCGCGTGGGGCAGGCCACGTCCCCCTGTGCTTGTCCTAGAGCCGGGGCTGGCAAACCGCAGCCTGAGGGCCAACTCCAGCCTGCCGCCTGCTTCTGTGAATGAAGTTTTACTGGTGCGCAATAAGCTTTTTATGTATTGTTTGTGGTTGCTTCACGCTGCAGAGGCAGAGCTGAGCAGCTGCCACAGAGACTGTAAGGCCCCCCAAATCTAAAATATTTACTTCCCCAGCCCTCACGGGACAAGTCTGTTGGCCTTTGATTGACCGTAAAGATTCAGGATCAATGCTGAAAATGTGAGCAGATATGAGCAGAATACCCTGCAATAGAAGGTCTCAGCAAGGTTTGCCGTACAATCAAAATGATGGGCACGCAGGGCAATTCCGCTCCTGGGTATACACTCCGAAGAATTGAAAACCAGTACTTAACAGACTCTTGTACACGAATGCTCACAGCAGCATTATTCACAAGAGCCAGAAGGTGGAAAGAACCCACATGTCCAATGGATGAACGGATAAACACAATGTGGTCTATTCATACAATGGAATATTATTCAGCCACAAAAAAGAATCAAGCCCTGATATATGCCGCAATGTGGATGAACCTCGAAAACGTCATGCTTAGTCAAAGAAGTCAGATGCCAAGGGTCACCTATTATGCGTTTCCATTTGTGTGCAATATGCAGAATATGTAAATCCAAAGAGACAAATCAGATTAGTGCTGGCCAGGGGCTGGGGGAAGGGGGAACGCGGAGCATGTTTGACCGCTACAGAGTTTTATTTGGGGTGATGAAAATGTTTGGAGCTCGACAGAGGCGGTGGTTGCACGACATGGTGAATGTGCTAAATGCCCCTGCATTGTTCACTTGCAAATGGCTACTCTTACATTATGCAAATTTCATCTCAATTAAAACAAATGATGAGGAGGCTAACCAGTGCGACACGTCCCAGAGGGACATCTGCAGCCTTGAGCGTCCTCAGTGGGCCAGCCTCCCTGCGTCGAGGCTGCATCCGTGCATGGCGCGTCTATGCCGACCCTGAGTCCCTCTCTATACGACACTGTACACGCTTTTTTCTCTGGGCGTATTTTTGTTAAGCAGGCAGGCAGAGTCTTACGATCCCTCTTCAGAATTTCTCCATCGCGTGGGTCCCTCTGCTGCTAGTAAACTTCCCATCCCCACCTTCACTGTGCTCGAAGTTTCCCGCCAAGCCATCGTTGCTTAGGTAACGGGTTTGTTTCCACAGTGCATCCGCATTAGGACATAAGTACAATTCTTGGAGGTGGCAGGCAGGTAGGCAAGGCAGAGAATGGGATAGAAATGCATTAACAAAGAGGGTCTTGTTGCAGATTCTGAAAAGGAGAGGATGGTGATGGCACTGGGAAATGAGAGAGCTGAGATCAGAGAGCAGGTCCCCATGGGTGATCAACATGAAGAGAGGGCTCTTGGCTTAGGGAGGGTTAATTTGTTGAGGCCATGCTTGCTGCACTGTGCAGTTTTGAATACACCATTACATCATGGCTATATGCATGGAGTCCCTGAGATTGCATAGTGCACAGCCTGAGCAACGGTACATGGTGGTCTCTTGGGTGAAGCTAATTCCCCAGACCAATTAATCTAAATCTTCTTTCTTTCTTCCTTTTTTTTTTTTCTGCTGAAGAATATTTGCCCTGAGCTGACATCTGTGCCAGTCTTCCTCTATTTTGTATGTGGGTTGCCACCACAGCATGGCCACTGATGAATGGTGTAGGGCCTTGCCTAGGAACTGAACCCAGGCTGCCAAAGCAGAGCATGCCAAACTTAACCACTAGGCCACGGGTCTGGCCCCTAAATCTTATTTCTTTTAGATGACAGCATGATATGAAAAATTTCACTACTAAATGCTAAATTTTTGTTGGCGATCATGAAATATGTTTTTCTATATATTCAATTACCAGAAGCTGAACTCTTGTTAACTCTTTTAATACATTTCTGTTGAAGTTCTTAAGTTCAAACCTATAAAACATCAAAGTCAGTTAATATGGAAATTTAGCCTCTTGGTTATTCGGTCAATTGATATTATTTGAACTGATTTTTGGCCAGTGGCCTGGGGCCCCGGAAAATATGCTGGTTGGTGAGTGCCGACCACTGAGATTCTAGCTGTCCCCTAGTTTGCCCTAACCTGGCCCTTCCTGATCAAGGGCAAACGAAACCCCAAGGAAACAAACAGACCTGGCCCGCCCTGGAAGTAAGAGGACTGAGGAGGAGCCAGGCAGCCTGTCTTCCAGGGCTGTGGGCCTCTTTGGGGCGGGCGAGTGTCTGGAGATGTCCTAGGAGGGGCCTGGACCACGTCAGGCCTCCGGGCAGCAGGGATGGACCCGGAGCCAGTGTGCTACCCCTGCCTTCTCGCTGTAGCCAACGTCACTGTCCCTCACAGTAGCGTTCGCCGCGTTGCGTTGGTGGATCATGAATCCTTTTCAAGAATCTAATAAAAATTACAAACCCTCTCCCCGGACAAATGTGCGTCTATGGTGTATTGGTTGTCTAGGGTGCTGTCACAAAGTGCCACAGACTGAGTGGCCTGAATAATTAGAAATGGACAGTGTCACAGCCTGGAGGCTGCGAGTCCGAGATAGAGGTGTGGGCAGGGCCTGTCTGAGGCTGTCGGGAAGGGTCTG
Source organism: Equus quagga (assembly GCF_021613505.1). Classification (NCBI taxonomy): domain Eukaryota; kingdom Metazoa; phylum Chordata; class Mammalia; order Perissodactyla; family Equidae; genus Equus; species Equus quagga. The sequence goes on along the minus strand of NC_060287.1, from coordinate 34,503,986 downwards.
TCGCAGGCTCTCTCCTTGGCTTGTAAGCAGCTGTCTTCTCCCTGTGTCCTCACGTCGTCTCCCCTCTATATTCCTCCGTGTCCAAATTTCCCCTTTTCACAATGATGACGATTAGGGACACCCAATGACCTCACTTTTACTCGATTACCTCTGTAAAGACCCTATCTCATATAGGGACGCCTTCTGAGCTCCTGGGGAGTGTTAGGGCTCGAATTTATCTTTTTGAGGGGGGACGCAATTCAACCCATAACACCTGGCCATGTAAGTTTGCCTGGAATTCAGAGGGTCAGAGAGCCTGGCTGTGGTAGACAATAGGTTTCTTCTCCATTCTTCGTTCCCTCCGGCCTTTGCACAGCGTCCCTGGTGAGGTGTTTCCCTCCCACGTGGATGTTAGCCTGGACCACGTGACTTGCTTTGGCTGACGGAATGTGAGCTGATGTGACACAGGCAGTGCTCAGGGGGTTGGCTGGCTTCTGTGCCCCTGCCATTTACCATGAGACGAACCTAACCCCTGTGGGGGGCTGCCAGGTTAGCCTGCGTCCCAGGTGGAGAGATATATGGAGTCGACTGAGCCCTGTCTGCAGCTCGGAGCAAACCTGCCCCAGCTCACCTGCAGAACTGTGAGCAAGAGGTGGATGTCTGCTGTTCTAAGCCACGAAGATTTGGGATTGTTCATTAGGTAGTGTTATCATGGCAATCGCTGGCTAATACAGTCGATCGCAAACCTCAGATTTATGTAATCCCTGCTCTACTTGTGAAATAATTCAAGATGATAACTTTGATGTTCAAATGTGAGACATCTGAGATCATTATCCAATCTACACTCGTTTTAGAGACAAGGAGACGGAGATCCTGTGGCGGTTAGTGACTTACCCCAAGTCACACAGCAGAGACTCCGAGCCAGAATTCTTTTCTTCTCTTCTGATGCTCCTCATGCATTGTCATCACGAAAGATGTGGGTGTAGAAATGGAACGAACTGGGAAACCAACTTTCAGAATTTCTCCCCTTCATCCTTGGCCTCAGTGCCCTTGACAAGACCTTTAAAAGGGGCATTAACACGCAGCAGAATGAATTCGAATTACATCTTTTAGATCTTTGTTTGTGAGAGACCGGAGCAATAGATAGGTCTGCCCTGGGCATGGCGGAATAACAGAAGGGTTACTAAGAGGACAGGACAAGGAAGGGTGTGTGTGGGACACAAGCAAGGGACATTTAGACAGAAAGACCAGGCAGAAGGCAAGGAAACTGAAACCTGTGTGGGAAGGGAGGGAAAAACAGAGACTGGAAAATAAACGTAGCTGACGGCAGAGGCTCGGACCCACACGAACCCGGCCTGGGAATCAGCTCCTTGTGGGGAATTGGATAACTTCTAATCTGCTGGTTCAAGGGGCTGGAGGAGAACCCCCACCCAGCCTTCAAGTCACCACGAGCAAGAACTGTCTTCAAAGAACGGCGGCCCCCTAGAGCCAAAGACAGCAGACTCTGCCCTGGGCATTCCCAGCACCAAGAAGGAGGAGGGCACACACAGAATCAACCGTGATCCCTGAGCCAGTGACACAGTCATGACATCGTGCAGTGCTGGAAACCCCAGGGTGCACCTGAGAAGAGATGCCGGGGCAAAAGGGCTCCCATCACTGCACGTGAGCTCAGCACGGAACAGACCGAGAGGCCGTGCAATTTTTGGTGATTTTCGTATGGCCTGCTTACCTGCCTTTGGGAACACCTGTCCTCAGGACCAGCCCCGTGATTTGTGGGGCCCATGAAAAATAAAAATGCAGGGCTCCTTGCTCATACACCATTAAGAATTTCAAGACGGCAACAGCAGAAGTTTGAACCAAGCGTGGGGCCCTTCCGAGAGCAGTGCCCTGTGTGATGGCGTGGATCACATGTCCAGAAGCCGGCCCTGACTGTTCAGAATCATCTAGAATGCTTATTCCCATTTCAGGGGGAACAATTCACTCCTGGGCACACGTTGAGGTGGACTCTGCATTTTGAACGACAGCGTAGGCATTAGATAAATTGCAACGACAGAAATATTTTACCTACTTAGAAAATGCCAGAATTGAATGTTCTACCAGGGCAATTAAGCGCCTGCTGTTTACTGCGGGAGCATCAGTGAGCTGATGCCAAAGAAGGAACTCTGTCTTTTGGCCCAGCTTCCTGGAAATTCTCCTGGCCCGCCTTGTGGTACCAAACACATGTCTTTCCTACGGAGTCTGAAGTATCCCAAAGATGCTCTCTCTCCAGGCTGGCCACCTGAAAAGTACAGGACGCCCAGCGAAAGCCGAATTTCAGAAAAACGACAAATACTTTTTTAATATAAGTGTGTCTCGAATATTGCACAGGACACACTTTTGCTTCAACATTATTTGTTATTTATCTGAAATTCAAATTTCACTGAATACCCTGTACTTTTCCTTGTTAAACCTGACAACTCTCTATCTAACGCATTTTTCAGACACGGGGACCATAAATGGCAGCTTCCAAATTGCGGATGTGGATCTGGAGACCAAGCTGGGCTGACATGTCTGAGTGATGGAAAATAAGCCAAATAACCAACTGTCACAATTCTGCTTTGTATGGGTGTCCTAGGGCTTCTGTAACAAGGTACCATAGAGTGAGTGGCTTAGAAAAACAGAAGTGTGTTCTCACACAGCCCTGGAGGATGGAAGTCTGAAATCAAGGTGTTGGTAGGCCCAAGATCCCTGGAAGATGCTGGAGGAGAATCTGTTCCAGGCCTTTCTCCGAGCTTCTGGGAGCCCCAGACGTTCCTCGGCTCGTGGCAGCGTAACTCCAGTTTTCAGACGGTCTTCTCCCTCCATCTCCTCACATAGTTCTTGCTCTGTGTGCCTCTGTGTCCACATTTCCCCTTTTTATAAGGACACCCATCAAATTGGATTAGGGTCCTCCCTCATGACCTCATCTCAACTTGATGACCTCCGTGAAGACCCTCCTCCAATGAGGTCACATTCTGAGGAGTAGAGCATCTTGGCCTGTTTGGGCTGCCATCACAGAATCCCATAGACCGGGTGGCTCATAAACAACAGAAATTTCTTTCTCACCGTTCTGGAGGCTGGGAAGTTCAAGATCAAGGCGTGGGCAGATTCCTTGTCTGGTGGGACCTGCTTTCTGGTTCTCAGACAGCGCCTTCTCGCTGTGTCCTCATGTGGCGGAAGAGGCAAGGAGCTCTCTGGAGTCTCTTTTGCAAGGGCACTGATCCCATTCCTCAGGGTCATCCCTCGTGACCTGATCACCTCCCAAAAGTTCTACCTCCTGTTACCATCGCACTGGGGGTTAGGATGTCAATATGTGAATTTGCGGGGGGGGACTCAATTATTCAGTCTATAGCATGGCATTTGCAACATGTGTTTTTTGGGAACACAATTCAACCCATAACACGACCGTCTAGGGCCTTTCCGTTCTTAAACTTGGTTGACTTGGTTGGATGGCTTCCATTCAGAGGGCTGGGCCCCGGTCCGTACCTTGACTGTGAATAACCCAGTCGTAACCAACGACGGTTCAAAGGGGCCACAGCCACGGTCAATCCAGATGTGTCAAGTCACAGAAAGGCAGCTCCTCAGAGGACAGGCGTGGAGAGGGCCAGGCCAGCCATGGAGAGGGGACTGTACGTCTGTTCAACACTCCAGCGGTCGTGTGGACGTGCAGAAGCTTTCAAAAGGAAGGGCGAGCATGCACACTTACTTCTGCAAAGTAAACACTTCTGGAAACGCCTGCTTCGCGGAAGCGGCCCACGCATTCTGCACAAAATGTTACACAAGCTTTGGAAGTCACTGGTGGAAACTGTTTGCAAAATCCTTTGGAGTCTTACAACTAATGAGGCTTCACACAAACAACCCTTTTCTTTCAGAAGCGTTGGCTAATGAGAAAGACCTTTTCGGAAAGACATTAATGAGAAAGGGAGGGGGGAAGTTATCATTAGACAGGAAGGGTTGAGTGGCTTGTGCTGGTCAAGCAGAGATGTGGCCTGGGGCTCTAATCACCTTTGTTGTTTTATGGGAAAGGAGGATGGTAGCTGGGCTTCAGAGAATATTTTGTTGAATAGACTTAACCGCCATTTTAACAAGGACAGGCTTCTGATCCCTGGAATTGGATAAATCAGAGGCCACCATGATAATATTCAATGGAAGCCTTGGCTGGGGTGAGGGGAAATTTTGTGGCAGATAAATATGTGGCTTCCATTAGCTCCTTTTCTTCTGCTTCCTAGTTGGAAGAGGTAGGTTGACGAGACCAGTTTGGCAAGCTCACAAATTGTGTAAATTCTCAAGAAAGAGGCAAACAGATATAAAACGGTCTTTGAGAATACTTCCAAGAGTTATAGCTTTAAAGCTTTGGGAGTCCAGTGGATCAGTGCTGCCCTATGTAAATGTAATGTGGGCCCTCATGTAATCTAAAATTTTCTCATAGCCACATTAAAAAAAGTAAGGAGTGAAGTTCATTTTAATAATATAGCTTATTTAACCCAATACATCCAAAATATTATCATCTCACCATATAGTCAATATAAAAATTACTGAGATGTTGACATTCGTCGTTTCATTCTAAATCAAAATCCAGTGTTATTTATTTATTTTTTTTAAAGATTTCTTTTTTTAAAGATTTTATTTTTTCCTTTTTCTCCCCAAAGCCCCCCGGTACATAGTTGTGTGTTCTTCGTTGTGGGTTCTTCTAGTTGTGGCATGTGGGACGCTGCCTCAGCGTGGTCTGATGAGCAGTGCCATGTCCGCGCCCAGGATTCGAACTAACGAAACACTGGGCCGCCTGCAGCGGAACACGCGAACTTAACCACTCGGCCACGGGGCCAGCCCCTCCAGTGTTATTTTTTTATTGAGGATTAGTCCTGAGCTAACATCTGCTGCCGATCCTCCTCTTCTTGCTGAGGAAGATTAGCCCTGAGCTAACATCCGTGCCCATCTTCCTCTACTTTATATGTGGGACGCCTACCACAGCATGGCTTGATGAGCAGTGCCATGTCCGCACCAGGGATCCGAACCTGGGAACCCTGGGCCACTGAAGTGGAACGGGCAAACTTTAACCGCTGGGCCACCAGGCCGGCCCCTGTATTTTTTACACTTATAGCACGTTTCAGTTCTCATTTCCGGCCAGCATATCAAGGGCTCAAAAGCCACAGTAGCTAGTGTTACCATATTGGACAGTCCAGCTCTAAACCTTTGCTACTCAAAGTGTCGTCTGCGTGGACCAGTGGTGTCTATACCAACGCGGAGTCATTAACATGCAGATTCTCAGCACAACCCCCACCACCACCCCCGCCCCCCCCCCCCCCCCCCGCCACCACCTGCTGAAGCAGCATCTGCATTTGAACCAGATGACCCCCGTGCACATTGCAGTCTGAGATGCTCTGTGGGAGACTTCACCTATTCAGACCTTTCGCAGTGAGGCAGAATGCTTCTGTGCAAAGAGAAAGGAGAAGGAGCTCTCTCTCACTGCCGCCCGGCCGCAGCCCAGCAGCTGCTCTCCTGTGCCCAGCTTCTCGTTGCCCTGGACTCTGGGCTCCCCCCTCCACCCAGCTGCCCCTCCGTGTTGAATGCCCACTGCTCCAGGCTCCCTGGGGGAGGGGCCTGAGTGGTTGCCCCCTCACATCTGATGGCTGGTGGTGAAAGATGGTTTGCAAACAGCAAAAGAGAAAAGAAAGGTTCAACTCCCTCCTCTTCAAATGGGGGCTTCAGAAGGCCAGACTTTGCTTCCGGACCTTAGCAGCGAATGGACTGTTGTCTGCTGTTAGCCCTGAGGCGGGCAGGATAGCATGTGCTGGAGTGCAAAAACCCATGCTTCTGTCCTAGGCCCCCGGAATCATCTCTTTCTCTGTATCTGGGTGAAGTCAGGGAGGTGGGTGAGTCATTGGAGCTTTTCTTCTACTTTGCTGAAGAACAATGCTCTTCTTTCCTCTAACTTCACAGTTAGCTTTGCCCCCTACATGGGTAAGTTTAGATTCTGGTATACGGGACCTCTGTAAATTGCAATTCCATCTTGTGAAATTTATTGGAAAGCCGGTCCAAGTACTGTGACTTTGACTCATTCCGCTGTCGCTCCCGGGCTAGACGTGGTAGCAGCAGATGTGCCTGTGGTCGGGAAATGAAGCCCTGCAGGGAGATGCCACGGCCTCCTGTTTGGGAAGATGTAGTGGGTAAATGGGAGGCCTCCTTGGATGTCAGAGCATGAGAGTGTGGATGCACATTTCAGCACCGTGCTCCTCGCGAAGGAGAGCCAGCCGGGGCTCTGAAGGTAAGCAAATTTGGAGCCAAGTTCCTCGGCGGCAAGTCCTTTAGCCTCTTGGTGTCTCTAGTTTGCCATCAAAGAAACAGAACTTACAACCCTGCGGTGGTTCCTTGCGAGTGGAGAAGACACATGGGACCCACCCGAGAGAGAAGGAATGAAGTGCAGGCGCCGGGAATGGTGCTCATGTGCAGACACCATGTGGAGATGTTGGGATGATGATCTCTGAGCAGGAAATCCAAGAAATCCCCAAGTTCAGATTTTTACCAGAAAGGTCAAATTTTCCACAGGCAAGATAGAGAAAGAAAAAAAAAAAAAAAGAAAAAACAAAAGAAAACAAAACCATGAAGAAATCCAAGAGATTATGGAGAAAAATATCCAGCCAGATTCTCTCAGGGTATAAGTGACTCCATGGGAGTGGAAAAGGTCTGCTGATAGCTGTGCTGACGTTTCGAACCTTTCCGGAACTTTCTAAGCTGGTGGGTAACATAAGCCTCGCTCAGATCTCTATCAGCATTCCTTTTACATTATTTTAAAGAAAGCTTCCTAAGAAGGCACTGGTGTACAAATTCCTTTCACACAAACACTCTGCTGGAAAATGAATCCCCTGCTTGTAGGCGGTGGCACAGCTCAGGGTCTCTGAGGGAGTGGCCGCCGGGAGCAATATGGCCAGCCACGTTCCACCCATGCTGCGAGGACTGACAGCCTGATTTCGCCTGGAGAAAAGCATTAGAAGACTGCGTGGAATCCTCTGGACCATATCGTTCACCAAAACAAAAAAGGTAAAATGCCTAAGTTCTGGCACAGAAGTTTCTAGAAAAAGGATTACCTACTAATAATTTTTTTAACAGGCTCTGTTTCTTCAAGGACACTCAGGTAGTCAAATATATGAAATGATGGGACTTCTTTTTCATTCCTTTGGTAACACTGAGTGGAATTCTGGAAGCACAAAAAAATCCTTCATTCCGTGATATGGCGGCTCATGTTAAAAACTGAGCGGCCCCTCACCATCTCACCCCAGACGTGGATGTTAAGCTCTGAGATGCACCGTGGGAGGGTATGAGCCCTCCTGGAGAGGATGTTACTCAAACACATGGCTGAAGACTCAAGAGTATTACTTCAAATGGCTCATAGTTCTTCTACTTTTAAAAATGAAAATAAAGGAGCCGGCCCCGTGGCCGAGTGGTTAAGTTCATGCGCTCTGCCTTGGCGGCCCAGGGTTTCGCTGGTTCGGATCCTGGGCACAGACATGGCAGCACTCATCAGGCCATGTTGAGGCGGCATCCTACATGCCACAACTAGAAGGACCCACAACTAAAAAGTATACAACTATTTACTGGGGGGGATTTGGAGAGAAAAAGCAAAAAGAAAAAAAAAAGAAAGAGATTGGCAAGTTGTTAGCTCAGGTGCCAATCTTTAGGGAAAAAAAGAAAATAAATATCTGTTTTTCCTAATTATCCTAGTTGTACGTGCCCATTGTAGAACGTTGGAAAATTAGAGTGTCGAGTAAGGAATGAAATTTATGTCTAACCTGACCAGCCAAGATAGCCACTGTGAACATTTTGGAAGAGAACATATTGATTTGGATGGCTTGGGTCTTGCTGTATTGACTTGTTTTCCTGCTTTTTTCTACGTAATACTGCATCATAAGCATTTTTCTGTATCCCTGAAAAATTTTCGGAAGCATGATTTAAACACTTTTTATTATGGAAATTTAAAAACATATACCAAATCAGAGAGCAGTTTGTCATGAGCCTGAAGCGCTGACAATGATCAATACATGGCCGATCTTGTCTCTTTTAACCTTCTAATCCCCCCACCCCAAATTATTTTGAAGCACTTTCCAGAAATTCTATAATTTTACCTCTAAATATTTCAGTGTGTATCTGAAAGATAAGAAAAGAAGAACAACTTAAAAAAATAATACCAATAAAACACAATACCGTTATCCCATCTAAAACCAGTGATAATTTTTTAATATCACCATATATTGACATTTACATGTGTGTTTACATTTCCTTGATTGTCTTGTGGATTTTATTTAGTTTTTGACAGTTCATTTGAATTTGAATTGGGATCCAAACAAGGTTGGTTGGTTTGGATTGGTCCATGTCTCTCTTATTGTCTTGTAATTTATTTATCGAAGAAACCAACACATTTGCCCTGTAATTTGATGGGATCCCCGTGATTTGTTTCACCTGTGTGTCTATCCTTCCGTCTCCCTCTTCATTGTAGTTGGATCTAGAAGTTTGATCAGATTCGAGTTTTGGGGAGTGTTAAGACCACTTTGTCGATGTCTTTGAGTCCTTGCATGGGAAGTACCTGAGGGTCTCTCTTTTCTTGTGATTAGTGTTACCTCGTTGTTGTTAGTGTCATGGGTGAATTCCGACTCGTAGGGAGCCTGTGTCTAGCAGAGTGGAATCTGCCCGGGCTTTTTGTGCCATCCTCTCCCCTTCCAGCGCTCTATCAGACAACGCTCTGCTGCTGTCCACAGAGTTTTCATGGCCGTTTTTTTCAGATGTGGGTGGCCAGGCCCTTCTTCCTAGTCTGTATAGTCTGGAAGCTCCACTGAATCCTGTCCACAAAGGGTGACCCTGCAGGTATTTGACATCCTGGTGGCATAGCTTTCAGCATCACAGCAACACACAGCCGCCACAGTATGATGACTGACAGATAGTGATGTGGTTCTCTGACCAGGAAATGAACTGGAGCCCCAGGGGTGAGAGCACCGAATCTTAACCACTAGACTGCCAGGGCCGGCTAGCATTGCCTAGAGCGATTAATTCATTAGGAGTTTCACGATGCTGACATGAGGTCATTCTTTGTTTATTAATTGGAATCCTTTTTCTCATCAATTCTTTTATCACCCCACAATTTGTATTGTGGAGGCAAGGCACGATAAATGCCAGATCTTTTTTCTTTATCCATTTTCAAAGTAGTGATGTATTCAATACCATCTTCCAACTGTGACCAATGAGCTTTTAAATACTGTTATGAACTCACGGATTTAATCTACTGCAGGTACTAGTCTTACTGATGCTCTAATGGTACCATTTTTGGTGAGTAGGAGCTTATTCAGATTGACTCCTAATTTCTTCTGACACGTCTATGGTAATTTTTGGTAGCTTCCTTATTTTCTGGATGACAAAATTTTAGACTTACCTTGTGTATTTCCTGCTCAGACCCGGGATCTGCCATTCCTCCAAGCAGCCCTGGTTCTTTTTGCTGGAAAATGGGATTTAGAGACCACAATATGGCACTATGGATGCTCAGTGCTCGTGGGTCGATCATTATTTCTAGGCCTTGTCAGTAGGCAGTGTGTAATTTCTTAAAGATAACACACATCATGAACTCACGTCAATCCATGATTTTGCGTCATGTGGTTGGGCAGGGCTTGGCTGGGTGGTTCTTCTCTTCCAGGAGGCGGGTACAGAGGTCCCTCAGTGGTATTCAGCTGGTGGATGGGTTGGTCTGGAGGGCTCATGGTGGCTTCATTCCCAAGTCTGGTGACTTGAAGTGGATGCTGGAAGATTGGGCTCAACTGGGACTCTTGAGCAAAGCACTGCCAGGGTGGTTAGACTTCTTACATGGTAGCTCAGGGCTCCTCATGCTCAAGGAAGCCAAGGGAGAAACCACATGGCTTCTTAGGACCCAATCTCAGAAGTCTAAGGATGCCACTTTCACCGCATTCTGTTGGTTAAGCAGGTATCCCAGGCTGGCCCAGATTTAAGGAGATTTAAGCAATTCCTTTCTACCTCTCAATAGAAGGAGGAGCAAAGACCCAAAGGCTATCTTTAATCCACCACCAAAGGCTTATGTTTCTGTTCTAATGGTTACCTCTTACTCATAGCTGTATATAACACCCATGGTCTCGTCTTTTACTTTTGCTCCTGGTCTTTTGGTTCCCTACCACGAGCAATATTGAAATAACTATTAACCTCTTCTTTATCCTCCTCTTCTTATTTCCCAGCACTGGTTTTCAAGTAACGATCAGAAAGCTTACTCTGCTTTTCATATACACTGCCCATCATGGCACCAATTGTTACAGTTTTACCATATTTCATAATCAGAGCTAAAGCCATTGCATACCTCACTCTGTCCATTCTAGAGTGGATATATTTATTTATTCTTTTAACTAACTTATCCTTAGTTCTACAGGTAAGTATTTCTTGCTCAACAGTAGTTCTTAAGTCCATGCCTCTCTGCTCTTTCTGGATACGGCTGTGCAATATTTTAAGGTAGTTGGTGTGAGACAGAAATGAGAAGCTGGCATTCACTCTCAGAAGACTCGCAATCCCTCCGTGATATTATCAGTGCTGACTTTCATCTGGTTGCCCCCATGGTTCTCTTCCATCTCTGGACATTACGCCGGTGGCTCTTGGTTAATGTTGACCCGCACAGAGGATGGAAGCTGAATGCCACCGTGTGTGCTCATGACGTTTCATCCTGCAGCCCTGGTGCCCGTACACCAGCTCCTCCTGTCTCTGCACCACACACGCGGGGCTGGGGAGGCGTGGGAGTGGAGCACCTTGAGCCAGCATGGAGAGGTGGGCGTGCGGGGTCAGAGCGCTATGCCACAGGACGACAAAGCTGCCCTCTAAGCATGGCGTGTGGTGGGTGGAGGCCCGAGGATTTTGCAGATGTAATATGACACATGGAAGGTGAGCCAGGGAGGGTTGAGATAGATGAAGAATGAGGCGAGTGAGCTGCAAAGGGTTGTGGTCCAGGGACTGTGAGAGGCGCTGAGGGGCATTCAGTCTGGGATCTCAGGGAGCGTGCTCAGATTACCCCTGCTGCCGGGGCTGATGATCAGGAACACGGGGGACAAGAAAGACAATGAGGCCTCAGAGAGAGCAGGGCTATCGTGTCGAACAGGAGGCCTCCCACACGCCCAGTCGTCTTTTTCCTCTGGAATCTGGTGACTCCTTGGAGGGCTGAGCATTCGTTTTGGCTGTCACTGTGTCCCCGGCCCACCTCGCCTCCATCGCTGCTGCTGTCCAGAGCTTCCCTCCTTGGGGCCGTGGGCAGGAAGAACTGGAGACTCATCGGGATTCCTGTGCAGATGGAAGGGGCCACAGGGACGGACGGGAGACCATGGGCCCCAGGCCCTGTCAGCTTCATCCACCCTAGAGCTGGAGTCTTTCTGGGGGTCTTCATATCAGTGTGCCTGGTCAGAGGGCTCATGCCAGGCCAACTCCTAGGTGCCTGTCAGCGTTGGAGTGGCCGGGTAGGGTCATGGGGGATCAGGCATAGAGACCCGTGGTGACAACTCCCTTGGAGGAGGGCTACAGCCTGGTGGGCTTCCCCAGGCTCTGGGAAGAGGTGGGGCGGGAGGAGAAGGAGAGTGAGGCCCTTTGCTGGGGCCTCATTAACTCCATCCTGCCTGAGACAGTGTGCTAGGAGGTGCAATGTTCTCGGAGGTTCTAGGCTGTGGACCACATTGTCCTGGTCCTCATGGGGCATGGGTCATTAGGAAGCTGAGGTCCATCCATGTATGGACTTATTGCTTGCCTCGGTGAGCGCAGGCCGGCTCCAGTCTGCTCTGGGGTGCTGGAGGGGCAGTGGAAGAAAGGTGTTGGGCCCTGTAAATGCTCCGTCATGGTCATCATCGGTGTCTTTCAGCAAGTGTGCAAGCCATAATGTGCTCCAAGGGAGAATCAGAATCCTAAGAAGGGGTGTCACAGCAGGACCGAGCTGGGGGTGCATTAACAAGTGATTCCAGCTGAGGGTCATCCTGTAGGTGACCTCGTCCCTGCGGAAACAGCCACTCGGTGACTTAACCCTGTGGTTTCCCTCCAGGAGCAGCTGTAAACGCGAGCTGCACAAAGGAAAGAGAGGAGGGAACTTTCTAGAAAATTCAAGGGGTGAGGGGAGAGGATTGCTTGTGCCTCTGTGTGTGTGTGTGTGTGTGTGTTTGTGTGTACAATACAGATAACTTCATCTTGAGGTTGGACTTTGTTGGTTGAGCTATGAATCATTGGGTTCTCAAATTCTGAACATTTTCTGTTACTGATCGTAGCTTGGATCCGTTGTAATCCAGTGTTCACATTTGTGTAGTGACGCGGGAGAGACATTGAACTGAATGTGGAACAGATCTGCGTTTTGGTCTCAGCTCTGCCACTGACCAGCAGCCTGACCTTCAGCAGATCCCTTGGGCTTTCCAAACCTTAGTGTCTTCACCCACAAAATGGGGCAGCAGCCCTTGCCTACCTCACAGTACTGTCGGGAGTGGACGAGGCGGGGTGTTTGAGAAACGCTTTGCAAATTTGAGAAATGCAAAACACAGTCGCCCTACGAGGCAGGCCAGCTGAGCGAGCTGTGCCCTTCCCACCCAGTGTCTTCCCAGGTGCCGAGCACAGCACTTTCCATGTAGTGTGTCTCCCGTAAGCACTTGCCACATCACGTATTTATTAATCCCATTTTAGAAGTGTTCCCTGGATAGCTATAGGTCAGAAAAGGAGAAAGCGGAGGCTGGACTGGACACCACGCATTTCATTGGTCAGTCTCTTCCCCCGCCACAGAGGGCGTCTTGGTTCAGAGAATTTCGACTGGTGTTTAAATAAAGACCAGCTCGAGATCTTCCATCGGGACTGAGGAGCTGGCTGTGTTCTTTCCTTAGCCATGGGCTCACTGAGGCTTCCGCAAAAGAGACCATTTGATCAATAAAGTGCCGGGGGCTGCTCTGTTGCGTACACAGCCGGACAAAGCTCATGGACGCTGAATTCTCAGTATCCACAAGGAGGGATGAATTAGCTCCTTTGTTGATAATCTGAGCCTCCTTCTGAATCAAGCAGCATTTTATGGTATTTTTCCATAAGGAAGAGTGGTCATATATAATTTATAAAACATTGTAAACCTGCTAAAAATAACAGCAGTTATAATACATGAATCTGGGACATTTCTCTGTGTTAGAGGCTCCTGCAAGATTGGGGGAGAGAAGATTAAGTGTGATAATAGATGGTAGCCGTGTCCTGGTATTTCTCTCCACATAGCTCTGCAGTCTCTTATCCATATGTATGCGCACGCGCGTGTGTGTGTGGCAATTCTGAGATTCAGATACAGAAACTGTTTGGATTAGTCACCATAGGCTAATCTCTGTGACAAACAACCCCAATATTTTAGTGGCTTAGTACAATAGAACCGATTCCTCACTCACGTAAAGTACGGTTGGTGGTGGGTGGAAATTTGATGGGGAGAAAGTCTGCTCCACAGCATCATTCAAGGACGTGGGCTCCTTCTGTCTTATGGCCGTACCATTCTCTAGGTCCTTAGCATCCTCTCCATTCAGCCAGCAGATGTGGGAATAGAGTGTACGGAGGATTGCATAGGGATTTTTATGGGTCAGATCAGGAAGTGGCGCATGTTCCTCCTGCCCATGTTCCATCGGCCAGAACAGTCACATGTCCACCTGTCTGCAAGGGAAAATGGGAAAGTTGGTCCAGCTGTGTGCTAGCCAGCAGAGGGACCCATGTGGGCACAAGGCATTCTCTGTCACCCTGGCCAACCTACAAACTGGTGAACCATCCTAGGAATAGGAAAACAATCTTTTTATTTAATCAAAGGATAGTAAATTAGTATCTACTACATTTCTTTGGGATTCAGTTGCTTTTTGACTCAGTGGGAAGGCTTCTAAAATTAATATCTTGTTAAGAAAGTTATTCTCAGCATTTGGTCACACTCTGTAGGCCAAATTAAAATTTCGTGTATAAAGGTCTTAAGACATATACTTTTTGAAAACATTGTCAAGAATTGTGAAGAGGTCTAGGTTTTACTCTACTGGCAACTGAACAAGTCAGCCTGCCAGGTTCACGGATGCTGGCGGAAGACTCGAGACTCCTGGGTCAGAGTTGCTATCTATCCAGTTCACTACTGTCCACTCAGTGTCTAGAGCACACTGCCTGGCACATGGAAGCCTTAAGTAATATTTATGAATAAATGAATAAGTGAATATTCATTTATTATGAATTTATTATTCACTCTCAACTCTCTCTATCATAATGGAAACCATCACATGCATGAAAACACCTACCACCCAAAAATGGTTCCTCCATGTGCCAACTCATGTTGACTTGATTCTGCCGTTGCTGGCTTTGAAGGTGGAGGGAGGTGCGGTGGAATGCAGGCAGCTGCTAGAAGGCTGGAGAAGGCAAAGAAATAGATTGTCCCCTAGAGTTTTCAGAAGGAACCGGCCCTGCTCACACCTCGATTTTGGCCCAGTGTTACCCATTTCAGATTTCTGACCTCTAGAACTGGAGGAGAATAAGTTTTTGTTGTTTTAAGCCACAGTGTTTTCGGTCATTTATTCCAACAGTGATAGGAAACCAATATACTTGGTAAGGAGAGAGGGGGGCTCACCAGAAACCCATCCCTCCCGGGGAGAACTCGTCAAGGCTGCTGATAGGACCCCACTCCTGAAAAGTTCCCTTTGTAGGGTGAACACAGAGGGAAAGGAGTGTTGAGTGGGTGGCCATGGGGCGGGATTACAGATTCTCTAGAGAGATTTCCAAGCTAGGCTGGAAGGAACCAGAAGGGAGTGTGCTGCCTCCTCCATCCGTGTTATTGAGAGTCTTCAATGTGTACCAAAAGGTGTGAGGACAGGCGTGCAAGGGAGAGGTTAAAATTATCACACAGTTGTGTTTCGGTTCAGTAAAACCAAACCCTCCCTGTGTTGTTGTGAGGAAAAGATTTCTTTCCTTTGCAGGGTGTCTCTGACTTCCCAAATTGCCTCACATCAATGTGATTAAGATCTCGTAAGCTTGCATGAGGTTGATTTTCTTGGCTACGTTCTGGCTGCCAAGATAGTAGCTTTATTTTTTTTTAAATTTCTTTTAAATATTCTTTCTTTCTCCTGATTGCTTGTCCCTCACGATTTTCCAGTGGAACTTGGCGCTTAATGAGGAGGAAAAGAATTACAGATGAGACTTAAAAGGTGAAGCTTCTAAATTTCTAAAAGGAGAATATTGAAAAGGAAAAATGTTCCAGTAGCATCTAAAAGGGAGGGAAGAGAAAAGAGAGAAAGCAAAGGTATAAATGGGATTGTACAATAGGCATGAATGATCACCAGGGCTGAACTGGGCAGTAAGGAGAAGACAGTGACGGGCCTCAAAAGGGCGTACAATCTACTGGGGACCCTTGTGTCCCAAAGAGGGGAAGGGTGGAACTATGAGAAAAGGAAGGCTGAGTATTTCCCACAGTCATTAGAAAGACCTAAGAAGGGAGGCATGCACGATCAGAAACATGACTGATTTTTCTATCTTTTGTCTTCTGTTAGCTGTCTGTTCTCAAAGCTCCATCACGTTAGAAAGAGCACATGGTCTTGGAATTATGTGCTTTCTTTCTCGTACTTTCTGAAGTGTAATTCCAGTAATTTAGCTTGCTGAGTCTTGGAGCACAACTCTATCCGCTTCCATAGCATAGCCTCATGGTGCTCTCTGGTTCACTGTACATGTGTCTACCCCACAATTTTCATCTGACTCCAAATATATATATATATTTGGTCCTGTTGCTTTGAGGTCTTTTGCATGGATATGTTTGTGAAAAATGTAGAATGCTTCGTCTTCACACCCAGCATCACGGAACTTGTATGTACTTGTTGGGTGACTTTGTGAATTATTCAGCAGTCATTGCTTCTAGAATTGCTCAGAAGTTATGAAATGTCTCTTGATATTGGTAATTGGCCTGTGCCTTCAAACTGACAAATAGTCTCCTTACGAAGATGTTTGCAAACATTTGCCTGTGGACGCGCTCCCTGGGGCCTTTCGCGCTCGTTAGTCCTTCTATTCGCAGCTGCTTTTCAATCACTTATCAGTTGGCGTTAATTATGCTTTGTTAATTTGTTAAAGTTTTGTATTTGCTGTCATGTATAATCATAACATTGTAATAAAAGCCAATAATTTGTAGGTGATGGCAGATGGTGGGGATCCAAATGGGTGCCAGAGGGAGAAATGAATTTATAGACCGTATCACAATATTTTGGTCGTCAAAGTTCCTTTCTTTTTCTCCTGCAAAACATTTTTTTTTTTTGGTGTTTGTCTTGAGGACATGAGTCTTTGAAGTAATTTTGTCTTTGTGCTGCCAACTCTCCATTACAACTATTGGAAACACACTGAGACATTTTCTAAAAAAAAAAAAAAAAAGGAAAAAACCCAATAATGGTAATAAAATTACTGGAAGCAAGGATTGAGATCAGCCAAGGCAATTAAAAAGTTTTTGAGTAGCAGAGCAGTCATTTCTGTTGTTGCAATTCCAATCATGTTGGAAATTGTCATTGTCTTGAATCCCTTTGATGAGAAATCTCTCCGGCCCCTTGTACCGCCTCTGGTATGAGTGTTTTGGAAAAACAAATGTAGTTTCTGGCTTCCCTTGGGGAGGGGGAGGATGGAATATTTTTTCCTTTTCTGGAACATGGTATTTTTTTCAGATTCCCTTGTGTGGAGCTTCAGAGCCGATGATAGCAATGTGATAAATGGCCACATGGCTCTGCAAATGATTTGAGATCCTGGGGAAATTCTCCTGGGTTGGCCAGAAGGTGGGGGCTGTGCCATCTCCCACGGAAGTGTATATTTGAGATGAATGGGATCTCCACCATAGTACGCAAATATTTCATGCCGGTTGCCCACCTAGAAAGGGCAAACCAAAGTGGACATTGGTCGTCTCTCAGTGGGGATATTGACCAATCTCTCAGACCCTGAGGTGGTTGAACTTGCCGAAGACCTTCCTGGAGTGAATGTGGCTCTGACCCAAAACTAGGACTTCAGAAAATTGGCAGACAGCTGCAATTATGTCAGGGTAGCGTCCAAATGAGGGTTTCCCTGGGGCCCTTGTTTTGACCTGAAATTACTCGAGTGATCTTGTCTGGGAAGCAGAGCATCTTCCGATGGGGGAAATGACATCTGAATGGCTCTTTGTTCAGATCCTGGCTACTGTCGCTGTGGATTTGTGGTTTGTTGTGGGAAGCCAGCCTGCTGGTGGGGCCTCTGGCTACAAAGACACAGCTAATTTCAGGGCCTGGGACCCCGACTCCAGAGACTTGGGTAGCTGAGGAGGGGAGGGAAAGAAGGAATTTGTCCCTGTCTCCCTCTGTCTTCTGTGGGCTGATCTCTCTCTTGAGGAGTGGATGCCTGATGTCCCCATTCAGAGCTCGACCATCGTGAAATAGTCATGTGTTCTAGTTCACGTGTCAGATTTCTGAGGATCTCGAAGTCCATGGAAGATATCCTCTAATTCTCTGTGGTCTTTTCCCTGGAATTTTATTGAGAGTGACAAGTCAATAAGGCCTGAGCCAGCGGTTAAACCATATTTGCATAGACTTTAAGAAACTTGGTGTGGGGGTGCGGCCCCATGGCCTAGTGGTTAACTTCAGCACACTCCGCTTCAGCAGCTGGGGTTTGGTTCCAGGGCGTGGACCTACACCACTTGATGGTGGCTATGCTGTGGTGGTGACCCACATACAGAATAGAGGAAGACTGGCACAGATGTTAGCTCAGGGCCAATCTTCTTCAGGAAAAAAAAAAAAAGAAACTTAGGGAATGCCCCCCAATCTGAGACTCCTTCTCCAGAGTCTTCTCCATGAAGCCTTGGCCTTTCTTGGGTAGCTTCCTCTTAACAAAGATCAGGACTGGGGAGGTCTTCACAGGCAGTCCTTGAAACCCCATAACAGTTGCTAACCCTTTAGGTGTAAGGAGTTCTGGAACTAAAGAGTGTGCCTGTGTTCCTGAGGGGGCAGGAGGAAAAGTGTCTTCTTGCTGATGAGTCTGTAGAAGTGATCAGCACATTTTTCCTGTAAAGGGCCAAATAGGAGGCATTTTAAGCTTTGCTGGTCATCCGGACAACTACTCAACTCTGCCATTCTGGCATGGGAGCAGCTCCGGGCAATACTGAAATGAACGGTCGCAGCTGTGTTCCAACAAAACTTTATTTACAAAGCCAGGCAGTGGGCCGGCTTTGCCCTGTGGGCTGCAAGTGGCCAATTTCTGGTCTATAGTGACTCATTCTTCCCATAAAAACAGAGGGAGTGAAATAGTTTCTCAATTTCTCAGCTTATTGACTATAAAAGCCTGACTGTGTCACACTCTGATAAGAACAGAACAGATAGAGGAATGCAGAAAGTGAGGGTGGAGCACGGAGCAGGGGCCCCGAATCCACCCCAGGTGGGGACTAAGGTTGGGTGAAAAGACTTGGAGAGCGGTGAGGGCCCGGGAGCTTCTTAGGTGCAGTGGTACTACGATGGGTTTTGAGGATGAAATAGGAGTTTCAGGAGGTCAAAGTTGGAAGGGGAGTCAGGGAAAACCAATGGCATGTGCAAAGGTACTGAGACATAGCAGAGCTGGACTGTGTGGGGGCTGCATGTACACTGGTGTGTCACTGCCTAAGTCAGAGGGCCAACTTCAGCGGCAGAGGAGGCTGGAAAGGCAGGCCATGACCAAGTTGTGAACGGTCTCTTGCCTCCTGCAAAGGAATTTGGGCTTTCTCCTATAGGAGCTGTGGAGCCACTGAAGACTTTTAAGCAGGGGACACACATGATCAGAACCGGGAGGGTGCCGAGAAGGGGAGATGGGAGGTGGGTGGGGTCCCTGGTGAGGTTTCCATGGCCGCACTTGGCCCTGGCCCGAGGAACCTTGCATGAGTTTTGAGCCCTCTGCAGGGTTGGTCCAGGGCCTGGGTTCATAACTCTTTAGTGTCCCCCAAGT
The DNA here is from genome assembly GCF_021613505.1 of Equus quagga. Lineage (NCBI taxonomy): Eukaryota > Metazoa > Chordata > Mammalia > Perissodactyla > Equidae > Equus > Equus quagga. The sequence goes on along the minus strand of NC_060287.1, from coordinate 34,485,044 downwards.
TCAGTCACTTGTATCTGTGTGGCCTTGGATCGGCTATCAGATTCCTCACCCTGCGTGTGTATGTCTCAGTTTCTTCATCTGGAAAATAGCAGTGCCAGTGTACCTCCCCCAGTGACAGAAAAGCATTTCACAGTTCGACGTAGGTCGGTTTCATGTGTCACCTTGGCCTGGCAACAGCATCCAGTTATTTAATTAAACGCTCCTCTGGGTGTTGCTGTGGAGGTGTCTGTAGATGTGACTTTGAGTTGACGCTTTAAGTAAAGGAGATTATCGTCCATAATCTGGGTGGGCCCCGTGCGGTCAGTCAAAAGGCCATAAGGGCATATCTGTGGCTTCCTTGAGGAAGAAGAAATTCCACATGTGGGCTGAAACTTCTGTTCCTGCCCCAAAGTTTCCAGCCTGCCCTGCAGCCTTCAGACTTGCCCAGCCAGACCCACAATTGCACGTGCCAATTCCTTGAAATCAGTCAATCTGTCTGTCTGTCCCTATACACACACACAAACTCACACACACACACACGCACGCACACACTACTGGTTCTGTTTCCCTTGTAGAGCCCTCACTGATACACATGGGAAGGGCAAGGCTGAGGTCTAATTGTGATGATAAATTTAATTAGTGAGGTGAAAGTTTAATAGTTTGTTTTCCACGGTGAAGATAGAAAAACATAATCTGTCTTGAACAGAGAAGGACATATTTTTGGTTCTTCTGCCTTCATCCCAGGGGGCCATTAAGAGACACGGAGTCTTCTGTCAACCCAGAATGGTGTTGATGCCCCCGCCCTCTCCCCCCGGGTTGGCTAGATGAGGCTCAGAAGAGATGTTCAGTCATGATTCCCAGGTATGAATCAAGGCACTCGAAGGCGTCGTAGGCTCTTGCCTAATCCCCCTCTGCAGGTGAGGTTACTCCCGTCATGCATCCCCCAGCAGGGCTTTGTGGGAAAATCCATAAAGGTGTTATTCACTCTTGCTAATGAATAGGTCATCTTGCATAGACAACAGAGTGGTTCCGGGGAAGTGATTTCATGGGCTCAGAAGAAAGTTATGAGCCATGTTGAGTCGGAACCTTAAAGTAAATTACCCAGTGGCTTGCAGGCTAAGTGCTAGGCAGTGGGTACAGGCTCCTGGGCTGGGTCTTCTCACGGAGAGCAGCTGTGTTGAGCAGCCTCAATGCCAGCCCATCGTCCTACGTACGAGTGTTTCTCTCGGTTCTCACAGGCAGAAACCTCTGTGCAATCTGCCCGATGGCCCACGGACCACAGGGGTATTTCTGGGAACCGAGGAGGCAGTGGGCAGAGAGCCCAAAGGGCACTGCTGGCCAGGCTCAGGGGACCTGGGCAGAGGGGAAAGTCCTTCTGGTGCCCACCATCCTGGAAAAGTACACACATTAAAATGAAGGAAATGTCAGAGGCCTGGGGCAGGAGCTGACTTATGGGGAGAAAGGAACATTTGTGAGTGTCAGTCGCTGTTTCAGGATTTAGAGCGCCAACCTTGAGGCAGACAGGAGGTTAGAGCAGGTAACTGAACCCTAGCCGTGAAGCTGGCTTCAACCAGGCCACGTCAAACTTCGGGAAGTTGCCAAGGGCACCACTGTCAGCACATGCCACCAGAGCCTGGGCTCGGGGTCTCTCCTCTGCAGCCCCCACCTGGTGTTTAAGGCCAAGGGTCGGAGGACGAGGTGAATTCATGCTGAGAGGAAAGAAGAGGACAAGCACCGCCCTAGGAAAGATTAACCCTAAACCACCAAGGATTGCAGGAGCTCCACACTTTGTTCCAGTTGCTAAAACTCTGACCGGGCTTGTCAGATTTAGCAAATGAAAATACAAGATGCCTGGAAAAATAGCATTGGGACAACTGAATATCCACATGCAAAAGAATGGAGTGGGAGCCCTTCTTTATACCAAGTACCCAACTGATCACAGACCTAAAGCTCAGAGCGGGAACTGTAAAACTCTGAGAAGAAAACATAGGGGTGAATCTTTGTGACCTTGGGTTAAGCAAAGCCATCTTAGGTGTGATATCCACAAAAACACAAGCAACAACAAGAACAAAAATAGATAAATTCGACATCACCAAAATTGTAAAGTTTTGTATTTCAAAGGACACAATCAAGAAAGTGAACAGACAACCCACAGAATGGGAGGAAATATTTTCAAGTCATATATCTGATAAGAGTTTAGTATTCAGAATATATAAAGAACTCTTATAACTCAATAATGGAAAGATAAACATCCCAATTAAGAAAATGGGAGAGAAATCTGAATGGCTATTTTTTTCAAGGAAGATACATACACATATGGCCAGTAAGCAGGTGAAAAGATGCTCATTAGCCGTCAGGGAAATGTAAATCAAAACCACAAGGAGATACCACTTTACACCTACCAGGATGGCTATGATAAAAAAACACCAGAAACTAAGAAGTCCAGTAAGGATGTGGAGGAATTGGAACCCTGTACACTGCTGTTGGGAATATAAAAAAATAGTTTAGCTGCTGTGGAAAATGGTTTGGTGCTTTCTCTAAATGTTAAGCATAAAGTTACAATATGATCAGTAATTCCACCCCTGGGTATATACCCGAGAGAAATGAAACTGTGTATCCAGACAAGAACTTGTGCATTCACTGCAACGTTATTAACCATAGCTCAAAGTGGAAACTATCCAAATGTCCATCAACTGATGCCTGGATAAACGAAATGTGTTATGTCCATACGATGGAATGTTACTCGGCAATAAAAGGAATGAGATGTTGCCACATATTATAACATGGATGAACCCTGAAAAAATTATGGTAAGTAGAATATGCCAGTCCTAAAACACTACATATTGCATGATTCCATTTATATAAAATGCCCAGAACAGGCAAATCTATAGAGACGAAAAGTAGATGAGTGGACATCTTCGGCTAGGGAATGGCGCTGGGCAAAGCGGATGGAGCGTGACTGCTAATGGGCACCAGCTTCCTTTTCTGGGTGATGAAAATGTTCTGAAATTGATCAAGGTGATGGTGGCACGACTCTATGACTATGCCAAAACCCACTGAATTTTGCACTTTAAATGGGCGAATTGTATGCTTTATAAATTCTCGCCCTATAAAGCTGTTAAAAATACAGAATGCCTAGTTAAGTTTGAATTTCAAATAAATCAGGACTAAGTTTTCAGTCTAAGTATGTCTTTTGCAATATTTGGGACGCACTTAGACTAAAAAATCAGTTGTTGTTTATCTGAAATGCAAGTTTAACTGGGCGTCCCGCATTTTATCTGGCAACCTCACATCTGAGTGCACTTCAGTGACCAGAGGATAACTTTGAGAATCATTAAAGCGGGTCACTCTTTTTTTTAAACCTCTAGGCTACCTGGAATCAGAGATGCAGTCAGCCCGGAGGTGGTTCCAGGTCTCTGAACGTCCCTCCTGGAGCGGTCTCCTTGGTTCCCTCCAAACAACGTGTCATCCATCCCTCAGCCAGGGAGGGTTTGCCTGAAGCCCTCAGAGCTGCATGAGCAGGACCTACAGGTTGTATAGGAAATAACTCGATTCATCTGTGCATATCGTCCTGTGAGACAGGCCCCTCTTCCCGGCTACTTTCTTTGGAACCAGGGCAGACCCCAGGCCATGGCTCTTTGGTTACTTTCAGATCATGCCAAATCCTCTGGGCACCTTATTCCCCTCAAGTCTCGGCCCGGTAGTTAGCATGTGCAGCTCCCCAGACTCATCAAAACCCCTCACTTCACTCAAAGTCGGGGCTTCTCTCCTCCCCCAGAGCCGGGAAGGGGAAGCAAGGAAGGGGGCTGGTTCTTCTTTCTTTACTCTGCCAGCTCCTTCTTAACCTCCCCCTCCCCTACGGCAGTTCTGACCTCTCCAGGGAGGGGGAGGGGCAGGATAGTTTCACTTTTCTGGTACCATTACAGAGCTGGTCTTGGAGGGGCTTTAAACAGACTCTTTCTCATGTTCTGCACAAATTCATGAGAAGTTTTGGATTCTACCTTATAACGTAGCTGTTTGCTTTATTCTTTTTTTTTTTTTGCTGAGGAAGATTAGCTTTGAACTAAGATCTGTGTCAATCCTCCTCCACTTTATATGTGGGATGCTGCCACAACATGGCTGATGAGTGGTGTAGGTCCAAGCCCAGGATCTGAACCCACAAACCCAGGCCCCTGAAGTGGAGCATGCCAAACTTAATCACTACGCCACTGGGCTTGCCCCTGTTTGCTTTATTCTTAAAATGTGTGTATTGATGACTAATTAAACACTTGACTTTTTGATCTCTTCCTCCACGTTTCTACTCCTGCCCTCAGAGCTTCCAGTTAAATCTCTGCTCCAGGGACACGTGGCACACCCATCCTGGGGGTGGATGTAAATCACGCAGTTAGGGGAGCACTGGGCTCCAGCTTGGGACCTACAGTCCCCAGAGGGTTGTCCTTGTGGCCTGGTGGCCTAGGCTTACATGGAGGCCGTCTGTTTGGAGGTCATAAGACTTTGTGTCCAGGAAACTCTAGTTCATTCTCTCTACTCAGTGCTGTTGGGTACTGGTCCACATTACCAAAACACAAACATACACACAAATAATTTATAGGATGTGATGCAATTATTTCATGTCTGCATTGCACTGTGCCTGCTAATAACCACCGGGGAAAAATGTTGTGTCCCACTAATGCAGGTCCCCAAATGTTGTCTTGCAATGGCTTCTCTGGGACATTCAGGTGGTGGGTTGATATTGTGTTGTCTGGGCTAGTTATTGCATTGTTCTCAGCTGAATGCAAGGCATTCTCCAGAGAATTGTTCTGGAATTTTTTCCTGGAACAGTCATCTCCTCAGACGAATGCACAGGGCTGGGAAAAAGAGGCAGGAGGTCAGCGTCACTTTTCCTGAGACCCGAGGGTGAGAGGTGCAGGCACCAGCACCCTCCGAGAACCCCCCACGAACACAGGGAAACCGCTAAGGCCCGGGCCAGGGGAGGGCGGGGATGTAGACGGGTGCTTGTCCATCATTGTTCTGGCAGCATCATTTACAGTAGCCAACAAATGGAAGCAACCCAAGGGTCCATAAACGGATGAATGGATAAGCACAATGTGGTCCAGCCATATGATGGCGTATTATTCATCCTTAAAAAGGAATGGAATTCCGACATGTGCTAGAATTTTGAGGACATTATGTTAAGTGAAAGAAGCCAGTCACAAGACAAATTCTCTGTGAATCTACTTGATGCGTGCTTCCTGGAGGAGTCAAATTCCTCGAGAGGGAAAGCAGGATGGTGGGTGCCAGGGGAGAGGGGAGGGGTGTGGGGAATTAATGTTTAGTGGGGACACAGTTTCAGTTTGGGAGGATGAAAAAGTCCTGTGGATGGATGGCAGTGATGGCTGCACAACAACGTGAATGTGCTTAATGACACCAAACTGTACACTTAAAAATCATTAACATGGTAAATTTTGCGTTATGTATATTTTACCACAATAAAAAAAAGGGTAAAGAAAGAAAAGACACTGTGAGGAGCGACCTCCCCACCCGCATTGGGAGGGCCTGGAGATGGTCCTTCTGAAGCACTGGATGCGCCATAATGAGGCAGGTTTCTCCCCGCACGCAGCTCCTCAGGCCGGCTCTCCCCTCCCCTCCAAGCCTGCAGGCTGGAGCAAATCTTCCCTCTGTCCGGAGGGCGAGATGCTTCATCTGCGGTGGAACCTCTGCCTTCAAGAGTAAATTTTCTCCCAGCAGCAACATTTGTCCTGAGGAGGGAACCAGGTAGCAGTGGCTGACTCAAGCCAGTGTACACATCTCTCTGCCACCTCTCACACTAGTCCCGTGTCAGTTAAGTCACTTGCATAATGTCACATGGCTAGAAAGTGCTAGACGCCAAAATCGAACCCTTGCCAGTCTATTCCAAGGCCCATGGTCTTAACAGCTCTTCTTTGCAGCCATTGGTTCTTCAAAACTCAGCTCAGATCCCCCTTGTCTCGGAAAGCATCTCGAGCTCTCTGGGCTGGGAGCTGCTCCCTTTTGCGTGGCCCTGTGGTCCTTGCGCTCCTATGGGACCAAGTCTGCTGGCTTTCATGTGTTTGTTTGCCCACAGCCTCCCCCATCAGACCGAGGGGCCCTCAAAGGCGGCCCGTGCCTTGTGTATCTCCATGGACTGAGCGCCATGGAGACCAGCGGCTGCCTCCTGGATCCTCCCCACGGTCCGTGACGATCGGGCCCGCCTATCTGTGAATCCCTGGAGATTTAGGTAAGAGACTACGTTGCCACATGCAATCCCACCCTGTATATTTCCAAGGCCCTCCCGTGGTGAGAATGCCCTCTGGGTGTGATGCACTGAGAAAAATGACTTCCGCTCTTCTAGAGAATCAAAATATTAAAGAGAGAGGATGTCTTTCACAGCTGGGAGCAAATCTTCTTCTTCTCTGGTTCCTGTCTTTCGCTGATTCGTGGCTCAGTGTGCATTGGGGAATATCTTAATTCTACAGTGTTCTGCGTGAGGAATGGGTTTATTCAGCACGGCTGGCATCATAGGGTAGACGAGCCCCTGAGGATCACTGAATAGGAAAGCATCTCCGAGCCCAGTGGAGGAGAATTCTGAGTTGTCCCATGTCCTTCCAAATGTGTCTGTGCAGATACTATTCTACTGATCACACTAAAGTGAACACTGTCTGTTCAACAAAGGAGATCATGCAGGTGTCCCACAGGGAGAAAGTATTTGTAATATCTAATACTGACAGAGGATTAAAATAGAGGTTCAATGATACACAAACCTCCTTGGAATTCATCAAGGAAAAGATGGACTGTCTTTCTACCTTGTATTCTTGCTTCTTGATTGTTTCTAACATCTGTCTTTCATAAATAAGGAAGAAAACAGTTTAATGGTAGAAATATTTAGGTCAAGGAAGACTTGAGTCTCAGTTTGTGATGTTGTGTCTGAAATATCTAAAATTTTAAAGTTATTTTCGCTGATATGTTGATAGAGGCAGCGTGATGCGATAGATTGTGTTAGAGACCAAATGTTTGTGTCTCCCTCGCTCCCTAGATTCATTTGCTGCAGGCCTGACCCCCAGTGCAGCTGCATTGGAGCCGGAGCCCTAAGGAAGTTAATTAAGGTTAAATGAGGTCATAAGGCTGGGCCCCTGATAGGATTAGTGTCCTTGTAAGAGAGACACCAGAGAGCTCCACTGTCCGCAAGCCAGGAAGAGGGCTCTCCTTGGAAACCCACCTTGATCATAGGCTTGATCACGGACTTCTTCTCAGCCTCCAAAATCGTGAGCAAATAAATTTCTGTGGTTCAGGCCACCCAGTCTGTGATACGGTGCTGTGGCAGCCTGAACTGACTAACACAGACCAGTAGTTTTGGATTAGACAAAATTGGGTTGAAATTCTGGTTCTTCCGCTTGCTGATTGAACTTGGACAAGTTATTCAATCTTTCTGAGCTTGATAAGTAACATAGGATTAAGGTAGCTTGTTGGTAGTTTTGTTGTTAGGGTTAGAGATGACTTTTGGCACCAAATAGACCTTCAATAGGGTCTCACTGAGTTCTAGAGTATGCCCTGTGACGATCTTCTTTCCCAAGAGCCGATCCTCGCCCGGGCCTTGAATTGTGAAACAATGAATAGGTGGTAACTTGGAGGATATGTGTCATTGGAATGGACAAGGCAAAGGGGACCCTTTTCCAAATTCAATTAGTATTTCTATATTTATTCTTTTCATTGTAAGGCTTCAGCACAGACTCCTCTTGGGAGGAAACCAGTTCACACCACTATTAATAGGCATACCCAGCTAGTCATTACAGTTCTCAACTCCCCAGCGAGCCTTCCGAGGAACGGGAAGCTTACAAATAGAACCCAACCTCTTCCCTTGGGCCCAGCCAAGAGAAACGCATTTTTGCTCCAAGGGAAAATGCTCATAAAAGGGCCTGAGTGTTTACTTAAATGTGGCGAATGCCTTTATTCCGGCCACACACAACCAGTATTTGACTAGACACTGAATTCCTAATTCTAAGGTGAATTTTTGAGGAGCTGTTAAGAACGTTGAGAATTAAACACTTAGGTTGTGACGATACCTAGTTCCTGCAATTAGACTAGGTGTAGATTTTTGTGTTGATCGGGGAGGGGGGGTGTGTGGAGAGGTCTTTGCCGAAGTTGATCTTATTGATGACAAGTCTTAAAGGCAGTCTTAGAGTGGCTTCTGTAAATGTCTGAGTGGCAGTCATTCAACGTTCCCCCAAACCTTGGGTTTAGAGCTTGTGTTGAGCCTAGATTTCTGTGTGCTTTGTAGAGTTACTGCGTTCTAGGATTCCAAGCACGGTACCATAGTTCGATGTCCTAATCTTTGATTTAACCAAGGATGGACGTGTGAGAAGAGTCCAGACATTCCTTCATGATACTGATAGTTCGGATTCTGAAGTGGGCAAAATGTGAAACTGAAGAGTTTATGTCACCCTTTTAAGCTACAGAATAAACGACTGATATTTGATCCGTCAAAAAGTTTGGACAATCCATGACAAACCTACTTTAAAATTAAAGATAAGCTTCGCTCCTTGTCTTCCTCAGAAAGCAAAATTTTAAATGCTTGTATCATAAGCAAAACAAGTTGCTAAAATGTTGTTGCCCATGAGAACCCTATGAACAAAGTTAGAGAAAGATGGCGGATTTGGAGAAGGTGTCAGGCCGCAGGAAGCTCTGTTCAGAGCTCAAACCAATAAGGAAGATACAAGGAACACCTACCAACCAAAAGGGAAAGAAGCAACTCTAATGGAAAAAAGGGTGAAGGGTGTAAATAGGTGATTTACAGGAGAAGAGACCCCCAAAGGTGCTCAAGCATATGAGGAGACCCTCATGATGAAGGGAAGAAATGCAAAGCAAAAGAATAAGAGACCACTTTAAATCTCCCAGGCACAATTAGGAAGCCTTCCAATGCTGAGTGTTGGCAGGTGAGTGGATAGTGGGACCCTCAGGCCTTGCTGGTGGGGTGTAGACAGATGCAGTACTTGGGAGAGCAAAGTGGCAGTACTTCATCTAAGTAAGCACAGGCACACTCAGCGATGAGCACTCGGGAGCACCCAGGACAGGAGCAGCCAGCCATGGTGCTCCTGGGCATGGGTCCCAAAGGCATTCTCACAGAATCATGGCAGCTGCGGGCGAGGATGTGTGTTGCACTGTTGAGGGTGTCCCAGGAAGCTGGGCACACTTGGCTGCCCGCCCCTGGGCCGCAGGGGTGGCTAATGTGCAGGAAGCTCTTCCCAGAGCCCCGGCAGTGGTTAGAGATGCTGGACCAGATGTGCTGGACCATCCTTGCTGGGATGTGAATACTGTCCATGTTTCCCTCCCTCCCTTTCAACAGAGATACCCAAGTTTTCTTCCACTTGTCTATTTTCTTCCCTGGTGTGTAATTCACTCCCAATAATTTTGCCACTTATTCTTGGAAGGTTTTCCTACATTTGACTTAGTGGCACTATTTAATAGTAATTAATGGTAAGGTCTTCCTATCTTCCTTGCTCCCTGCCTTCCTCCCTCATTCATGTACTGGACACCCTCCACATGCACGTGCCCTGTGCTAGGAATATGAGAGGGAACTAAGTCACAGGGTAGACCTCCTAGAATGTCATGTTAACCAGCTGATACTCTACATACATTTGTTTGTTGTACAGGCCAGGGGTTCTCAAACTTTTTGGTTTTGGGGCCCCTTTCCACTCTTAAAAATTCCTGAAGCCCTCGAAGAGCTTTTCTTTTTGTGGATTGTGCTAAACAGAGCATTTTTACTGTATTAGAAAGTAAAACAGAAATTTAAAAAAATATTTATTCATTAATTGATCTAAAAATAATAATAAACGCAGGTTGACATAAGTAGTGTATTTTTTTTAAAATCTGTATTTTCTGAAAAACAAAATAGCCTATTAGGAAGAGCAGCATTATTTCTCATGTTTTTCAAGTCTCTTTATTGGCTGGCTTCGTGGAAGACAGCTGGATTCTCAGAGCTGCCATTGTATTCCATCTGATGCAACATTACATGTTCCAAAGCTTCTGGAAAACTCCACCACACACTGAGAGAGCAAGAGTGAAAAAGACAAATAATGTCTCAGTGTTGTTATAAAAATGGCTTTGACCCTACGGGTTCCCTGAAAGGGCCTGAGACTCCCAGGGGTCCCTGGCTAGACCACACTTTGAGAACCACCAGGATCGGCCTCTCTGAAGTCGAGTGTAGTGCCTTCGTCCTAGAAGCCACACGACGGTCCTATGTGAGATCTAGGGTCGAAGTCTGGCTGGGATCATCAGGCAATAACCTAGAAACTGGCGCTGGAGGGGAAGTGACGTGAGCTGCAGGCACCGAACTTTCTTCTTAGCATTTACTCGTGTCTTTTGAGGGTTACATTAGTGCTCCTTTATTGACTATAGGAAGTGGGATATGGGTCGCTCATTGATTTTTGGCCATTGTTTACTGAGCACTTCCTACGGGATGATCATTTTGCTGAGGGAGTGCTTTCTCTTGCTAAAATGAGTTTATCCTTTGCGTTCCTCTCGACATAACAAAGGAGTTGAGTCAAAAGAGTCAAATGTTAGTGGCAATTGAACGGTGCTTGTGGGCCCTTTAATTGTGTGGTGGCTTTGACTTGTCTGAATCTGTGCTACTCATAGATCCCACTGTATATGGGGAACAAGGCGGGCACACATCCTTAGAGTGGAGACAAATTCTCAGAACGACTTCTGGAAAAATGTAGGTGGAAAGGAAGGAATCTTTGGCTCCAAACTTCTGCGGGGTAAGAATGGGTGCTACCTGTTGGAAAGCTGCTTGTCACAAGGGAGACATGGTGCCTTGAGAGCTCTGTGGGATTGTCACGATTCACTCGTCGTGGTGCTGGCCTCCTCAGGCTGTGCTAGGCGCCAGGGAACAGATTGTGTTTGAAAAATAGAGCTGGGTAACTTTGTAGCAGCAGAATGTCAACAACAACATAATGGTCCCCTAAGAGATGACTGGTTAAGAACATCACAGGACAGCTATGCCGTGGAAGGCAAGAAGGGTGTGCTCTTTATGTGCTGATGCAGACAGTTCGAGAAAGAGCGTTAAATTCAAAAAGAAAGTGCAGAATAGGGTATACAGCATGGTCCCCTTTGTGTAAAGGGGACGGAGGAATATATATTTGCATAACAATCTTTGAAGAATATATAAAACCATCTGCTAAGAGTGGAGCCCTACGGGACGGAGTCGGAAGCAAGCTCCTTGTACCAGATACCTTCTTATGCTTTTTGATACCAAGTGAATGTATTATCTATTCAAACATTAGCTATGTTTAAAAATAATAAAAAATAGTAAAATCCAGATGGAAAGCAATCCCAATCCTTCTCACTAAAGCCTCTTGGTTTTTCTAGACAAGGAATAGCCCCTCTGTAAACCGAGGCAGTCCCATTGCTGAGCTCAATGACTTTTCAGTGTTAACGGACGTCAGACTTACTGACTGTGTAACTGTGAGAAATGCAAAAAGGCTTGTACCCAAATCACCGCTGTTTGGCTCAGCCAAGCAGACCTTTATTGATCCCTGTCGCGTCTCGTCGGCTTGGTTTTGAGGAGGGTAATATAGAGACTAAGTGTTCAGAAATGTTGGATCGAGGGTGGAATTTTAACAGTTTTCTTTGGACGGGTTTCAGGGTGCACATTCTTTGAGAGGGTGCCTAAGTGTGCAAAACCGTTAGGTGGGACCCCAAGGCCGCCTCACGGAGCCCTTCCACAGGAAGGAGGTGCCGCCAAGGCGGGAGGCACTTAGCCTACTGGAGTGGTGGCGGGATTGGCCGTGTGTCTCTGGGGAAGCTCTCAGCAAACTAAAGGTAAAGAAGGTAGTGGCTTTTTAAAGGCAGATGTGGGTTCCGGGGACGTCTCAAACGCAGCAGGAAAGAGAAGGTTTGAGTCTTGACAAAAAGCATCATTTTTAAAATGTTTAATAAAGCACATGGTTCCCATCCTATTACATAGTCAACATGTGTCAAAGTTTTAGTTTAATTAATGAAGAGAGAACGGCTTGAAGTATTCCCTCATGCACTTTCCTTTTCTAGAACATTCCTGCTGTGCATCAGTGGCTGTCCAGTGCCCGCAAACTGCAAATTAAAACATTAGGAGAAGTCTAAGGCAGCCCAGCCTACCCCAGCCTCCTTGCTGTCCCACCTGTGTGGTGTCCCACCTGTGTGGTGTCCCACTTGTATGGTGTCCCACCTGTGTGGTGTCCCACCTGTGTGCCCACACTCAGAAGGGCCGCTCCTTGGTTTAATGCTCTGCTCTTGCCATCTTGAATTTCTCGATTTTTGAACAAGTGGCCCCGTATTTTCATTTTGCAATGGGCACCCAAATTATGCAGGCGTCCTGTGCTGAACTCATTGCTTCTGGAACCAGAATTCATCTATAGTTTTTTTTTTTAATTAATTAAACTTATCAGGTTGAACTTATTTTAAAACAGAAGTCTGCTATTCTTGAATTTTATTTCATTTTAAAAACCCTCTATAGCTTGGTTTTCAGTAAAGTCATTCTGTCTGCTCAGGAGAAGTTTTGTAAAATAATTCCTGATAATTGGCTCATAATCTTTCCTGGAATGGGCCGTTTGTTGTTAGAATAGGAGGGGCCGGGAGCTGAAGAAACAGAGCCCCATTTAAGGCAATGAAACTTGGCACCATTGAGTGATTTTATTATATGCGCTGAGCGGTTAACAGCTTTGTCGTCATAGGTGGATGTGTGTTGAGGTTTGAATTGAGGTGGAACTGAGTGTGATCTGTAGAGCTACCAGGGAAAATATCCTTCTATTTTTTTGGAACGTGGGAAGAGTTTTAATTTCAAAGAGCATGTTAGGTAAGCATTTGCTCTTTTGCCCGAAAGTCGTTTGTTTGTAGTTTTGAAAATGTGATGCTGCGTTCTCCAGTAGGATTGTCTCTCAGTTTAATGGAGGATGTGTTAAAAACAAGCGCTTCTATCTAAGCAGGAATGTAGTTGCGTATCGCTTAAAGACGAGGCTACGTTCTGGGAAATGCGTCATTAGGGGACTTTGTCATTGTGCGAGCATCATAGAGTGTGTCTACACAAACCTAGGTGGGACAGCCCGCTATACACCTGGGCTCTGTGGTACTAATCTTAGGGGACCACTGTCATATTTGCGGTCCCTTGTTGACTGAAACGTCATTACGCGGCTCACGGCTATGTGAAAGGAATGCCGGGACCCTGCCTGGCAGCATCCCTGTGTAGACTTTCTGTTTCATCACGACGTGTTGGGAACAATTGTGCAGAGAGTTTTGGTTTTAACTTAATCATTTAAGAAAGACTTAAACATCCAATTGAATTTTTTCTGTAGAAATTTTAAGATTTATGTTTTGTTCTATTCTACTAAATATTTTCCCTTAACCTCCATGTGCACGTTTGAAGATGAATAAATTCCCCTAATCTGTGCTGCGAATCTCAGTCTGGAAGCCCTCAGCGTAAGTTTCTCAGCATTCATTCTCAGTGCACTTTCTCGTGCATGCTGTGGGATCCAAATGGGCAGATGATATTGCCATATTTAACCTGTTAATTTTAACATATACAACAATGTCATACGAATCCTGTATAACTTTAAGGGTGCATTCTATATTAGATTATATATATAAATAATCAATAGGCTATTTGTCTTTCAGCAGTTGTACGTTTACAGAAAAATTAAGTGGACAGTACAGAGAGTTCCCATGTATCCTCTTGCTCCCCCCGCCCCCCGAGTTTTCCCTGTTAGGAACATCTTATGTCAGTGTGCTACATTTATTATAAACGATGAGCCAATATGTATCATTTTGTTAACTGAAGTCCCTAGTTTACGTGAGGGCTCACTCTTTGTGTTGTGCATCCTGTGAGTTTTGGCACATGTATAATGACGTGCACCATCATTACAGCATCATCCAGAGCAGTTCACTGCCCTAAAAATCCTCTGTGCCCCATCTATTTATCCCTCCCCTGCCAACCCCCCGAACACTGGCAACCACCGATCTTCTTACTGTCTCTAGAGTTTTGCTTTTTCCAGATGTCACACAGCTGAAATAATATAGTATTTTCAGATTGGCTTCTTTCATTTAGTAATGTGCATGTAAGTTTCCTTCGTGTCTTTTCCTGTCTTAATAACGCCTTTCTTTTTTTTTTCCAATGAGGAAGATTGGCTCTGAGCTAACATCTGTTGCCAATCTTCCTCTTTTTCTTTCTCCCCAGAGCCCCAGTGCATAGTGGCATATCCTAGTTGCAGGTCATTCTTGTTCTTCTATGTGGGATGCCACCACAGCATGGCCTGATGAGTGGTGTGTAGGTCCATGCCTGGGATCCGAACCAGCGAACCCTGGGCCGCCAAAGTGGAGTGTGTGAACTTAACCACTCGGCCACAGGGCCGACCCCTGATGACTTCTTTTAAAATAATATTCCATTGTTTGCACGTACCACAGTTTGTTTATCCATTCACCCACAGAAGGACGTCTTGGTTGCTTCTAAGGTTTGGTAACTATGAATAAAGCTGCTATAGACATCTGTATGCAGATTTTTGTGTGGACATAGATTTCCAACTCGTCTGAGTAGATGAATATATATATATTTATAAATTATAGTTTATGAAAGAGAAAAAGATCATATATTATTTCAGAGTATGAACCCTGGATCGCATGTGAACTATGTTGTGTGTTAGGAGTGTAAGTTAAAAGTGAATTTAGTGAAAAAAAAAGGGGGGGGTGGGCCCCATGACCAAGTGGTTAAGTTTGCAGGCTCTGCTTCAGCAGCCCAGGGTCTTGCCTGTTCGGATCCTGGGCGTGGACGTGGCACCGCTCACCAAGCCATGCTGAGGCGGCGTCCCACATAGCACAGCCAGAGGCACTCACAGCTAGAATATACGACTATGTCCTGGGGGGCTTTGGGGGAGAAGAAGAAGAAGAAGAAAAGAAGATTGGCAACAGATGTCAGCTCAGGGCCAATCTTTAAAAAAAGTGCCACAAACGACACTATTGGAAGAAGTGATGAAAGTGGAACGTGGACTACAGATTAGGTAAAAGTATTGTATCGAAGCTAGATTTTCTGACTTTGATAGCCCTCCTGTGGGTCTGTGTTCCTATGACATTACTACTTCTGTATTAAGGTGTAAAGGGCCATGATGTGCATAACCTACTCTCACGTGGTTCAGAAAAAAATAAATAGTAATATGTGTGTATATAAGCATTTGTGTATACGTAGGTATGTATATATTAAAAAAAGAAAAAGCAGAGCAGGGTGGAGGGAGCAGGGCTGTTGGAGATGGAAAGGGATGGGAGGGGATGGGAGGGAGGGGCAGGAGGCAAAAGTCAACAGGGTGATGGATTAGTGTCCTGGGGTGGCCGCAAAAAAGCACCACAAACTGGCTTATCACGACAGCGATTTATTCTGTCACAGTTCTGGAGGCAGAAGTCAGAAAGTCCACTGGTGTCCACAGGGCCATGTTCTCTCTGAAGGCTCTGGGGAAGGGTGCTTCCTGGCCTCTTCCAGCTTCTGGTGGCTCCAGACAGTCCTTGGCTTGTGGCGGCATCGCTACAATCTCTGCCTCTGTCTTCACGTGGCCTCCTCCCCTACGTGTCTCTGTGTGACGAATCTCCTTTTCCTTTTCTTATACAGACGTCAGTCATTGGATTTAGGCCCCACCCTAAATCCAGGATGATTTCAGCTTGAGGTTTGTAACTAGTTACATTTGCAAAGACCGTATTACCTAAGGAGATCACATTTACGAGTTCCAGGTGGGCATCAATTTTCCAGGGGTGCTATCTGACCCACTACAGGATCAGGGTAGGTCTCAATGAGAAAAATAGATGGAGAAAAGCTTACAGGAGGTGAGGGAGTGAGCAGACAGCTCTCTGGGGTAAGCGTGTTCCAGGAGGAGGGGTCAGCTGGAACACGCTCCCTGGGATGGAGCTGGCCTGGTGGAGTTGAAGGCAGCGAAGAGGCCGTGTGGCTGCGGCAGAGGCGGTGGGTAGAAGAGATCCTGCCGTGGGAGAGGCATCACGGAGGGGCTTAGAGACTATCACAGGGACTCTGCATTTAGCTCTGTGACAACTGGGGGCCGTGCAGGGCACGGAGCAGAAGAATGACACCATCTAACTTGGGTGATGAGAAGAGGAGCAGGGAGAGGGTTAGGAGGCTGGATCGAGACCAGGAGTGAGCTGAGGATGGCTGATCCTGGATTCAGTTTAAGGAAGGGCCAACAGGAGCTCCTGGCTAATTGGAGGTGAGGGGGTGGCCGGAGAGAGCGAGAGAAGGAAGACTTGAGAATGGCTCCAAGGCCCTTGGCCCGAGCAACCCGAAGCATGGAGCCAAGTCAGTGGAGATGGGGAGGTTTTGTGGGGCAGCAAGTTTGGGTGGAAAGAGCAGGAGCTCAGCTTGGGGCATGTTGAGCGTGAGACGTTGGGGTTGAGGTGTTGCGTTGGCCGTTGAATATGCACGTCTGGGATCTGGGAGAGAGCTCTGGGCTGGAGACACACATTGGTGGGTGGGTGGCTTTTTTCATGATTGGTTTTTCCTAGACGTTAGTACTTGGGCTTACAGATGGAAAAGAGGGTGGGGAGAGGATAGAGAAAGGAAGGAGAGAGGGGAGATATGGGGAAAGTAAGTGGGGTCAGACACTTCACGCGGGGCACCACGTGGGATTGTTGGCAGAAGTGGTGCGAAGGGGAGAAGAAAGGGCTTTGGAATCAGACAGCCCTGAGCCTCTGTTTCCACTGCTGTGAAACGAGGACAATCATAGCCATCCTCCACCCACCAAGGACCATGGTGTGAATGACCCAGCACAGGCAGAACACCCAACAGGACCATAACAGCAGCTAAGGCTTCACGGTTCTTACCAGGCGCCAGTTCTGAGCACTTTACGTGTTAACTCACTGAGCCCTCGCAGTAGCTATGAGGCAGGCTGATTATTCTTTGGGAGTTGAGCCGTCTGAGGCACAGAGAGGTTACATACCTTGCTCAAGGTCACACAGCTGATAAGAGGTGGTGCCGGCTTTGCTCAGGCCGTCTGTCTGCAGTGCCTACGATGTTCACCTAGACGGCTTCTCTGCATGTATGCTTGGCACAGACTAAATACTCAAAAAGTATTCATAAATAAAATCAGGGGCATAGGATCGCGAGTATTGGGAATTATAAATAAGAGGGTCATGTTCTACTGCTGGTCCTGGGACAGTCAGGCCGAGGGAACGACTCTCACTGCTTTCCTCACTGCCCCGTGTTCTGTACTAGCCGGGAGCAAATGAAGGTGACTGTCAGCTGGGGATTAGGGAGGACTCGTCTGTTCTGTCTTAAGACGTCTTAGTGGATCTGCCTGGGGGCACTTTTCTTCATATCCTATTACCTTTGGACTATAATTTCCTTTATTTCTGTTTCCCTGAATTGCCCGTCTCCCTCTGTATTTTGACCTTTTCTTTTGGAGGATAGAATCATCTAATATTTATTAAGTGACTCCACAAACCGGAAGCGTGTCCTTTCAGCCTGGCGGCCCGGGGGGAGCAGGGCTGGGGGTGGCGTTCCCTCCTGGCCCAGGGCGTCTGCTCCCAGGTCCGGGGTGCGGGGGCAGCAGCTGCCCTGGGCTGTCGCACCCCAGAGCCTGGAGAGCGCGCACACGTTATGTGAGAGAGGCGTTGTCCCCAGCCCGCCCGGTCCCCAACAGACAGCTGTTGTGACCGGGGTGCCCCCTCAGGCTTCCCAAGCAAAGAGCGGCTTTGAAGCCCCATCTCACGCTGACGATCACTAACCGCCCTGGGGAGTCATCTGTTTTGGAAACGAAGCTGATCAAAGGCTCCTAAGGGACAAACGTGACCCCAGGTCCCCTCGCGAAGGTCGTGGGGAGAGGGCTGTGCCTCCTGCTAGAACACACGATGCTGGGTTGGGCTCTTTCCAGATCTCGGGGCCGGCGAAGGGTGAGGCTAAAATCGATGGGAAAATATTAAAATGCCTCTATTCCTAACGTCCGAGGGACCCCACTCCCAGGAGCACCCCAGGGCCGCTTATGGAAACGCCCCCTTGCACTTCGCTTTTAACTAACTGACTGCCAAAGCAAGCAGCATCGACCACTAACCCCAGTTTACTTTTCTGAGGGGAAAATCACAAAATCGTTGCAAAGCAAATGTTCAGAGAGGTGTAAGGAAGGAACAAAGATCGCCAGCTGTTCCACCACCTAACATTTGGCGTATTTCCTTCCCAGCGTTTTTCCCACGTGCACGTGTTTTCAGGGTCTTACAAAGTTGCAATAATGCAGA
This sequence comes from Equus quagga, assembly GCF_021613505.1. Lineage (NCBI taxonomy): Eukaryota > Metazoa > Chordata > Mammalia > Perissodactyla > Equidae > Equus > Equus quagga. Next base: position 34,466,825 of record NC_060287.1, on the reverse strand, counting down.
TGACACTTATTTGTTTCCTGCATTTTTTTTTCACACATTTATTTATTTATTTATTTATTTTAATTTATTTTTTTATTAATGTTATGATAGATTACAACCTTGTGAGATTTCAGTTGTACATTATTGTTAGTCATGTTGTGGGTACACCACTTCCCCCTTTGTGCCCTCCCCCCACCCCCCCCTTTTCCCTGGTAACCACCGATCAGATCTCCTTGTCAATATGTTAACTTCCACCTATGAGTGGAGTCATATAGAGTTCGTCTTTCTCTGACTGGCTTATTTCGCTTAACATAATACCCTCGAGGTCCATCCACGTTGCTGCGAATGGGCCAATTTTGTCTTTTTTTATGGCTGAGTAGTATTCCATTGTGTATATATACCATATCTTCTTTATCCAATCATCAGTTTCTGGGCATGTACGTTGGTTCCACGTCTTGGCTATTGTAAATAATGCTGCAATGAACATAGGGGTGCAAGGGACTCTTGGGATTTCTGATATCAGGTTCTTAGGATAGATACCCAGTAATGGGATGGCTGGGTCATAGGGTATTTCTATTTTTAACTTTTTGAGAAATCTCCGTACTGTTTTCCATAGTGGCTGTACCAGTTTGCATTCCCACCAACAGTGTATGAGGGTTCCTTTTTCTCCACAACCTCTCCAACATTTGTCGCGCTCTTGGTTTTGGATGTTTTTGCCAATCTAACGGGTGTAAGGTGATTTCTTAGTGTAGTTTTGATTTGCATTTCCCTGATGATTAGCGATGATGAACATCTTTTCACGTGTCTATTGGCCATATTTATATCTTCTTTTGAGAAATGTCTGTTCATGTCCTCTGCCCATTTTTTGATCGGGTTGTTTGTTTTTTTGTTGTTAAGCCGTGTGAGTTCTTTGTATATTATGGAGATTAACCCTTTGTCAGATAAGTGGCTTGTAAATATTTTTTCCCAATTAGTGAGCTGTTTTTTTGTTTCAATCCTGTTTTCCCTTGCCTTAAAGAAGCTCTTTAGTCTGATGAAGTCCCATTTGTTTATTCTTTCTATTGTTCCCCTCAACTGAGGATTATAGTGTCCGAAAAGATTCTTTTGAAACTGATGTCAAGGAGTGTACTGCCTATATTCTCTTCCAGAAGACTTATTGTTTCAGGCCTAATCTTTAGGTCTTTGATCCATTTTGAGTTTATTTTGGTGTGTGGTGAAAAAGAATGGTCAATTTTCAATCTTTTGCATGTGGCTGTCCAGTTTTCCCAGCACCATTTGTTGAAGAGACTTTCTTCTCTCCATTGTAGGCCCTCTGCTCCTTTGTCGAAGATTAGCTGTCCATAGATGTGTGGTTTTATCTCTGGGCTTTCAATTCTGTTCCATTGATCTGTGGACCTGTTTTTGTACCAGTACCATGCTGTTTTGATCACTGTAGCTTTGTAGTATGTTTTGAAATCGGGGATTGTGATTCCGCCGGCTTTGTTTTTCTTGCTCAAGATTGCTTTAGCAATTCGTGGTCTTTTGTTCCCCCATATGAATTTTAGGATTGTTTGTTCAATTTCTGTGAAGAATGTTCTGGGGATTCTGATTGGGATAGCATTGAATCTGTATATTGCTTTAGGTAGTATGGACATTTTAACTATGTTTATTCTTCCAATCCATGTGCAAGGAATGTCTTTCCATCTCTTTATGTCATCGTCAATTTCTTTCAAGAAAGTCTTGTAGTTTTCATTGTATAGATCCTTCACTTCCTTGGTTAAGTTTATCCCAAGGTATTTTATTCTTTTCGTTGCGATGGTGAATGGGATAGAGTTCTTGAGTTCTTTTTCTGTTAGTTTATTGTTAGTGTATAGAAATGCTACTGATTTATGCACGTTAATTTTATACCCTGCTACTTTGCTGTAGTTGTTGATTATTTCTAATAGTTTTTCTGTGGATTCTTTGGGGTTTTCTATGTATAAGATCATGTCGTCTGCAAACAGCGCGAGTTTTACTTCTTCGTTACCTATTTGGATTCCTTTTATTTTTTTTTCCTGCCGAATTGCTCTGGCCAGCACCTCCAGTACTATGTTGAATAGGAGTGGTGAAAGTGGGCACCCTTGTCTTGTTCCTGTCCTCAGAGGGATGGCTTTCAGCTTTTGTCCATTGAGTATGATGTTGGCTGTGGGTCTATCATATATGGCCTTTATTATGTTGAGGTACTTTCCTTCTATACCCATTTTACTGAGGGTTTTTATCATAAATGGGTGTTGGATCTTGTCGAATGCTTTCTCTGCGTCTATTGAGATGATCATGTGGTTTTTGTTTTTCATTTTGTTGATGTAGTGTATCACGTTGATTGACTTGCGGATGTTGAACCATCCCTGTGTCCCTGGTGTAAATCCCACTTGATCATGGTGTATAATCTTTTTGATGTATTGCTGTATTCGGTTTGCCAGAATTTTGTTGAGGATTTTTGCATCTATGTTCATCAGTGATATCGGCCTGTAGTTCTCCTTCTTTGTGTTGTCCTTGTCAGGTTTGGGGATCAGAGTGATGTTGGCTTCATAGAATGTGTTAGGGAGTACTCCATCTTTCTCAATTTTCTGGAATAGTTTGAGAAGAATAGGTATTAAGTCTTCTTTGAATGTTTGGTAGAATTCTCCAGAGAAGCCGTCTGGTCCTGGACTCTTATTTTTGGGGAGGTTTTTGATTACCGTTTCTATTTCCTTACTTGTGATGGGTCTATTCAGATTCTCCATTTCTTCCTGATTCAGTTTGGGGAGGTTGTAGGAGTCTAAGAAGTTGTCCATTTCTTCCAGGTTGTTCAATTTGTTGGCATATAGTTTTTCATAGTATTTTCTTATGATCCCTTGTATTTCATTGGTATCTGTTGTGATTTCTCCTCTCTCATTCCTAATTTTATTTATTTGCGATTTCTCTCTTCTTTTCTTGGTGAGTCTGGCTAAAGGTTTGTCGATTTTGTTAATTTTTTCGAAGAACCAACTCTTTGTTTCATTGATCCTTTCTATTGTCTTTTTTGTTTCAATATCGTTTATTTCTGCTCTTATTTTTATTATTTCCCTCCTTCTACTGACTCTGGGCTTTGTTTGTTCTTCTTTTTCTACTTCTGTTAGGTGTCGTTTGAGGTTGCTTATGTGAGCTTTTTCTTGTTTAGTGAGGTGAGCCTGTATTGCGATGAATTTCCCTCTTAGGACTGCTTTTGCTGCATCCCAGATGATTTGGTATGTCGTGTTCTCATTTTCATTTGTCTCCAGATAATATTTGATTTCTTCAATGATCCATTGTTTGTTCAGAAGCGTGTTGTTTAGTCTCCACGCTTTTGCACCTTTCTCTGCTTTTTTCTTGCAGTTTTCTAGTTTCATAGCATTATGATCAGAAAAGATGCTTGATATTATTTCAACTCTCTTGTATTTATTGATGTTTGCTTTGTTTCCCAAAATATGGTCAATCCTTGAGAATGTTCCATGTGCACTTGAGAAGAATGTGTAACCTGCTGTTTTTGGATGAAGTGTTCTATATATATCTATTAAGTCCATCTGGTCTAATTTTTCATTTAATTCTATTATTTCCTTGTTGATTTTCTGTCTGGATGTTCTGTCCATTGGTGTTAATGGTGTGTTGAGGTCCCCTACTATTATTGTATTGTTGTTGATGTCTTCTTTTAGTTCTATTAAGAGTTGCTTTACAAATTTTGGTGCTCCTGTGTTGGGTGCGTATATATTTATAAGTGTTACGTCTTCTGGTGGAGAGTCCCTTTTATCATTATATACTGTCCCTCTTTGTCTTTCTTTATCTGTTTTGCTTTGAAGTCTACCTTGTCTGATATTAGTATAGCGACACCTGCTTTCTTTTGTTCATTGTTAGCTTGGAGTATTGTCTTCCATCCCTTCACTCTGAGTCTGTGTTTGTCTTTGGGGCTGAGGTGTGTTTCCTGGAGGCAGCATATTGTTGGGTCCTGTTCTTTGATCCATCCTGCTGTTTCCTGCATTTTTAACTTAATATTATCTCATGATCACATTGAACTTTGAAAGAAGTGATTGTGGGGCTGGCCTGTGGGGTAGTGGTTAAGTCCGGTGCTCTGCACGTCAGCGGCCCGAGTTTGAGGGTTCGGATCCCAGGTGTGGACCTATATCACTCGTCAGCCATGCTGTGGTGGCAATCCACATATAAGGTGGAGGAAGACCGGCACAGATGCTAGCTCAGGGCTAATCTTCCTCACCAAAAAAAAGAAAAAGAAAAAGAAACAAGTGATTGTAATTAAAATCATCTTTATGAAAAGAATTTTAATTGTTCATCATATTCTATTTTGTCATATCACAATTGATATTACCAACTTACTACTGTTGGATTTTTAGGTTGTTTCCAATTTTTTGCCTAATCAAATATGTTGCAATGAACATCTGGCCAATGAACCTTGGCCATAGCTCAGATGTGTTGCTTCAGATGGTGGGTTCTCCAAGTTTCCTTAGTTTAATAGCAACTTTCAGGTCTCCACTTTTTTCTTAAAGTGTTATGAGAATTTTACCTTCTTCTCCACAGCAGACTGGCCTATTTGATTGTTTAGATAATGCTTTCAATCATTTAAATGACTTAATTCTAGGCCTACCCCTAGAGCCTTTCCGTGTGACGATGTCCCAGGAAGACATGCCCTGGGGACCCTGAGACCTGAGTCTCACCTGGTACAGGTCACACCCCTCATGGGATGAACACGCGCCAGGCTGAGAACCAGGCCTTGGCAGAGCCGTGCAGAAATGGAATCACAGGGCTGAGGGGCGGGATGTTTTTAGAGGTGGTTGATACATATTGTCATCAGGCATAACAAATTCCACATGGATAAAAGTGAAGTACAGGAAATGAAGTCATGGAAGAATTAGAAAATACGGATGAATACTAATCTGTTTTTAGGGTAAAGGAATTTCTAGATATGGAAGCAAAGGAACAGCATAATGAAAAAAAAAATGAGGGACTGGCCCGGTAGCATAGCGGTCAAGTTTGCGCGCTCTGCTTCGGCCGCCTGGGGTTCATCGATTCGGATACCAGGCGTGGACCTACACACTGCTTATCAAACCATGCTGTGGTGGTGACCCACATATGAAATAGAGGAAGATTGGCACAGATGTTAGCTCAGGGACAATCTTCCTCACTAAAAAAAAAAAAAAAAACAGGATCTGATTCTATATCTGAAAATGACATTAACAAAATTGAAAGGTAGATAATAAACTAGAAGTCTCTACCTGCTGTACGTATCCATCATAGAGGTATATGAGATATTATATGTGTAGACAGAGATTTGCTCTCTTTCCTCCAGAGCCCTTTCAACAGACGTTAAGCCAACACTACCCAACGGGAAAATGAGCAACCACCACAAACAGAAAATCACAAGAAGAAACAGAAATGAGTAATACACATATGAAAAGCAGTCAACCCCACCAGCAACCAAAGCAACGTTAATTAACGCAAAATGCCCTTCTCATCTAACATATTGGCAAAGAATTTAAAAAATACTAATGGCCAGGCCTAGCAAGGGCATCACTATCAAACAAGAATTGAGATGCCCTCCCTCATGTCCCTGCCGTGAGTGAAATGGGTCGGTCCTTGTTTCCTCCCCAGGCCCGGTGACTCCCTGGCTGAGTGCCTTCACTTCTCTTCTGCCTTTCTCCCTCCTCCAACGCCCAGGCAGAAACAACTTTTCCCTCATCTAAACCCCCGTCATCCTGTATCTATGACTCTCTTACCGCAGGTCGTATGAACTCTTTTACTTGATAATATTGATACTAACAATAGCTAGGGTTTTTTATGGTTTAGAAATAAAGAGCATTTTGTTATCAAATCTGTTCAACAAGCATCTATCGTGCGTCCACGATGGGCACTCGGCACGGATCTGGGTGCTGGGGAGGCTGCAGTGGACAGAACAGACCTGGTGTCCATGTCACAGAGCCGGGTGGGGAGATGGCTGCTAAACCACCAAATACGTAAAAGAGGAAATGCATGGTTTCAGTGGGGGTGACGCCAGAGAAAACGAAGAGGCAAAGCAAGCGAGCAATGGGCCATGGGGGGGCGTGGGAGACATGTCAGCTCAAGATGTGAGAGAAGGCAGCATCTGAGATGAGACTTAAGTGGAGGGAGGGAGCCAGCTATGGGAAAACCTGGGGAAGTTCCTTCCAGCAAAGGGAATGGCATGTGCCAAGGCCCTGAGGCAGGGGCATACTGGGCGGTTCCAGGGCCAGGAGGGAGGCCAGCGTGGCTGGAGAGCTGTGGGGCTGGGGAAATGATAGGAGACGTGGGCAGGGAGGTGGTGGGGGTGGGAACACCCAGGGAGGGCCTCATAGTGGGGCTTTGCATTGTGCTCAGAGGGGGGTGGGGAGCTGCTGGATGGAAGGACTTTGAGCCAAGGAATGTCATGGTCTGACTTTTGTTTTCAAATTGAGATAAAGGACCCGTAAATAAGATTCACTGTTTTAATCTTTTTCAAGTGTACAGTTCACAATGTTGTGCAGCCGTCTCCACCGTCTAATTCCAGAATGTCTTCATCACCCCCAAAAGAAGCCCCTAACCCATTGAGCAGTCCCTCCCATTCCTCCCTCCCCCAGCCCCTGGTAACCACTACGCTACTTTCTGTCCCTGTGGATTTGCCTATTCTGGACATTTCACGTAAACGGAATCGTACAATATGGGGTCCTTCGTGACTGGCTTCTTTTGTTTAGCACAATGTTTTCAAGGTTCATCCATCGTGTCGCATGTCAGAACCTCTTCCCTTTTTATGACTGAATAATACTCCATCGTGTGCACAGACCACATTTTGTCTATCCAGTCAGCCGGTTATGGACATTTGGGCTGTTTGCACCTGACCAACAGTAAAACAATGTCTCTGGGCCCAGAGTGGAGCAGGAGGCCAGGCGGGAGGCGGCTGCCCTCTCTCTAGTGATGCAGGCCAGGGATGAAGGTGGTGGCCGTGCAGGTGACAGACGGCAGAGGGAGGAAGGGCAGCTAGCGAGGTGTAGGGCCAGGGCGAGCCCGTTGATGAGACTTGCTTTCTATCAGGGTCCCCCCACCTGCTCTTTCTCGGTCGTCTGTGTGTCGGCTTTAGTTGTCGGCTTCAGGAACTGGGTAGTGATGACTGAATGAGCTGCCCTCGCTCACCGAGGGAAGTCCCTTCCCCATGCTCCTCTGCCTGGGGCGCGTCCACCCTCCGCGATCTTTCTTTTGAACGAGGATTGCCTGTAAGTGGCGTCTGGAGGGGGCTGCTCGTCCTGCATCAACCTGAAGACGGTATTAACAGCGATTTTCCTCTGCGGGGTGTAGAACCAGTAAGTCAGGACAATGGGCCCCAGCCGAGAAACCTTCCAGAAGTGAGTGCACGCTGGGGCAGAGCCAAGTTCTCAAGCCCCCCCGCCTGCCTCTGGGGGCATCGCTTTCTGTGTCCTGCTGGGAAAACACATGCCTAGAACAATTCCTGAAGTTAAGTACCATCCACCGAGTTATTTTAAACCAGAGAACGAGAAAAGCCTCCTTCAACAGGGAGAAATGGATTCGATGCCACGTTCCCACGGCCCTGAAAGGACTCCAGCTCAGTGTCCCGCCTGCGACGTGCTTCCGTGTTTTTTCACTAAGGGAGTCATAATTTAGTAAAAAAGAGAGTGTTGTGTGCTTTTTAGGCGAAATGACATTAAGTATGTACCTCACTGGTAAGCTTTGGCAATTGCTGCCCTCAGTATCTTTTTCATTCCTTTTTTTTTTTTACATTAAAAAAGATCTTTTTTCTTATTTCAAATGGAATACAAACTTAATCAAAATTCAAAAATTCCAAACTCATCCAGCAAAAGGTTAAAATCTGTCACAGTGCGGACACCAAGGGGCCAAGGCTGTCCTCGTATATGCGCTAACGTTCTTGTTGCTGTGTTAGTTTCTATCAGTGACTCCGGGATCTGAGAGCTGGTTTGACTCCGTCTGCGTGTCTGTCTGACTTTCCGCTCTGGGCTGGCCCTGACTGTGACTTGCCATCTGGAAAGAGCGCAGAGAAGCCCTGTGACGGAGGTGACAGGCGTCTAGTCGATAACGTAACCGGGTAGTGCACTGGCCAGTCTGAGCTCTTCATACCTGACCTCTCCAGTCGCCTTGAGCCGAGGGCTGATGGACGCAAAGGAGCCAAAAGATACAGCCATGCAGGGAGGGTCCTCAGTGGGTCCTGGACAGCAGGTCTGTAGCTTTCCGGTGTGATTCCTTCCCAGAAACCCAGCTTCATGGTGACCCCAATAACCCCTCCGAGTCACAATTGAATGCCCAACCCTGTCCTAATTCTAATCCATAAAGTAGAGTGACCCTCGTCATCATGGGTTTGGGTGGCCTTGCCCAGCAGGTCCGTCCATCCTCTGTTCCTGGTGGCAGGTCCTCTCCAGACTCCCCTCATTCACTTTTCCTGTGATCTTTTCTGCGTCTCCTCCTAGAACGTTTTCAGAAGCTGAAAGAGAGATTCATCAAATTGCCCGGCTGGCAAATCTGGATGAGAACCTCAGGCTCTCCACCCCTGCGGCGGAAACTCTGAAGCACCCACTGGAGAATTCTTGGAAAACCCGTGGATTCACAGGAAAAGGAAGGATGAAGTTGTGCACAGCAGGCACGGTGTCAAGGTGGTCCCCGGGAGGAGGAGTCCATTTCTGCTATCCTCCGCCATTCTCCCCGGATGGAAGCCTCAGCCGGAGTTTTCTCCGTCAGATGAGCTCTCTGCCTGAGGACAGGACGGCAGCTCTCCCTGCCCAGGGCGGGCGGCTCAGCTGTCCTCCGCCTCCTTGAGCAGAAGGCTGCTCAGCGGCCAGGGAGAGTGTTTGCAGGATCTGAGATGAAGCCTGCCTTGCTCAGAGCAAACCCCGTCTCTCTGTCACCTCTGGAAGCAGCGATGACATCCATTTCATCGGATCCGGCTGTAGTGCACCTGCCTCCCTGCCTTGAATCTAAGGATGTGAATCCTTGCAAGCAAGTGGAAGGAAGGTGGCCTGGAAGCTGCGCTGGCATGGGGGTCACCTGTACAGTTCCCATCCTGCCTCTTCCTGGTGGGGTGACCTCAGCAAGCTGCGTGGCCCTTCTGAACCCCTGATTTCTAGTTTGTAAGATGGGGACAGTCCTCTGGGGGGTGACTGGGCGGACTGAGGACGGTCATTTCAATGCTAGGGCAGCACCTGGCCCCTGTGAAGTGCTCAGTGCTCGGTGATACTTACTTCACATGTTCACAGTTCCTGACACGGCTGTGGACTTGCCCTTTGCTGTCCCAAGTGTTCAGGTCTCGCATCTATCTGCCTCCTGAACCCTCCCTCAGAACCCCTAGATCACAGTGATTTCTACCTCCAACGTTGTCAGCTCAGTCCACTTCACTGCACCCCAGTGAGCTCTGGACGACACCTGCCACCTGGGCCCTGTGAGCTTCCTGTGGGTGAATACTGCTTCGCCAAGAGCAGGAGGTGGTGTAGGTAGTGGCTCAGCGGTGGTTTACGATGATGGGGAAGAGCACGGACTGGAGTCGCAGTGGTTCGAATCCTGACCAGGCCACCTACTATTAACGTGACTTTATTTCCTTACCTGTGAAATGGGTCCAACAACAGTTCCTCACAGACTTGTTAAAAAGGGTTAAGTGGGACCTTATGCACAGACCTCTTAGAGCTGAGCCTGACGTTGTAAGTGCTGCTTAAGTGCTAGCTATTACTGTTATCCCCACCCATAAAATGTTTAGTCAATTGTGTCTTCTTCCTGAACCTCAGTTTCCTTATCTGCAGTGCAGTGGGAGTAAAAGCTGTCCTCCTGGGCTGTGGGGGATAGATGAGGTGCTGTGTGTGCAGGACTTGGTGTGCGGGAGGCCCTCCATCGTGGTAGCCATTGCTACTGTCAACTCCTGGGGGCAGGACCCTGTCTGGATTCCCCTTTCCTTGGAAAGTTCTGGCAGGAGCTGGCCAAAGATTTAGCAAATAAAGTAACAGGACTCCCAGTTAAATTTGAATTTCACATCAATAGCAAACAGTTTCTCAGTATGTCTCCGATATTGCTTGGGACTTACTATGCTACAAGATTATCCATCGTTGATCTGTAATTCAAATTTAATGGGACATCCTGAATTTTATATGACAATCCTGCAAGAGGAGTTTGTGGGAGGCACAGAAGGTAATCGTGGTCAGAATAGTAAGCGGCCTCGTCAGTGGGGGACAGAGCAGAGGTGCCCGGGGGTCCCAGCTTCTTCTCTCCTCTGCTCCGCATCCCGCTGTCGCCTGGTTGCTGGTCCTGCTGACAGCATCCCACCAGCCTTGCCGTGACTCGCCCTTGGTGGCCCCACCTCGGCAGCTGGCTGTGCTTGCTTGTCCTTGCCCAAGCTTCAGGTTCACTCAGTGACCCTTTGACCCTCCAACTCCTCCCAGGGTCCTTGGCTTCCCCAGCCCCTCCCACAGTGTGTAAGGGCGACTTCTTACTAAACCCCACATTCCTACCGTATTCCTGTTGGTTCTGAGCCCCGCCAGGCCCACCCACAGACCCGACCAGGCCCTGACTGTGGCAGGCCCGGTGACATCTGTTATTACACTGCTTGTTCCTCTTCTCTCACCTTCGGGATCCCTTTCCTGGGGGGAGAAAACAAACTCGGTCACAGGTTTCGTTCAGGAGAAGCGGTGACAACCACCGCCCCTCCTCTCAATGCAAAGAGCAGCCCTTTCAAAGATCGTTCTCTCCGGGTGCTTAAAACACTCCCTCCTTTTAACAGCATTTTCATATATTTGCACAAAACCCGAACAGAAGAGCATCTCCAATTACTCACGTTGTAGCGTAGGCTGCGAGCAATTCTGGGAGCAGGGCTGGCTCCCTCCCTTCACCTGCGGCTCGGAGGGTCTGCGCTGGTTGCATTCACTCTGTAAGGCTTCATTCACCATAATCTTAAGCAAATGTCACCTCTCCATCCCCCTCCCTTTTCCCAACCTGCTCCTCTTGGGGTCTTCCAATTTCAGCAAATGGAAAATCCATTACTCCAGTTCCTCAGACCAAAACTTTCGAGTTCTTCTAGACTCTTCTCTTTCTCTCACATCTGACCCATTGGGAAATCCCTTAACAATTGCCCGAATCTAACAATTGTTCATCCTTCCCGCCACTTCCAACCTTGTCCCAGCAAAACCGTCTCTCCACTGCTGTCCCCAACCATCCCCTATGCACCCGCAAGAGAGACCCTTTTAAAGAAGGTCACTCGTTTGCTCAAATCCCTCCAGCATCCCCCCTTTCTGTGCAGAATAAAATCTACGAGTCCGGACCTTTGTTTTTAAGGCCCCAGGTGGTCCAGCCGTCCAGGTATCTGTATCCCCATCTTTCCTACCTGTCTCTTGCTCACTCGGCTTCAGACACACTGGTCTCCTTGCTGCCCCTGGAATGTACCCAGCTTGCCCCATCTCTGGCTGTCTACTTGCTGGTCCTCCTGGATGAAATGTTCTTTCCCCCAAGTACACAAATGGATGCTCCCTCCCTCATTTCATGACGTCTTTGCCTGTCCGTCCCCTCATGCAAGAGGGCTCTCCTCACACCTTGCCTTCTTTTTCCCTCTTGCCGCCCATCGCCTCCAGATGCCCGGTGTGCGTATGGTTTGCTCACTGTCGCCCCCAGGGACCGTGTGTTGTCTGCTGCCCCACCCTCATCCCAGAAGAATGCTTTCGTACGGTGAATACTCGGCAGGTAGGCGTGGAATCCACGAATTGCGCTCTGGTGAAGAGGTGGGAGGATGGCCAGCCCTCTGGGCTCCAACAGGGAGTGAAACTGTGCCCACACAACACGTGGCCAGTCCTGGGAACGGCTGGGAGATGGAAAGCTCTGTCTGTGGCAGCAAACTCACATGACAGTGAACCAAACTTCCGGAAGTTTCCGTCCAAGCCCCTCATGTCTGCTGGTGGAGCTCACTTTGATTCTGTGCTCGTTGTGTCTGCTAATGCCTCCTCTTCCTTTACTTTATTGCCAGAAATATCTGTTCATCACAGAGCACCTCTCAGGCATTTAAAAGGACATAAAACCGAGCCTTGCCCTCCAGTAAGAAGAATGATGAAAAGTTTTGCTCCGTGACCCTGGCCTCCAAGGGGCTCCCCTGTCCTCAGGTCATTTCAGCCCATGTGAGCCCCTCAGCCATTCTCAGAGGTCAAGGGGACACATATTCTGTCTACTTGCAGCTAGAAAACCGGAGTTTGCAGAGTTAAATGGCTTCCCCTAATCTTACAGATGTTGAATATTAGAGATGATGCAAACCAGTTGGTTCTCCTTTGTTTTTAATTTAAAGAAGACATTAAATAAAGAGAAATTTAAGATAAAAATTGTCCATAATCCCCCGTCTCCAACACAGCTGTTTTCGTTTCCCCACCCTCCTTGTTCACACGACAGACATGTCACAGAACTGCTGTCAGAGGCGTGACTCAGCATCGTTAGAAATATTTGTCATTTTGCAATACAGTCTCCAATTAACATTTTTGTGTGTGTGCGTGTGAGGAGGATTGGCCCTGAGCCAACATCTGTTGCCAATCTTCCTCTTTTTGCTTGAGGAAGACTGTTGCTGAGCTAACATCTGTGCTGGTCTTCCTCTACTTTATGTGGGACACTGACACAGCATGGCTTGACGAGTGGCATGTAGGTCCACACCCAGGATCCGAACCTGCCAACCCCAGGCCACCGAGGCGGAGTGCACACATCTAACCACTACGCCACCAGGCCGGCCCCTCAATGATCATTTTTAATGACTGCATAGTAGTCCAACAAATAAAAATTCCAAATAGCGTGTCTTTAGGTTATTTCTACATATTTTGAAACTATAATGTTGCAGTGAGAAATTCTGAGTTGTATTACTTTCTTTCTTTTGAGCCCAGGTTTGAGGACTCTGTTATGGGTTGATGTCCCCCCAGTATATGCTGAAGTCCTGACCCTCAGGACCTCTGAAGGGGACCTGATTGGGAAATAAGGTCTTTGCAGATGTAATTGGTTAAGACGAGGTCATTAGGGTGGGTATCAATCCGATAGGATGGTGTCCTTAGAAGAAGAGAAAAACCCTAGGTGAAGACAGAGACATAGGGAGAAGCCATATGATGACAGAGGCAGAGATGGGAGCAATGTGTCTACAAGCCAAGGGACCCCAAGGACTGCCGGCCACCACCAGCAACAGGGAGACACAAGAAAGGATACTCCTCGAGAGCCTTCGGAGAGAGCCTGACCCTGCCGACACCTGGATCCCAGCCTTCTGGCCTCCAGAACTGCGAGAGAATAAATTTCTGTTGTTTCAGGCCTCCCACTTTGTGGCGCTTTGTTGTGGCAGCCCCAGGGAGCCGACACAGACGCCAATTCTGGGATTCCCTCCAGGATACCATGCAAACCCACATCTCACTGTGTCCCGCTGACCGTGGATGACTATGAGCCCCAAGCAAGCCAGTGCAGGTCCAGCCACCTTGGGGAGCGGCCGTCCTTGTTGTTTAGCCTCCGCGGCTACACTGGGCAGAGGCCTCGGCATTCCTCCAGGCTGGGCTGGCACAGTCTTCCATGCAGGGATGGAATCCAAGGACTTCGCCCCCTCAAGGTCAGCAGTGCAGCCAGCCGGGGGCGGCTGCGCAGGCCAGCTTCACATTCCTCCTCAGCATTCAGCCATGCGTCCTCACCACGCAGGTTTGCAGTTGGCCCCTGTGTTGAGACACAGGTATGCAGCTCAGCGAGGCCTTGGTTCACCCCCCGCTGGGCCTGGGAACCTGCCTGCACCTCATTAACCCTGGGATGTCATTTCATTCCTGACATTGTAGCCCCAGGAGCCAGCGAGTGTGCAGTTCGCATAGAAGGTAGCCTTCTGAGAAGCTCTGATCTGGAAGGTCCTCCCTCTGGATCAGGCTTGCCTGTGCCCAGGCAGCATTTATATCATTATTTCAGTGCGGCTGATAGTGCCAGGCCTGAGTTAACGTCAGCGGTGATGGTGCATCTTCATCTGCCAGTTTGCAGCTTTGCTGTGTTGGCAAGTGTTCTCTTGGCATGAAAAGATGATTCCTGGAGGTGGCCCCATGGCATAGAGGTTAAGTCTGGCGTGCTCTGCTTCACAGGCCCAGGTTAGCAGATTTGGATCCTGGGTGCAGACCTACACCATTCATCAAGCCATGCTGTGGGACCCACATACTGAAAATGGGGGAAGATTGGTACAGATATTGGCTCAGAGCTAATCTTCCTCACCAAAAAAACAAAAAACAAAAAACAAAAACCCACGTGATTCCTTTGCTCCCCGTTTTGGTCAGTTTCTCTCCCTGGACTAACTTTTGAGCTCAGCTGAGGGTATGAGCTGTGCCTTTAGAGAGAGGAAATCCTCTAACAGCACCGGTTCCTGGAGAGGCAGGAATAAGGAGGCCCAGTGGAAGTGCCTGCAGAACCATGGGTGTCTCTCCCTAGAAAAGACCTGTCTGTGCTCTTGGCTCAGGATTTTAGTCTCCGCTCAACCACCGTGAAAGTGGCATCTAGGGGCTTATCTCATATGCGTGACAGACGGGATGTGGGCCTGGGGGCACTGGGTGGGCTCCCGGCTCCCCTACTCCCCGCTTGGTGACCCAGGCTCACTGTAGCCTGATGCTTGCCCAGCCCCCTCCCCGAGTAGGGGAGGGGAGAAGTGGGTGAGGCCAGGGTGAGCGCCCAGCGGCACTTTCCGATTTTCCGGGTTGGAAGGAATTTCCGAGGTACCTCGTCAGCACCTTTCCGAAGGAGGAAACAGTCAGGGTCACCTGTTACACTGCCCAGCGGTGCCAGCTGGACAGACAGGGCGGGAATCGAAGTCTCGGGAGTTCTCAACTCCGCACTGTTTCCGCCACGTATTTGGGACAAAAAACACCTGTCTATGGGATTATCGATAATAGATGTTGTTAGTGACGTCTCCCCCGGTAACTGGCCGTGCGTCAGCCGGGGTGGCCCACAGTGCTTTCCCTGGGGTCCATTCATGTGGATCGTGATGCCCATGGGCTACCTGGTGTGGCCTCCTGAGGGAGGAGGGGGCTCTCCCCAGCCACTGCTTCCATTGCGCTGACCCAGACCTGCTGCACGTGGGATTGGAGGCGGGGGCTCAGGTGGACCCTGGGCAAAGGCATTCGTGGCCAGGTGCCGTGTTGGGAAAGAGGCAGGAAGAAAGAACCAGAACCGTCCAGCCTTCCTGGCAGGTCTTGGGAGAACTGACTTTCCTGCCAGAAACTTTAACATGCAACTTAATGAAGACAAGATTTTTGTGCAAATTTCCTTTCAAAACCGCCACAGCTCTGCAGAACGGGACACAGAGCACACCCGGCTCTGAGATTCCCTTATCTACAGCGGCAAATCAAAGACACCTGGGCTGCTCTGCAGTGTCACAACCCAGAGACAAGTCGAGGCTGCTGCCTGGCCTGCCGTGCACCGTGTCCCGGCTCCACCCCAGTGCAGCCGGAGTCCCCACCATCACGCAGAGAGCCTGCTCAGTGGGGTGGTGCCTGTCCCTGTGCTCCTGGCAGGGGCTGAGTGGCCGGAGCATCCGAGGGCAGATTCGAAGGCAATGGTGGGGGGTGTCAGCTCTTTCCTTTTGGGGTGCAGTGGGCGGATTTTGGTGGTAAGCACGAGCTTGTCCATACTGCCCATCCCGGGGGGCACCAGGTTTGGCCCCTGATGTCTGGTTGCGGTTTTGTTTAGGGCGAGGATGTGAAAGGCAGGAGGGTGTATTTACGCGGTGGTGTGAACCCTTTGGACTTTGGTTGGAGGGCAAGGAGAGAGAGCAGCTGCCCTGAGGCAGGAAGCGACACCTCCGGGCTGGCAGGGGACGGCTTCTCCGGGCAGTTGCTATGCCTTTGATGTTGGCTGTCCTGTCCTCTCTCTCTGACCACCGGACAGCCGGGTGGACTTAGAGGGAGGTGCAGGCTTACATCCGTTTCCGGGAAAGCAGCCGCCAGCAAAGGTCACTCCAAGGACTCTGGGCGGGGACCTGGGGCCTCTGGAGCCCCTCCGAGGGGCACCTGCTCCGAGCCCGGGATTTGGCCCCATGTGTCATTTCCAGACCTCGGTGGGCATTTCCAGCCTCTCTAGGCAGATTCCAGCCAGGTGGCAACGTAAGTCCCACCCCTGGGTCCTGGTGCTGGGGTCATGCTTCTTAACTTACCACAATTCACCGCAGAGGACCTGGGCGATTGTGTTACTGTGGGGAGAGGGTTGAAAAAGAAATGTCCCAGATGCATTTAAAGAGTTAGGAGCCTGATTTAAAACAGGGAATAGGAAAGTCTTTAAAAATATCTTAATTTTTTAAAAATTAAAAATATCTTTAAAATAACATTTATTTTCTTATTATAGAAGATTAAATGTTTATTGTAGAAAATCTAGAAGTAAAAGTATAAGGGAAAAGCTGAAAATCACCCTGAATTCCACCAGAAACTGACAACCCTTACTAACTTTATGGTCTGGTCTTGATAAACAGACAGACACACAGACTCTCACACCTTCACAGGCAATTGAGGCAATGCTACAAATAAAGGATACGTCTTTTTCTTTTCATTCAAATTCCATTATCAGCACATCTTTGAAAACATGAATTTTAACAGCTACTTACCATTCCATGGAAAGGCTGAGCAATTTATTTAACTAACCCCTTACAGATGATGTCCAAATTTAGTTGAAACAAATCAAAATGTACAAGTTTGTCTTATGAAATAGAATGAGAAATGTGCCATGTGTGCCTCAGTTTCCCCATCTCTCAAGTGGGGTAACACTGCCCTGGCTCAGGTGGCTGGTGTGGCCTTTAATTAATATTTAAGACCAGCCTTGCGATTCACGAGTTAAGGATTGCTGTTTAAGTCAAAGGTTTTGTGTAATTGTTTGTAATTATTATAATTTGCTCATTACGGGCAATTAGCGCGCTGGAGGACAACAGAGAAGAATTTATTTGGGAGTCCATCTGCGTCTTTGTCTTGCTAGAGCTGGCCAGGGAGGTTCAGAAGGCCCATGATTTTCTTCCTGGCTAGAGAGACAAGGATCGGCCAGAGCGCAGCCAGTCTTAAACGGGCCAGGTAATCACTGATGAAGGTGGAATGCCACCCGGGCGGGAGGGTGACTGGTGCAACGTGGCGGCTCGAGATTTCCCTTGGCTTTCCTGATTTTAATCTCCAAGCATACAGAGATAAGTCACCAGGGTTTTCATCTTAAGCCTCTTCGAGGCCGAAAGAATATTGGTTCATTTAGAGTTTCTGCCAATGCTCATAATGGCCCACAGGCTGTGTCATCTCTCCTTAGACTCTTCAGAAGTTCTCAGATGAGATTAATTATGGCTCTCAGCATCCCCATAAAATGAGAGGAAGAGGTCAAGGAGAGCAGTTGAAGACCAATGAATTGAGCACACATTTGCCACAATTTGCAGAGATGTTTATAAAGTCTGTCTGCAGAGGGATTATGATCATATTTTCTGACCTCAAACCCGGACAAATGGTCTGAGCAAGGTCTGTTTCTTCATCTGTGAGTAGAGTTATGTAAGACAAGGAGAGCGAGGGTTTGCAATGGGTGCTAACCTGGAAAACCCAGGCCATGTGGACACCTTACACATGGGAGCAATGTCTACAGTCCTCGGTGGAAAATCTCAATGCCCTAGCCTGTTTTCCAGAATATTCTGTATCTTGCAGATTGCCTGATGGCGGTTTCAGAAGTACTGGAGACCCGTAGGAGCAGTAATGAAGATTTGACATTCTTAATACTCTTTCCCCATTGGGTCTGGCTTCAATGGCTTGACCTTAGGGGGCTGTGTGTGTGTGTGTGAATGGGGAGCAGCGGTGGTGGGGAAGGGTTGTTTAGACCATTCTTGAGTCAACCTCTAGTTCTGAGTTGTCTGGGGAACAGATTTAAATCTGAGGTAACTGGGGGATTCAGTCTGTTGACTGATCCAGATTTAGGCTAGGACCCACGGGCTGCAGAAGATAGACAAGGGTACACCCCATGTAGACTGTTTCTATGGGCATCCAGTAGTGGCTCATTACATGGCTAGGCTGACCCTTAGATTTACTGTCAGACTTTGAAAAAGAAATTGGGATGGTTTCAAGGCCTCCAGAAAGCAAAGGAGGGGATGCATGGGGTGCCCGCCACATCTTCCTTTTCCAATCGAGATAAAATAGTAGATCTGTTATCCCCATAGCTCAAGTTTAACTGGTTCTGAGCAAACCAAAGGGCTTCTGTAGATTTTGTGCTGAGTGATTCTAGCATGGCCCTACTCAGTTATTGAAATATTGAGTTCTTTTTCATTTCCATTTCATTTCCCAAAGCCTTCCCAAGGCTTTGTGCATGTAAGCCAGAATGTCTTGGTTTTACCAAACTATCTCAGATGAGATGTTGAGTGCCCCATGGTTCTCTAATTCTTGAAATGCTGGCTAATAGAAAACATAAATCTCTTAGGTGTTTTCTCTTCTCATTTTCTAGATCAGTTATCTCCAAAGTGGGTACATGACCTTCCATGATTTTATAAGACGATCTAGTGGAGGTGTTCAGGAAGAAAATTCTAGAATGTCAATTTGCATGGTTTTCAATTTCACCTTGTTGATTTTTTTGAGCATGTTTTATAATATACACAGTACATGAGCATTATTAGAGGTAAGCACAACATTTTTGTCACTGATAGAGATGCCATAGACCAGGGGTCAGTAAAGTACAGCCCACAGCCCAAATCCAGCCCACCCCCTGTTATTGCCTGGTCCACAAGCTAAGACTGGTTTTTACATTTTTAAAAGGTTGGGGGAAAAATCAACAGAAGAACACTATTTTGCAACACATGAGAATTGTATGAAATTGAAACATTAGCGTCCATAAATAAAGTTTTATTGGAACACTTTCATGCCCGTTCATTTACGTTATCCATGACTGCTTTTGCACACCCCAATGGCAGAGCTGAGGAGCTGCAAAAAGATGGAATGGTCCGCAAAGCCAAAAATATTTACCATCAGGTCCTCATAGAAAAAGTTGGCCAACCCCTGTCCTTAGACCATCGGCTTCCGCTCCTGGGACGATATCTTTGTACCAACTCACCTTTGTGGAAAGAGAGTATTTTTAAGCTCCATAAACTTAACTTCCTTAAAGAACTTACCACATGTATCTTGGATGACCTCTGCTAAGAATTTGCCTGGGGTCAGGAGGGAGCTGGTGGAGGAGGGGAAGGAAACGCTGAGAAACACCTTGAAGTTGGACGGTGAGAAGTCAAGAACCTGTGCAGAGTTGACAGTCACGTGTTCAAGAGCAAGCTGTCTTATCCCCTTCAACTCGCCATTATCTTTGTTGGAGGGTTAATGCTGGAGTCATCCTGTGGTTAGACTCATCACCATCGTCACCTTAATAATAAGGCTGCAGTGTCCTGTACTCACCAAGCTCCCTTCCCCGCGGAGCCCACAGCACTTCACACACGTTTACTTTTGCCACAACATTCCTGGGAGTGGTGTTTCCATTGGATAAGATCTCTTGTGATCGGTTCACTTCTCTTTAGGAACATGAAACAAAAACAGACAAACCCTCGTCATTAGTGGGGATCGGGGGGCGGGGTACTTCCAGCAAAGCCCAAGTGGTTCTTCACAAGTATTTCTCCTTCCGTGTTTTTTGAAACCGAGGAATGGAGGTGAATGATTGGATCTAGCCCCAGCACCTCGACTGATCCAAAAATGGAACCTTGTCGGACTCTCTCTTTGGTCAGCCGGTCTGCCACCTTGAGTAGGAAGACTTAGGTTCCAGGAGCCCTGGTGATCTCAAAGGTTTGATGAGCACACAGGTTGGTGGATGTCTGAAAAAGCAGCTCTGAAGGACTCAGGTGAGGGAGCGCGTGTGGGTGTGGAAAACTGGTCTCCAAAAACGGGATCCAGTCAGCCTGAGCGAGAATACAGGCCCGACAAGGAAGCGGCTTATTCCCAATGTTGGAAGGAAACCAAAGTGGCTGATGGTTTCTGAGTCCGTGTAATTTCCTGATGGACGCTCCAGTCGGAGAAGAAGCGGAAAACCTCCGAGTGCTTAGTGAGAAAGGAAACGGTTCTGATTGGGCAACCCTGACTCAGAGAAGATGGAAAATTTCATTCTGGGAGGAAGAATGTGCTTAGTGACATTCGCTGGATGTCACCAGCCCAGAAACCCTGGGTAGCTCTGAGTAAACTTTGCTTACTAATATTATGGAATGACTTCAGCTTAAGGGAGTACGAAGTACACTTTCCAGAAAAGCAAAAACCACAACAGTGGGCAGAGCGCTCACTTCCTTCGCTCGCATGTTGGGGACTGTTCACGTGATTTCTGGGAAGGCTGGTGTTGCCCTCCACGCGTATTCAAGAGACGCAGGTCTCTGCATGTTAGTGACTGTGTTGGAGGTTTCGGCTTTCTTGGGAACCATGCCGTGGTGACCCACTGGGGGGACTCGAGGACCAGCCACCTCTGCCCCCTGAAGCCGGGTCTCCTGGATGCTTGGGCGATGATGTGCTCAGCGGAGGCGTGGGACTGAGAGCCCTGGCCCCCGGCTCTGGAGACAGGCATGACACCATGACCACTTGGAATGGTCAAAGCAAATGGGCAGTATTTCTCTTTTTATTAAAAGTATTGTAAAAGTGTAAACAATAACAATATTAAAGAAAAAAAGCAAAAAACTCCAAATCCACTACCCTAATGTAATGACTATTTTTATTTCCCAATATTCACTTACGTAAGTTCTAGAACACTCTCAGTGATGGTGCACTCATGCTTTATTTGCATGGGGACCACCTCAAAATGAGTGAAATAATCGGGTCTTTCTGGAACTAGTGGCACAAAAGCCATGCTCTTTCTTACCCCCTGAATTTGCCTGCTGTGTATGTCCAGGGACAAGGTCGGGGCAGAAGATGGTACTGGACTCCCATGTCCGGAAGCAGTGCCCCGAAGCAGCACCTGAGCCCTTCACTGATGTGTTGATGTGAGGCCTTGAAGCTGCCCACCCTCCCCCCACCCCATCCTGCTCTTGATTACCGCTTTCAGTGGCGAATGGCTTCTTCTGAAGGATCAGCGTCTTCAGAAATGGTCTTCTGAGGGCTCCGCCCTTTGAGCCCCTCCATCCCCACGCGTGTGCCAGGAGGGCCCTCGTCTCCCGCAGACACATTCTTAGGCTAAGGTAACGGGTTAGAAGTGGAAGGGGCCACTAGGAAGGATAGCGATGTGTGCATGTGTGTGTGTGGTACGGTTGTAGCATAAACTCGTAAACCCAACCCTGAAGGCAACTCCCAGAACAGGCATTTCCAGAATGTTCTGAGGAGCATCTCTGCCATAAGCTCGGCTTCTCCAGTTAGAGCCCTGTGGTGGACACCCGTTCACGGGGATGAACCAATTCTGCTGGTAGATTTGTTCTAAGCCGTGTGTTGTTGCTTCAGAGGCACATCTTATAAAGGGAGTGGGTTTGCCTCGCCTGAACCCATGTCTTGGGAAGAGGGGAGGTGACGGGCACCTGGAGAGGGGCATTTCCACGTCAGCCACAGCGCGAATTTCCACACCTCTACCCAGGGGCCCGAGGGAGTCTGTCTGTAGAACATGACCCAGGAAAAGCCCACGGAACTGTCAGGAGGAAATCTTGTATCCTCACTGAGAGAGAAGCCTCCGTCAGGGGAAGTGGAGGGACCACTCAGCGGGCTGAGCTGATGCACTGGAGCAGGGCGGGCTCCCAGCAGTGCCCGGGCTATTCGTGCGGCTGCAGAGGGAAGGCGCAGACAGCAAGAAAGCATTCGCTCATTCATCCTTTTATTGGGGAAACTAGCGGAGGGGACTTAAAAAAATAATATCAAAACCACTGTAAATAAATAATACATCTTTGCTGTCCGCTAGAACCTCAGTGTGGGGTGAGCAGCGGCTGAAGGAGGGGCCGCACATAGGTGGGACCACACACACACAGTCCTCCCCTCGGCTCCCCTGCCTGCGTTCCTGCCCTGGGTAGGTGGCCCCTGTCACCCGGAGTCCTCTGTGGCTCCTTGTGGTGGTTAATTTTATGTGTTGACTTGTCTGGGCCACGGGGTGCCTGGATATTTGGTGAAGTGTTATTCTGGGCACGTCTGTGAGGGCGTTTCTGGGTGAGATGAGCGTCTCAATCTGCAGACTCAGTAAAGCAGACTGCTCTCCCCAGTGCGGATGGGCCTGATCCAGTCCACTGAGGGTCCACGTAGAGCAAAAGGCAGAGGGAGGGAGAATTTGCTCTCTCTGCCTGACTCTTTGAGCTGGCACATCGACCACCTGCCTTAGGACTGAGACCTGGAATAGAGTTACACCGTCGGCTCTCCTGGGTCTCCAGCTTGTCGACTGCAGATCCAGGGACTTGTCAGCCTCTGTAACTGCATGGGCCAATTCCTTATGATAATACACGTGTGTATCTCCTCTTGGTTCAGTTTCTCTGGAGAACCGTGACCTGCACACTCCCCCTCCTCTCCCATCGTGAGTTGTCTTCTGCGTTTGGCTCAGCTTCCATGACTTCCCCCAGGACCAGGTCTTCACTCTCTCCCACCTGGACGGCTGCAAAAAAATGCCTGGATGACCAACCTGGGCCCGTGCTCAGCTCCTTCTGACCCATTCTCGAGTGGCTGTCAGAGCAACCTGGAAGAGCATCTGACCTTCTCATCAGAACGTCTGCTTCTCATTCCACGTCTCCCGGAAGCCTGCATGCTACCTGACCAGGACTCCCCCCACTCCCAGCCTCCCCCCGGCTCCGCCCCAGTTCCCAGCCCATGGGTCCTCTTCTGGTAGCACAGTGTTCTTTTCCTCCATAGCACTTTGATCCATTGCAGTTAAATAGCCACACATGTAGCTGTTTCACTTCTCTCTCAAAGACTAGGTTGTGAGCTCCAGATCACTGTGTCTCTATCCTGTTACCCTCCCAGACTCCGGCCTATTCCAGGGCGGGCTTTGTGAGAGTTATGGAGTGAGTGATGGATCTCCAGGAGCACGAGGGGTAAGAGAATTCCTGGGACAGGAGGAGTGCAGAGGACGTGGCCTTGGCCTGTGTGGGAAAGTGTGACAGCTGGGATACGGTGGGAGGGTGGAGGAGGTGCTGGCGATGGTGGCGGGGCTGCAGCCTGGAGGGCTCTGTGCTTCCCTCTCTGAGCCTGGACCCATCCCGGAAGTGGGGGGAGTAAGGACCCTGCCCAGGGATGCTGAGCAGGAGGCCAGACGGTGATGTGGACACTAACGCAACGTGACCTCTGAGCTCAGGGTGGAGGCTGGCTCCTGGGGCACGGACTGGGACAAAGGTCAGAGCTGACATGGTATCAGGTTTGTCAATTGTGCAGGAAGAGGATGTGCCTCACGAATAAGGGACAGGAGCCAGCTTGGGGCGGTTTCCATCCTAGCATAGGCCCCTGGGGACCACTGATGGTGAGCCTCTAGGTCTTAATATTCAAAATGAATATTTTTATCTGGGGAGGCTGTGGGGTTGGCCCCTCAGGTCCCTTCCCTCATCTCGGAACTGGCAATCAGGACTGTGCTATTTTATTTATGGAATGAACGTACTCCCACGGCAACAGGAACGACTTCAATCCTTCGAGCAAGTCATCCTTTGTGCAAATAAGTCTGTTGGCATTTTAGGTGATTCAACTTCCTCTCCAAACCTCTGCCTCCCACCCCAAAACACAGCGGAAGCTCCAAAGAGCAAGTCTTTCTTCCTCAGTGGGAGAGTGGGCTTGACAGGATGGGGACAGAGCGCGCAGATGGCCCCATGCACCCGGGGGTAGGACGTCCCTCCAGTCTGGCTGTGTCCTTAAGTGAAGCTTCTGGCTCCAGGGGCCACATTTCCAACTGACACGATGCAGCTTGGGCTGGCCAGGTGGGGAGCGAGCAAGGCCTGGAGGTGCTGGAGAATGTGGGCAGGGGGCTGTGTTCCCAGAGGGACATGGCTGCCCTGAACAAGGTGTTTTCTGATCTTTAGATGCAAATGTGTGTGGGGACAAAAGCCCAGAGCAGATCTGTTTTTCCTTCACACCTTTCTTCAGGCTCTTCCCCTGCTAAGAACCAGTCCTTTCCCACTTATCGCTCATTTATCCAAGTTCTGACTCCCCCCAACATCCACCGCCCGCACAATGCCCAGACCAGAAGCCCCTTCTTCCCCTATAGAGACTGTCCCCACCCATTCGTACCTCAACCTCCCAAGACACCTACTGCCTGGACCAGGGGCTCCCAGGGCCTTGGAAAGCAAGGGTCCCGTGTGATGTCAACACATCTTGAAGATCCACTGGATTTGGGGATTTGTTGATTGAGAAAAGGTGTTAGAAATTTGTTGACTGAGAAAAGGTGTTGATTGTCAAAAAGGTGTTATAAACTCCTAACTCTTTTTTTTTTTTTTGAGGAAGATTAGCCCTGAGCTAACTACTGCTAGTACTCCTCTTTTTACTGAGGAAGACTGGCCCTGAGCTAACATCCGTGCCCATCTTCCTCTACTTTATACGTGGGACACCTGCCACAGCATAGAGTGCCAAGTGGTGCCATGTCCGCACCCAGGATCAGAACTGGTGAACCCCAGGCCGCCGAGAAGCAGAACGGGCGAACTTAACCACCGTGCCACCGGGCCGGCCCCTCCTAACCCTTTTAAAGAATTTGGATTTTGTCAATCCTAACAGCACTTACATATTATTGAAACACAGTTAAGCATACTTGTTGAGTTTTTAGACAATGCTTGATTGCCATCTGGATGAGTAGATTCTTTGTCATAATTCTGTGCTTTCTAAGCCCGGGTCGTGTGGCTCACCCAGGATGGAATTACGTAAGCTACTCAGTGAGCACACGGTGTTCCTGGATTTCACGTCAGACGAATAAAGGCCTTGTCTCCCGGGGGAGTTTGTCAGGCCTCTTGGGGGGCTGGGACGATGTCTGGTGGCAGGTGCCCTGTGCAAGGAGGGTGTAAAATGCAGGCTTATTGTTAAGATGACATCGTAGCAGGGCCAGAAGGGCTGGATCCCCGAGACCAAGTGTTTTGGGAAAAACAAGTCTCTGATGAAAATCTCCATTGTGGTTACACAAGGAGACACAGTCATTCAGGAGGCAGAAGTCGGGCGTAAGTAAGGCCGTCCGAAGCATGTTTTGTTGGGGAAAAATAGGCAGGGCCATGAAAATAGTCGGAGCTCAAAATCTCATCCTGGAATACAGGGACGGAGGTGTAGGCCAACTCCATTAGAACATTCCAGAAGGAAAAAGCTGGGAGCTCCCCCTTTGTAGTGAAGAAGATGTGCAGGGACTGGAGTGGGTTAAGGGAGTGAGGTGGGGGCAGATAGCACGTGAAAACCAAAACGACCGTGTGATGGGGGAAGAAAAAAGGAAAAAAAAAAGAGAAGGTTTTCATGGGGACAGCCCAACACCCAGGCTTGACAGAAACCAGAAACAGGTTAAAACAATGGTAATTAAAACTCCCCTTTGATGTGACGTGTGGGGCAGAGTAACGACTTCCTTAGAAAAGACTGGATTATTGCAACTAGCACTATTCTTGTGAAAATACCCTTCTCCAAAGAAGATAATTATTTGGCTCGTAATTATCCCTCATATTAATAGGAATTCAAAAGTTCCATTGTTCACGTTAGGTTGGGTCTCTAGTTCTTAATTTGGGGAACCGTGAAAGATTTGGGAGTACAATGGGGTGCTCATAGGCCCTGACCTCAGAGCCATCCCTTCCACCAGCCGTGCAGGGTCTACCACTTTTCTGAGTGAAAAGGACACTCTGGTGCAGGGGGACGACACCAGCCAAAAGTCGCAAACCTCAAGATCTGTCCTGGCTCTGCTTGGGGACCTTGTGCCATTGCCCCCACCCTGGGGCCCTTGGTTGGGCTTGATTGCCTCTGAAGTCCCTTGCAGGCTGGGTGTCTATCCTATTCTAGAAAGCGTCTCTGAATGACGGTTCTTTCCTGTAGCGTCAACAGCTTGTGGGCATGGGGATCAGCCAATGCGGGCACCAGCTCTAACTCAGTCCCAATCAGCTGGGTGACCTTGGGCAATTTGTTTAACCTCCCTGAGCCTCAGTTTTCTCATCTGTGAAATGAGGTTAATAATAATCGTTTTTTAAAAAATCTCAAAGGCTGTTGGGAGGGTTAAGCGCTCAGTGACTGATATAAGCCCTGGGACAAAGAGTTACCCAGCACAACGCAGCACCAGGAGTTGGGTGGAAGCCTCTCTTGGGATCTGAGGCATTATATGATTGGCCAAAGGGGACCCATCCCAGAGTGAAATAGGTGAGAGTATGGACAGAAATACCCAGGGTTCAATTAAATCCGGCTGGATACGCTCGGATTCCAGGTTCCAGTGTAACGGTGCGAATGTTCGTTAGATTGCAGTGGCGGCACTCAGGCCTCAGCCAGTGTCACAACCCCCGGGGAAGGCTTGTTAAAATGTAGACTTCAGGGTTTGTGGTTCAGAAGGTCCGGAGCGAGGCCCATGAGTCTGCACTGGTAACAAGCTCCCTCGGATGCTGAGCCGCTGGCCGGGGAAGCACCTTGAGAACACTGGATTACAGATTACATCCTAACGCTGTTCTGTTTTTCCCTCCAAATTTGAGTATGCTTAGACCCCACTTAAAAGGGAAAGAAAATCATGGATTCTCTCATTTGTAAAATATTGAGTTAGTCTTATTCTCCGAAAGTGTCTTTCGACTGCGAATTTATGAAAGTAGAATAATTTTTTATATTTATATGATCACCGAAGTGCAAAATTAAAAGAAATATTTTTTCCCGAAAAGATGCAACCCATGGAATTCAACCTAAGAGACATTATTCTAAAAAGGAAACATTTCTCATTCTTTTTTTAAAAAATTACTCTGTTGAGGTCATACTGGTTTATAATACTGTGTAAATTTCAGGGGTACAGAATATCTAATTCTTTAGTACCCTTAGGGGTAATGAGGGAGTAAAAGTGGGAAGGGGGTGGGAGGGGCTGGATCTGAATTTGAGTCCTTTCTTCACTGAGCGTCCGTGGCTGTGCACCCCTGGCCCTTGTTCCCCAGGTGTGAAGCACTGTGCACAGTGTGCATTTGCATGAGGTCCTGAATCTTGCCGTCTGGTCTCCTATCCGGCAATGCAGAACCTTCTGTGGGCCAGGGCAGGCTGGCAGGGTTGCTGGCTGAGGAAGGAGCGGGTGGGAAGCTGGACTGGGACAGGGTGGGAGGGGCCCGGCCCTGGGGTGAGCGCTCCCGGGGTCCTATGTCGGTGGCCAGCTCCCACATTTAGTATAGGTGAAGAAAAGAGCAATGGTTCAAGCACAGAGTTGAGAGCTCCCCTGGGGGCGGCTGACAGGAGAGAGGACACAAAGTACGTGACAGGTGACATCTTTCCATCACCCCGGGAGAGCAGGGGGAGGGACCTGCCTGTTTGACTAGACCGAGAGGAAAACCAGGAGCACCTTCACGCCTTCAACAGGTCTGCCGAGCTAAGCCTTGAGTCTCTTCCGCGTGGTGTGCCGCCCATCCTGTTCTGCAGGACTGTCCTTCTAAAGAACGCTGTCGGTGGGTTACTGTTAGCTAACTGCCCCCTTTCCTTTCTGACTCCTGTGCCATCTCCACTGCCACGTGATACACTCTGAGAAGTGATGACACTAATGGTGGTACCGCGTGTCTAGCTCCTGTGGAGTTCCCACTCCTGTCTTTGCCGTCGGCCGTCACAGGCTGGCCCCAGCGAGGGTGTTTCTACCCTCATCTCTCTCTGTTATTACCAGTGGGCAGAGGTACTCTGCCCAGAGTCCTCTGGCAGAGGACTTGCCCAGTGTTGTAAAGCGCAGGAGTCCAGCCAGGATTTGGGACCCGAACTGTGGGTCTGTCCCGTAGGCAGATTCGTCTATCTTGGGAGACAATCTACTTAGAAACTCAAAGTCGGAAAGCTAGTTGCTTAACACGCTGTTCCACGCTGGATCTCTGAGAATGAGGGCCATGGGCGCTGCGGAAATGAGTCTTTTCCAGCTTGCATAGACCCCAGGAAACGCTGCAGTCATGCCTCAAGGATGGACCAGGTCAAACTTGATGTCCCTGTAGCTCGCGCTCCTCCACCCCCCAATCCATATCCTTTGGGGTTTCAGAGCCGTCACAGCTGAGCAAATGGAAAAAGTTTTAAGTCCTTCATATTCTACCAGACCAAGAGTTTTTTAGCTGTGGAAGGAGATGGGATGTTACACAAATGGAAGGTTCTAGGCTATTTGCGTGAGTACTTAGGCAAGAATGAAATGTTTGCACTAGGTGAGAGAGCCGAGGGGTGGGGGCAAGACACGGGGTGCTGGGACCCACGCGCCCCTTCTCCAGCCTCCCTGATGATGGTGCGGCTCGTCTCTGCCGGGTGCTGACATGCTGATCTGATGCGCCTCTGCGTGGTCTTCTCCAGCCGCTTGTTTTAAGCTGTGGAGGGAGTGGGTGTAGGGCACTGACAAGCTGGTGTAGCAAGTTGACTAGCGTCCCACCTCCAAACTCATGTCCACCCAGGCCTTCGGATTGTGAATTTGGAAATAGGATCTTTGCAGATGTAACTAGTCAAGTCAAGATGAGGTCACGCTAGATTAGGGTGCTCCCTGAGTCCAACGACTGGTGCCCTTATAGACAGAGGAGAGGACACACAGAAACGGGAAAGGGCCATGCGAGGACAGAGGCAGAGATTGGAGTGAAGCAGCCACAAGCCCAAGAACACCAGAAGCTGGAAGAGTGGAAGAGGCCGGGAACGACCCTCCCCTACAGCCTTCCGAGGGAGCATGGGCCTCCTGACACCTTGATCTGGGACTTCCAGCCTCCAGAACTTTCTAAGCCTTCCAGCTGGTGGTCCTCTGTGACCGCAGCCCCAGGAAAGGAATACAGCGGGGAAGCGCTTTTTCAGGAGCTCTTGTGTCTGAAGCATAAAAGGAAACACATTCCAGCGATGGTAGGAGGTGGCCCAGGCCGCAGCGCTCCCCTATCTCCCTCCTGGCTGGCTTCCTCCCTGGCAGGGCCTCTGTGGGTGCCCTCAAGAGGAGGCCTGGCGTCACCTGCCTTTGAGCTGGATGTCAATCTTGTGTTGTGTGCTTCTTTCCCTTTGCGACCAGCAGGCGTGTGCTCAAGAGATAAAGGCGAGGGAGGCAGGGGAGGGGCTGGGGGTCAGCGCAGAGGAGAGTGGCGGGTCACTCCAGAAATGGCCACCCAGCGGATACTGGGGCGGGTGTCTCCCAGAGTGCCCCACGCCTGGGCTGGAGTTGGAGACCTGTGATGTCACGGCTCAGCTTCTCTTCCTATGTCCTTGAGCAGGACTGGGCTCTGAGCTGCCTCAGTGATCTTTGCTGAGAAATGGGCTAATGACACGCACAACTGTGCATGGGTCAAGGCCCCGGAGGGTGGAGTGAGTGACGCAGGTGTGGGGACATTGTCCTGTCTGTCAGGTGCTTTCAAGTGGTAGCTCCCGGTGTCTTGTAGTGACACTGTGGTTTCCTTGGTAACACATGTGGCTGTTTGGCAAATTACCACGGCCAGCAGCCCAGCAGTGGTACTTGACGCTGGTGTCGCTGAGTCGGTTCTCATCTTTCGAGGAGTTGTTTTCAAAACGGGCGGATTTGCGTCCCCAGGCAGGAGGCTGCTCCCAGGGAATCGTGCACACATGCACGCACACGCACGCACACCCTGAAACACGCCCATCGTGCCCCATGCTGCGGTGACGTCAATAGGGAGGCGAGGGTGTGAGACCATCCCAGGGCGAGTCATGCTGACCTCCCAGCCCTGATTCTAAGAAGGCTTCCAGTGCTTTTTGAGCTTAGAGCTTTTAGAAAATAACCTCTTCCTTTATAAGATATTATCTCCTGACAAGAAGCTTCTGAGCCATGGGGTGGAGCGACAGCATATTTTCGCAGTATCGTCCCTAAAGAACGACTGAGAAACCAAAGACGGGGAATTTGGGTTCCACGGTGTAAGACCCACGGGTCGGGAGGGCGCAGAAGTTCTCTCTTCCTCCGGGGATCCCCTTCCTCAGAAGGTGGATCCTGGCTAACCGCATAATTGGGTCCCTGGAGGATGGCCACCTTCTTTTATGTCGGGTTACAAAGAAAGTAAGTTGCTCGGGTCACAAAGCTACTCACAACGAGGCTGTGACAGCAAGAATGTCAATAGAAGAGCTAACGTTTACTGAGCACAAACTCTGAGCTGACACTACGCTCGGGGCTCCACGTGCACTAATTCGGTGACTCTCACAATATCCTATAATCCAGGTATTACCCCCATTTTACAGCGCAAGGAACTGAGGCAGAGAGAGGAAACATAATCGGGAGTCAGGCGGTGGGGTTCCGAAGCCCCAGTTCTTAATCCAACACCCTACTGCCTCTCACACCTGAGATCAAGCGCCCTGGGTGAGGGTTGTGGCAGAAGGGAATGGAAGGAAGAATGCAGGCTTAGAGTGGGGCTGACACGCTCCTGCAGCTTACCGCTGAATGGCCCAGGGCCAAGTACTTGACTCCTGACCCTGGGTAAATTGCCTGACCTCCCCAAGGCTCAGTGTATTCTTCCCTAAAATGGGCGTGCTGGCAGATACCTCACCCGCTGCTGTGAGGATTAGTTGCATGCTATGTGCGAAGCGCCTCTCAGATTTTATTCCCGAGAAAACTTAGTGATTCTTCCTCCTTCTGGACTGGAAATATCACATCTGCATCCTTGCTGCCTGGACCATACTAACTCTGCCACACATGTTTGTTAATCAGAGGGAGCTTATCTTGGACGACATTTCAGGAATTCTTTGATGAAGCTGCCCACACAGTTTATCACCTTGGCTTAATCAGCATAAGAGCTTTTCTCTGTATTTATTGTTTTAGTGTTTCTCCGTCCCTGACCCGAGGTCAATTTCGGTCAGCTGTGGGGATCATTAGAGCTGCAGTGTCGTCATCCACTCGGTCCTGCTGGTTTGATCTGGGCCATCAGGTGCTATGTCTGTGACCAGGCTCTTAGAGTCAGCAGGGAACCCTGGTGTCCTGGCCACTGGATTGGGATCAGGGTTTCCCAGTGGGCGTCTCCTCCCTAGGGACACCGTTCCCTCCTTCCTGGGTCTCCTTTCCAGCATCCTGGCCCCTAGCACCTGCCTGGGGCTTCCTCACCCGTCCGACCACAGACTCAGCCTGCTGGGGGTGGGGTAGGACCCTCCCTCAGTCTTCCGATGGCCTGCAGCCACTCAGCCTCTGCAGCTGCTTATCCTCCTGTGAGTACGGTCAGCGGGAGGTGAAGGCCGTTGACCAAGACACAGCAGACCTGGGGCGCTCCCTGGTAGCAGCCTGAGTTTCACGTCGTGATTATCAAATGAAATAATTACAGGCCACAGAGGCCGTTGCTATGGCCTGATTTGGGCCACGGCTCCTCCCAGAAAGCCTCTTCCTGGTTGGCAGCACCGAGGGCATCAGATTTCCTCTTTGCATCCCATTCCCATGTTTCTGGGCCTAGAAAAGAACGTTGGCACCAATCACTGTGTATTCTGTGTTATTTAAAAATTACTGATATACAGATGGAATTACACAGATGTGCATGAAATGTGTGCTCTGTGATGGCACTTTCTAGGTTCTATAATGGATATAAAGGCAAATGAAGCATCATCTTGTCCTCAACAAGGTGTATCGCAGGGATCCCAGTGCGTTCGTGTGCACACACGTGCATATACATACACATATGCACAATATGATATTGTGTTAGTTCTGTGGCTGTAACAATTTACCACGATCTTAGTGGCTTCAAACCACATGAACTTATTATCGGCTCTGGCACTCCAATACAGGCCTCACCAGTTTAAAATCGAGCTGTCAGCAGGGCTGTGTTCCTTTCTGGAGAATCTGCTTTCTAGCTTCTAGTGGCCCCTTGGCTGGTGGTCCCTCCCTCCATCTCTGATCCTTCTCTCCCATTATGTCTCTCTGTGACCATGGCTGGGAAAGGGTCTCTGCTTTCAAGGACTCATGTGATTAGATTGGGCCCACCTGGATCATGCAGGATACCTCCCCATCTCAACCTTAATCACGTCAGCAAAGCCCCTTTTGCCTTGTAAGGTAACATGTTCACAGGTACCAGGGCTCAGGACGTGGGCATGATGTGGGGGCCATTGTTTTGCCTGCCACAAATACACACATGTAAGTAGTAACTACAATACAATATACAGTTACATTTATACACTTATGAACAATAACTATAATATAGTATAGATTAGTGATTCGGAGTTGCTCAGAATGCTTGCCTGGGGGGAGATAGATATTGGAGAACTGGGTTGAGGAAGTAGCGGCAGTGGATGGGAGGGAAGGTTAGTTTGGAAAAGCAGACATGCAATTAACTATAAAGGATGGCACATATCTATATATTATCTATCTATCTATCTGTCTGTCTGTCTATCTGTCATCTCCATCATCCATCCATCCATCCATCATCTATCTATCAAGCTATCCATCCATCTATTGTCTATCTGTCATCTCCATCATCCATCCATCAATCCATCCATCCATCATCTATATATCAAGCTATCTATCATTTATCATCTATCTGTCATCTGCATCATCCATTCATCCTTCTATCTCAAGCAATCTTTAATCAATCTATCTATCTATCCATCACCTATCTCATTTTAAATGTTGCTCACAAGAAGTCATAGCTAGGGAATGGTCACTGCTTCTTTATCGGCACTAGAGTTGGGGGGGTGGTATTTTTTATGCTTGGCTGGAAAGTCTTCAAGGAGGAGGTGTGCTTGAAGGACTGAAAGTTGGGCCTTGGAAGACAGGAGAGTTTTGGACCCATGGAGATGAAAGATCAGGAGATAAGGGGCAAGAGGGAAGGCATCACGGGCAGATAACGGGAGCCCTGACTCCATCACCTGGGCTGTAGGAGAGGGTTTCACAAGGGGACAATAAACGGTAAATTAGGGAGGTGAGACCCCCCCAAGGGCGCAGGCCCTGGGTAGCTTTCCAGATTCGGAGCAGGACAGTGCCCAGAGGCACCTGAGGAGCAGAGGCCAGCAGTGGGAGTCAGGTGGGCTGACAGGTGGAGGTGGGGAGGACTTGATCCGCCAGTGGGCTCTCAGGCAGGGTTGGGAGGCACAGGGGCTGGCCCTGAGGCAGCAGAGGGGTGAGTCTGCTGGGGGCAGCTGGGTCCCCTTTGGAAACGCCCAGTGGGGAATGCTCGGCCCCTCCAGAGGCGCAGGTTGGGAGTCCCAGTACAGCTGGAAATTCAGGACTGGCTCTCAGGGTTAGAGGAACATGAGTCAGGTCATTTCTCCCCAGATGGCGATTACCTAGCAACGGACAGCCAGGCATGCTCGGAATGGTGGCGAAATACTTGTGGTCTCTCTCCTCATCCCCCCACCTCTCCGCTCACCTCCCTCATTGCTTCACTTCACATGGACATAAAATGCTCTAGATCATGTGCAGCCAGCTCAGCTGAAACCTTGCATCCCTTCTCTGATAACAGGACACCCATCCCTGGCTCACCTGGTGACTTTAGTGATGGGCCACAGGCTCCCAGCGCTCCAGGAGGGCACTCAACCTGGCTACACATGGGCCCTCAGTGCCCAGCCCAGACACCAGATCTGCCGAATCAGAGTCTCTGGGGGAGGCCGAGAGCTGCTCCTTTAGCACGCATTGCCGTGGGGCAGGGCCAGGCCACCCTTCTGCAGAAGAAAGGAGCCGGCAGAGCTGTCAGGTCCTGGGGGCTGGGCCTTGAGTGGATGCCTTGGAAGTACTCCTGGGAGGAAATCAGGGTCAGTGCACGGATCTGACGAATGGATTTTAGGGCGCTCTGTTCAGATGCCCCAGCCACATGCAGTTTTACCCCGAAGAGCCGTGGTCACGTCCAGAGAGCACGGCTGGCCTCCATCAGTGTGGGCTGGAGTGCTGGGCGCCTCTGCCAGCAGAGAAACCTGTGCTGTGGGACGGGTTTTGGTTTATTAAGCGTCCGTTCCTGAGTGTGGCGATACCAGGTTCTCACATGATGCCTGATGATGGACGTCGGGGTTCCCCGACCCCTCCTGGCGCACGCTCCTTGAGAGCCATGCGTGATGCCTGTGGCTTCAGCCATGATTAGTGGCCTTTATTTCAGGGACCTGGCATGTGAGGGAGTAGTTAGTGATGCTGTGTCCCTATCTTCGGTTGTTCACGTGTCTCCTAACAGGGCGTCCTTACCCCGTCACCGTGTTAGCAGCATCACAGAGTCATTGGATATGCAGATTCTTGGGCCCCTCCAGCCCTTCTGGATCAGAAACGCTAGGCATCTGGGTTTACCAAGCCCTCCCTCCAGGGGATTTTGATGCCGCTCAGCGTCCTGTCCCATTCTTCTCCCCCTCCGTCACTCATCTCCTTCCCTCTCCCATCTCATCCTGCCCCTTGGTCGACACCATGTCTTCATGTGTCTGACACTCGTCCATCTTCCCGTTACGACAGGCCCTGCTGGGGCGGAGGCCTCAGAGAGGAGCCCTTCAGATGATCAAGGGTAAGTTGTCTGTCCTGTAGGAGAACTGGGGCCAGAGAGTGAGCGTCCCCCTCAACCGCAGGAGGGGCTGTTAGGTGGAGGCTGGTGGCCAGGTACCCATCTTCGTCGTGCACAGCGCAAAGATCGTACTGTCCCTGCGGCATGCCTGATTCAGGTGAGACAGAAACAGGACTCTCTTCAGGGATGCGCTGTGTGAAGGGTGATGGTAGACTCCCCCTCTAGGTGCCTCTGGAAGCAGGGTGAACATCATCCCTGCCTCAGGGTGGGAAACTGGACCGCGCAACCTGGTGTGGTCCTGCACCATTCTAAGCATCTGGGATCTTACCCTCGTCTCCACTCCTGTCTAGAATATAAGGTCCAAGGAGGACCTTACGGGGTTGAAAATGAGGCTTTTCTTATGAATGCAACCTCCATCAGGGCTCCAGTGGGAAGCTATGATGATGCCAAATATAACTGGGGGCTCTGGGGACCCCATGGCCCCTCTGTTCTTCCAAGTCACATACAGCTCCACTTGAGCGTGGACAGTGGCTATAGTGTGCTGTGCTGCTCAGTGCCACAGAGAGCCAGGATGAGAACACAGTAATGATGTGACGTTGGGGGGGGGTTTCATAAAATGTGCATCACCTGCGAGGTCTCTCACTTTGTTTTCCAATTTGAAAAAGACACCTCTTAGTTTTCCTGTAGTCGGTGGTCAATATATTTCTTAGCTACTCCTTTTTCTAGATCAGGAAAATCCAAGACACCCAAAACAAAGATTCGAACCTAAGAAAACATGGGGTAGGAACTGTGCCTGATCTGTGCCAGGTCTGGGCGTCTGCTCCTCGGCACAGGGTTGGAGAGGAGTGGAGCCGGGGCCGTGGGTAGGGACAGTGTGGGGTAGAGTGAGGACGAGGGGCTCTGGGTTGGGTGCTGGCTCCACCACTACCTGTGTGTGAGCACAGGCGAGGAAAGGACAGGAGTGGGGGCGGGTGCACCCCCTCCCTGCGCCACCCCACCTGAGACCTCTGCCCCTGGCTGGCCCTGCTCTGATGGGACCTGCTGAGGGGAAGACTTCATGTAAAAAAGGCTGCTGACCTCTGGGTTTTAGTTATTTATTTTTTTAAGAGTTGAATTAGGGCCAGCCCCATAGGTGAGTGGTTAAGTTCACACCACCCCGGGTTCATCGGTTCAGATCCTGGGCGAGGACCTGCGCATCACTCATCAAGCCATGCTGCGGCGGCGTCCCACATAGAGGAACTAGAATGACTTACAACTGGGATACACAACTGTCTACTGGGGCTTCAGGGAGGAAAAAAAAGGACAATTGGCAACACATATTAGCTCAGGGCCAGTCTTCCTCAAAAAAAAAAAACGAGTTGAATTAGGGGGTGGCCCGGTGGGGTAGTGGTTAAATTTGCACACTCCACTTTGGTGGCTTGGGGTTCATGGGTTTGGATCGCCAGTGCGGACCTACACACCACTTGTCAGCCATGCTGTGGCAGCGTCCCACATACAAAATAGAGGAAGATGGGCACTGATGTTAGCTCAGGGCCAATCTTCCTCATACACACAAAAAAAATGAATTGAATTGTACTTCTATTGTGGTAAAACACACATACCATAAAATTCACCATTTTAACCCATTTTAACAAATTAGTGTCACTAAGTACATTCACGTTATTGTATAACCATCACCACCATCCATCTCCAGAACTTTCTATCATTACCAACTAAAACTGTCCCCGTTAAACACTAACACCTCTCTTCTTCCCCTAGCCCCTGGTAAGCTCCATTCTACTTTCGGTCTCTATGAATTGACTAGTCTGGGTAACTCATGTAAGTGGAAGCATTGAGTTTGTCTTTTAGTGACTGACTTATTTCACTCAGCATAATGTCCTCAAGGCTCATTCGTATTGTGGCCTGTGTCAGAATTTCCTTCCTTTTTAAGACAATAATATTCTTTGTAAGGATGGACCACGTTTTGTTT
This sequence comes from Equus quagga, assembly GCF_021613505.1. NCBI lineage: Eukaryota > Metazoa > Chordata > Mammalia > Perissodactyla > Equidae > Equus > Equus quagga. The sequence goes on along the minus strand of NC_060287.1, from coordinate 34,430,496 downwards.
ATCCATTCCTCCGTCCGTGGACATTGGGGTTGTTTCCACCTTTTGGCTATTGTGAATAATATTTGTTGTACAAATATCTGCTTAAATCCTGGCTTTCCATTCTATTGTGTGTTGCCCAAAAGTGGAGTTGCTGGATCATATGGCAATTCTAGGTTTATTTTTTAGGAACTGCCATACTATTTTCCACAGTGGCTGCACCACAGTACATTCCCATTAGTAACACACAAGGGTTCCAATTTCTCCATAGCCTTGCCAGCACTTGTTATTCTCTGGTATTTTTTAATAATAACTTTCCTCACGAGTGTAAAGTGGTATCGCATTGTGGTTTTGCTTTGCATTTTCCTAATGATTAGTGAGGTTCCCCCTTGGGACTGGAGCCAAAGGCGAGACTTTGTCAGGCCTGGAAAGCGGGTGGCTGGATCCCCTGAAGCTCGTGGCTGTGGTGTCAGGGCAGAATGGCTGAGGAAGCGTGGCGAGGCCGTTGGGTTTATCACACGCCTCTCTCTCGGCTTAGAATTATTTGTAAGAAAGTTTTAAATCTTTTGGTTCTAACTCTTCGTCAGTAGGCACGTCTTACTGCTGTTTGTTGTCAGGAAGATTTTGGAAAAACTCTATGGTTGTTTAAATGAATTAAAACATGTTTTAAAAATGGACATTACGGTTCAGGACGTTGATAGTGGGGGAGGCCGTGCTCCTGTCGGGGCAGAGGGCTTATGGGACTCTATACTTTCCACTCAATTTTGCTCTAAAGAATAGAGTCCATTAAAAAAGAAAGGACACTTAAAAAGGAGATCTCCCACCACTTCAGCACCGAAAATAACAAGAGATTGTGTCATCGATTAAATAGTAATATAAAACATATCTTTAGAGAGGTGTAGCTTTAATAAACAGGCTTTATCTTCAAAGCTAGATTAATATTTGTTGTTCTGCTTTAAGTGGGAGATATACATCTTTCCTAGTTGAATAAACTCTGCCATCGCAGGCCCCACATGACAGGTCATTAATTCGCTTGTGTGTATTTGTGCGCACGCACACATCCATGCACACCCACAGGTGGTACTGTGTGCAGACCTGGGGAGCCCTGAGTACTGCAAGTCACCAAGAACTCGTCCACTGAATGTGGATTGCGGCATAGATGAGGTTTCCGGTGTGCTTTCCTGCTGTGAAATTCACTCCCTTCTCCGTAACCGAAGAGCTCCTTCAGCTTCAGTGGGCATCCTGTTTCCCCCTGCCCCCACCACTGCGGCCGCTCGGGCTCCGGGTCTGTCTGCATTCATGACCTTTCGTCAAGTTCTTACTCTCTGCAGCTCTTACCATAGGTCACAGCCGCCTTCTTGAGACGATTCTCTTGGCTTCCGGGACACCATTTTTTCTTGATTTCCTTTTTACGTCTCCTGCCCTGGCCCCCTCTACTGGTTAGAAGCCCCACTGAAATGGGGGTAATTTGAACTTAATAAAGGGACCATATACCAAACTGGGGGCAAGAGTTAGGATGGTGCGGCACCCCAGGACTAGCAAGAGTGGGGGGCCCTTGCTGACCCTCCGTCTGAAGAATGAAAGAGAGGGAGCAGTGCCATGGGCAGAACCTGGAGAGAGAGCTCAAGGAAGCACATCTCCAAGCAACCTCGCAGGGAGGGACCGGGGGAGTAATTAGCATAACACCCTTCTCCAGGGATCTCCCCATGTGCTCCTCCCCCACGGGGCCCAGTAGAGGCTGGCAGGCAGGGGCCACTGATGCATTTCACCCACCAGTGTCCTGGGGCAAAGAGCAGAATGGAAAAGCACGGAGAGCGACTCTGCAGGGACAAACAGAAGTCAGCTAGGGCTGCCGTGACAAAGTCCTGTAGAGCAGCTGGCTGAAGAAGGCTTCCAGCCACCACCAGACCTGTTACCGGCTGAACTGTGTCCCCCCAAAATTCATACATTGAAGTCCTAACCCCCAGTATCTCAGAATGTGACTTTATTTGGAAAGAGGAGCTTAAAGAGGGGGATCAAGTTAAAATGAGGTCACTAGGGTGGGTCCCTATCCAGGATGGCTGGGGTCCTTATGAGAAGAGGACACAGGCATGCACAGAGGGAGGACCGCGTGAGGACGTAGGGAGACGACCACTGCCTACAAGCCAAGAGGTCCCAGGAGAAGCCAGCCCGGCCTGCACCTTGATCTTGGACTTCCAGCCTCCAGACTACGAGCCACTCAGTCTGCGGTTTAAGCCCGCTGGTCTGCGGCACTTTGCTGACTGCAAGAGTACCGAAATTTGCAGCCACCCCAAGCCTTCCTTCCCCTTCCTGGCTTGGGTTTCCTCTTTAGCATCTATTACCATCTGGTGTATCAAACATTTTATTTATCTTGTCCTCTGTCTGTCCCTAACCCTCCCTCCCCACGTCAACCCCATAAAGGTGGCATTTCTGTCTGTTTCTCCTCTGCTGAAGCCCCTGTGACTGCATCAGCACCGGACACACAGGCGGGGCTCTGTTGGGGCGAGCATTTGTCTCATAAAGGTTTTCTGAATCCCTCCTTTTAACAGTCTTTGCTGATTTCTTCTCCTCTGCTCACATCCTAACCCTAATGCCCCAAACCCCACTCCTGCTCTTGGCCTCTGCAGACCAGCTCCTCTTCTCCCTCCTTGCTTTGATGAGCGGACCGCAGCCCGAAGTGTCTGGAGAGAGGGACTCTGGAACCATCTGACCCCTGCTTTTCCTGGCCTCCTCTCCCTCAGTGTTGTCATGGCCTTGCGGGGGGGGGCATTCTAAGGGTGGCCTGCAGGAAGCGTGAGGAGGGACTGGTGTTTGAGTGACCTGGGAGACTAAAGGGTTGGGTTGAGTCAGACGCATAGTGGGGCTTGTGTATGTGTAAGAGAGAGCGAGAAAGACAGACAGAGAGATAGAGAGATAGACATGCACACACATAGAAACAGAGAGACAGAGTGAGATACAGAGAGACAAAGAGACAGAGAAGGAGAGAGACAGAGAGAGAGTGTGCGCACACGTGTGTATAAAATTTGGCAGGGTTCCTTCCTCTTCATGTAGCATGATCTGACCCTGTCAGTCATCAGGATATTGACATCTGTGATCAATAAATCATCTGGGTTTTTTCCTGTAAGAAAAGAGAAATGCCCAGAGTCATCCAGAATGTGAGTCAGACCCCTTGTCTTTACCCACCACATTTCCTAGGAAGCCTCTCTGGGATTTTCTTGTCATCTGAGCTGCAGGCCTCAGGACAGCGCCTGCGCCACTGCTAGCTGTTTTCCAAATGTTCACACTCCATCCCGGAGAGGATCAGGACTGACCCGGGCTCAGGGAACAGGAAGGACAGGGGGGAGCCCGTTTCCTTAGGACGTGCGAGGCGCTGCCCTGCCCGGGAAGAGGGAGCGCTCGGGCCTGGGTGGGAAGCTCCAGCGGGTCAGGTGTCGGCACTCCTCGGGGGTCCTCAGGCTCGCCTCTGACGCTCTGGGAGGTGAGGGCCTCAGGTTCCTCATGGGGGCCACGTGTGTGAGCACACACACGTGTGCATGTGCTTGGGGGAGCGTGCATGTGTGTATATGCTTGTGCATGCATGAGCGTGGATGTGTGTGAAAGGGAGAGTGTGCCTGCACTAACACGCGGTCGGTGAACTAGAATGAAGAGGCTCTTTGAGAAAGGGAACAGGTCTCCCCAGATCCGAGGCGCGTGTGGAGGGCCTGAGGAGTGGACTCCCAGGCCGTTTGAGCCTGCAGCCGTCTGGATGTGATCTGGGGCCAAGTGGAGGCCAAAAACCGATGATTACAGAGAATGGCAAAGAGAAGGAGTGTGTGCAAACGCGGGTTGCCGGCTATTATTAGCGCCCAAGAATGTCTTGTCTTATTTGCTAGAAACTTCAGAAAAGGAAACAAGGAGAAGAAAATGTAGAATGTACTGCCTTTCAGAATTTAGGGGGTCAACAATAAGGTGTGCGGCTCCTGAAGCTGATTATGAGGGTTCAGTGTGATGTGAGTTTGAATATAGCAATCCCAGCCTCTGACTTCATTCGTGCATTTATTTAATCACTTAACAAATATTTACCGAGTGCCTATGATTGACTGATGCATTGATTCAGTCAATCAACGGACGCATCCTCTCAATACATGCACAGTGCTGTGCTAATTTTGCTAGAATGTTCCACACTTTTGCTGAATAATTTTATTCTAGATTTTTTTCTATCTTTTCAGCATCCTAGAAGAACTCCAAATAATCCTTAACTTTTTATTTCAATATTTTTACATCGCGTGATTTAAAAAAATCTTTAAAGCCAACCACTGTGTTTTTATGTCAGAATATCTGCAAAATATACCGCACTCGATGTAACTATATGCAGGATGACATCCCCAAACATGAGTCTGTAAACTACGTCCCTGGCCCTGATCGGGGCGCACAGATCATGGGACAGGCTCGAGTTGTTGCAAATACTGGGAAATGCACATTCAAGAGTAGTTGGAAATGATCGTTTCCGCTACTTTTGGGCCAAATGTCCCCAACCCTTATCCTGGCCTTTTCCTCCTTTTGTTTGGGAAGTTTCATGTTATCCTTGTCAGCTTCCCCAGTTCCGCCAGACTCTGGAATGAATTGCCCCCTGTGACTATGCTATTCATCGCCGCCAAGGACACCCTAGCACAACGTGATGTTTTTTCCCTCTCCAACAGCCATCGTGACTTTTCCTGCCTGGTGGACCAGATTGCGCTGTTACTTGCCTCTTGAGCAGAGGCTTGTCTGCATCCCCTGGGGCCGCAGGCTGGAGTCTTCCCAGAGCAGAGACCAGACTGGTCGTCTTCTGACAAGTGCCCGGGGGTCTTCCACCGTGTGGAGTGCAGGGCTGGCGCCTGACTCCTGAAGTGCCTGGTGTTTCCATCTCACCCTCTCCTTTGGGGCAGGTGGAGAGGGAGAAGTAGAATGAGGCCCCAAGGAAGAGTGGATGGGCACAGTACCAGGGATCACCTGGGCTGCCTCCCTGCCCAGCTGCCCGGCATGCACAGAGGGTCACGTCAGCCTGTGGCCCCCGCCTCGGGCCTCATCCCTGGAAGAGCCGGTAGGAGGCTCTGCTAGGCTCCGTGCTGCTGAAGCCTCACCCAGTGAGTGAAGGAGATCCCGGGCACGCCAGTCCTCTCCCACCCCTGGATGTCCTCAGGGGCAGAATGCCACAGATTAGGGTCATGGTATTTGAAGGCCACTGGCCCAGAGGGCTTGGAACCAACAGAAAGCCCCCAGGAACTGTACCCACCTGACCGTTCATATCTCAGTAGGTTCTCCCAGCCCTGACCCTGGCTGCCAAAGGCGCTTCATGTCTCGCCCTTACTAACTTCTCCAGCCTTGTCCAAACTCTGCTCCAGCTCCTGGAGCTTTGCCCCACAGCCATCCGGAACTCCTTCCAGCTCCGGAGCTGCCCTTGTCCACCTCTGGGCCATCACATGTGCTGTTCCCTCTGTTCAAACACTCTTCCCTCCTCCTTCTGGCCATGTCCTCATCCCCTCGCAGGTCTCAGCTTCCACGGGACTGTCCCAGATGTGGTCATCCTTGATCATGCTAAAAGGATGAGGGGCCCGACCTTGTGTTCCCACGTGCCTCACACGTTCCTCCGATGGCACAGGCAGGACTATGTGGGCCAGGCTCTGGGCTCGGCCACCTCCTCCCCTGGTGTGGCAGCTCTGTGGGGACCAGGCCTATGGGCTGCTCCTCTCTCCCAAGGGCCTGCACATCACCATCAGCTGGCAGCTGTTGGATGAAAGAACCCTGCACAGCCAGTGCCGGGCCCTGAGCTAGGTGCAGGGACACAGGGAAGAGCTAAGAACACAGGACTGGGGCTTCCTGGAGCTGGGCTGAGGGAATTGGGGATTACCACACGTTGCCGAGAGCGGTCTAATCCATGGGGTTCTGGGGTTCTTTGAGAGGCTGGAGGAGGGGCATGGGATGTCCAGTCCAGAGGAGGGGGTGGCAGTCAGGGAAGGCTGCCTGGAGGAGGTGACACCTCAGGTGATTATTCTCCTCGTTGCCTCTTGCTGCCAACGAGGCTCCTGGAACCACGGAGTTGTGGCCCTGAGCTGGTGTTGGGGAACCAGGAGTGGACCCCAAGTGGGCGTGTGGTGCCCAAGGTGTCCAGGTTGGTGGGACCCCTATGGCCTCTGGCTCTCTGATGGCAGCTGTATTAGTCAGCTAAGGCTGCCGTAACAAAATACCACAAACTGGGTGGCTTGCACAACAGAAATTCATTTGCTCGCAGTTCTGGAGGCTGGGAGTCCGACGTCAAGCTGTGGGCAGGGCTGGCTCCTCCTTGGCCTCTCTCCTTGGCTTGTGGACGGCTGTCTTCTCCCCGTGTTGTCCCCTGGTTCTCCCTCTGTGCGCACGCCCCTGTGCCTCTCTGTGTGTCCAAATGTCCTCTTCTTGTAAGAATGCCAGCGGGGTTGGAGTAGCACCCACCCTAACGGCTAATTTCACCCAAGTCCCCTCTGCGAAGACCCCACCTCCAAATACAGTCACATTCTGAGGTACTGGGGGTCAGGGCCTCAACACACGGATTTGGGAGGCACACAGTGCAGCCCACGACAGTAGCTAAGGCACACACTATTTGCACCATTTGTGTCATGTTCACACACCTCCACAGAGTATGTCAACTTCGCCTAAAACGCTCTAACACTTTATTCACTCCTTCTTGATTTTTCTCCTTCGTCCGCCTCAGGTTTCCTAACCCCAGCCCCCTCCACGGCCGTGTTCCCGCACAGAAGGAGGCGTGCAGGAGGTGCGTGAAGATGCTGTGACGTCCGTCACTTCCAGGTCGCCGGGCACCCTCGTGCCACAGGGAGGCCGTGCTGTTTCCCGGTTGGTGAAACCGTGGCTGCATGTAATGTCTTCTTACTCTGGGTTCACGTTTATTTCCCTGCGAGGATTGCTGAGGCCGGCTGGGCTCTTCTGCTGGCGGTCAGGGGAAGGGTGCTTCCTCAGAAGCGCCCTGACTTTGTGGGGAGGTGGGATTTTCCAGCTCTTGGCCCCTTAATTAGGGTTCCCTCGAAAGGGCTGCGGTTACTGAGCCACCTTGGGTCTTGTCATCTCGTGAGGAACAGACGGGCAGACCACGCACGCTGTCACTGGTGGTGAACAAAAGGGGTTTTGTTGTCTCAGTCCCCTCAAGGGACTCTCCAAGACCCCCAGAAGGCTCCATTTGGTCCCCCCACTCACAGGGACTGTCGTTACCTCCTGACCTTGGTGTTTGTGCCTGCCGTGCAACGATGGTTTCAGAAGAACGCGTCAACCCACAGTCCCACTTTCATGTCTAAAAGGAACAGCGCCAGACTGGTCCTCTGCACCCCTCTGCTGGGGCGTCAACTGAGTCTGATAAAGAGACCCTTACAGACATTAATTTCAGCCAGCAACTCCACACTGCGTTTTATATGCATGTCTTCTGTGCTGTTTCATGTCCTAGGAGAAACCTCGGAGCAAATTAACATTTATATGGGCCCATTAATCTTCAAAGCGTTTCACTGACTTTAGTCAATCCCAATGACCCTCTTGTTCAGGGAATAATAAGCCTTTTTGGTCTCATATTCTTTTCCCTTCTGCTTCTCCGTTTTTGTAGATGGAAGGAAAAACAAACACAGAGAAATGAAGTACCCAGCATGGCCCCTGACGTCAGAGCTGGGGTGGTTTGCATGGGCGATGTTCCAGCCTTCTGGTCCCCCGTCCTGACCGTTCGAGGCCTCTCTCCAAGTGTGTGCTCTGCCGCGGAGAAGCTCAAAGCCACGTTTGATTCCTAAAGCCTTTGACTAACTCCGAACAAGGTGCTTCTCGTTAACACGCATGCACACACCCGCACACGTGTGCACACACATGCACGCTCTATGGGGGCCCACACTCTCTCAAACTGGCTGAAGGGTTTCTGGGTGAGGCGTTGGGAACGGAGGTGGAATTCTCTGAAGAGCCTCATTTCAGGGGTTCAGGGTGTTTACTGGCTACTCGCTTAAGAGCGTGTTCACCTGGCAGAAAACACTGGAAGGAATTGGCCTGGAACCCCCTTTCCTGGAAAGGCGGGCTCTGATGCCCATTGAGGTCTGGTGTGCCCAGAACCGGGTGATGTTTAGCTAGCCCTATACATCCAGTTTCCAAAAGTGCACCTCCCAGCAGCATTTTTGTAAGTTCGTTCCTTCCTTCTCGGGGAAACCCGGGAGTCTGTGGCCACATTCTGTCTTTGCAGGTGTGTGAACAGCTTCTCTCTGCCCTGCGCGGAGCAGCTGTCCAGCTCCTTGATTTCAACATGGCTTGCACTCGTGGGGCTCTTGCCAAAAGCACCTCTCCCTGATGGATCAGGAAAGGTCAATGAAATGGTGGTTTTAAGCTTTTTCCGTGGATTTGGATCTAATGTTGAGGAAAGAAGTTAGGAAGAAGAATAAACAGCAAAAGCCCTTTTTAGGAGCAGCCTGGTGCAACTACTCCCCAGAAAATGCCTAGGTGGTAAGTGCCCCAGTGATCACTCTTTGTGCATTTTTGCTCCATAAAAATACTCCCGAGGCAGGGCCAAACTCCCATGGCATTGATGGGGAAGCACGGGAGGAAGGTTCTGGAGCCGATGAACGGCCACCTAAACGCTGTTGGATGTGCCCGTCCCTCTGAGCCTCAGCGTGGGATTTTTTGGAGCAGAACATGAAAGGAGCATGTGATCCTGATGTCAAAAACAAATCCTCTGCAGACTCCAATCTTAGGCTCCTTTTCTTGGAGTTTTCATTTTTGCAACATCAGCAGCCTGACGCCAGCCTGGTGTTCAGACCACAGTGACCGCCACGCCAGCACGCGGTTCTATTCAGAGGGGTAATCAACTGCGTCGTTCCATAGTCTCGTCTGCCCAGGCTCGCAGGGCACGATGTGATATGCATTTTCCAGTTGAGAAAAAAAAAGTCTTTCCCTTATTCTTATCACTTTAATCACTTTTTTCTTTTAACAGAGGGACCATGATCCTGAGAGGGAGGTGATGGCCAGAGGAGGTGTCAGGGGTCACAGCTGGGGGCTCAGATAAGGTCCCCTCCAATTCTGCTGGGGTGGAGACCCAGCACTCTGCTTGCAGGCTCAGCATAGATCTATTTTTGTTTTCCCATCTCCAGGGACATCCATCTGACTGATAACGAGACAAACTCACTCACCCGGTGGACAGATTTCTGCGTGTATCCGCCGCCTAGCTTGCTCACATTTTACTGATCTCCAAGTGCCCACCTGACCCCCACCCGCTGCCTCTTCCACGGGGACAAAGCTTCGGTCTCCGGTACGGCACCTGTTGTCTGCATCCGTGGTCTTGGGCACCTACAATTTTCTTTGTGCTTTGAGACATTCCTGCAAAAAGTCAGAACGATACAAAGCTTCCTCGTGCCCAGGGGTGGGGAAGGGAGAGTCATGGGATCCCGAACTGCCAACGACAATTGCAGCGAACAAAACGGTGGCTGGCAGCCCTGCAGGGAGCGGTGGCTCCATCCAGGACGGTTCAGGGTCAGTTCTCTATGTGGAGAGAGACAGCTGTGCAGTGGCAGTGGGAGGTGGCCTAAAGAAGGGACGGGCAGACAGGAAAGTCAGGAATAGATGCAACTGCCCTGGAAATTAGCCAGCAGATTTTAGGTCTTTGGTTTTAGGAAATTATATGCATTCTCGTCGCTAAAAAAGCCGTATTTTTAAAGGACCATTTCTATTCTCATTTTTAAGATGGAGCAACGGTGGGGCAGACACTGTGCATGTGAAAGATCAGAACTCCAGAGCAGGGCTGTGGGCAGAAGTGGACCTCAGAGTCCCTGATGGCTGCTCAGGTGGGTTGACGTCCGGATCCCAAACGTCTCCAGAGGAGCCATCGGTGACCACAGAGGTGGGGAGGGCAGGGATGGAGGGCGACGAGCGAGAAGGCCAGCTCTCTTCATGGGCCGAGAGACGAGGAATGCGTTTGCCAGCTGCTGGCTGGAGGCGGTCACGGAACCGCGGAGAAACCATCTCCAACTGCATTAACTGCACAGGACCGGAGACGGGAAAGGACCCCCAGCCCAAGAACATCCTCCCCAATCAGGTTTGGCTGCGAAGAAAGAGGATTATCTTGGCGAGTCCTCGCAGAGAGTTGTCAGAGCAGTTTGGAAATGGAAATCAACTTTGAAAACCATGACATGTACAATGCTGAAACAATTTTATGTAAAACTGGAAATGTCCACGTGAGCTCTTTACTTTGGGAATTATCTGCTAGAAACTTTAAAGTCCATATGGGTTCCTTTGCCACTTCCCATATCTTACAGGGTCCCCACCCCCACGAGGATTCAACCAGAAGCCCTTTGGCCTTCAAGGAAGATGCAGAGAGGACAGAGATGGGGAAGAATGACCAACCGACACCTATCAACGATTTGCCAGTGGCAGGGGGTAGGGTTGCTGCAAGAAATATAGGACACCCTTTTAATGTGAAGACAGAGGCAGAGATGGGAGTGACGCGTCTACAAGCAGAGGAGCACCAAGGACTGCTGGGAGAGAGGCAGGGGACAGCTTCTCGCTCACCGCCCTTAGAAGGAACCAACCCTGCGGACACCTCGGTCTTGGATTTCCGGTCTCCAAATTGTGAGATGATACATTTCTATTGTTTCAGTTGCCCAGTTTATGGCGGTTTGTTACAGCAGACCCAGAAAGTAACAGAAGGACCTTCACTTGACTGCAGACAGAAATACTGAGAGTTCTCTGCAATGAATTTCAGGTCCTGAATTCAAGGAAGGGGCTTTTCCAACATCCAGTGGAGCTGGATACACAAAAGCAGGGTGCAGACAGAAGGTCTGCCATGATTAGTGAATCCAGGCACAAAAACAGGGAGACCCGGGGCCAGACCCGGGGGCAGCTATTTCCCGGGCCACCACAGGCTTGATGACACCAAAAAACACGTTGTCAGATATTCCTAACTTATGCACGTGTATTTGTGGGTGTGAGTGTGTGTGCAGATAAGCCCACATTGCATTTTCTACTTACTGCACTCTGTGTAATGCCTTCCCCGGTGGGGTCATACTCAAGTAATCTTTTGATTGTCATTATGAAGTCTCAAATTAAAATAATTGCTTGAGATACTGTCAGCAAGGTGACTAGATCAGGGGCCTCGAGCTGCCGATGTCAGTCTAATATGCAGGTAAGAGGAAGCCTCCACCCTCTTAGAACTGTGGCTTTCAGATATACTCCTCCCGCTCGGAGGGGACATGTGTTCCGCGCCACCCCCCCACTCCATCAGTTGTACGTCTGAAAATACAAAGTATTTTCAATGTGATCTAATATGCACACATATTTAAGAAACCAGGTATGCTGTCTGTTGCTTAGGATAATGCACTATCTCCATCCTGAACATTCACTAAACTCTCCTTCATCCAGCTCATCCACAGCAACAGAGGTGGTGAGTTTGAGGTCAAAGTTCCGAAGTCAGACAGCACGTGTTGACTCAGTGCCTACTATGTGCAAATCCTAGGTGTCATCAGGTTTAGGTGTACCAGGGAGACAGGTGTCCGTACATTCAATGTCTTAGGGATTTTGGGTGACATTAATGGAGGGCTTGGTTGCTTTGACTTGGGTTGCAAACATGGGTTGGGTGTCTGTCATCAGACCTTTGTTTACAGCCTGGAGTGGACTTCTACCCCTTTGCATGTCTTTCCCCATCAGGCGTCATCTCTGAAGGAGACTCTTTCCTTGAGTCAGGTTCCTTGTCTGGCGGTTTCCACTGTGTGGTTTTGGATTCTTGCCCCTTTCACTCTGCTCTTGCCCTTTCTTTGGCTTCGGTTCGCTTTCTTTTTCCTATTTCTCTCCCCAAACTGTGCCCATCATCTCTTTTAAGAGCTTGCCTCTTCCGGGAAGTCGTCCTGGAATCACTCCTTTGCCCTGTTCATCATTTATGTGATCTATCTGAGTCTACCATCCTCGGGTTAGTGATGTACTGCTTTGCGATGTGCATCTGATTTCACCAAAACCCTTTACAGTCTCTGTTTCCAGGTCCTCATTTCACCCTCGGCTCAAAGGTTTGCTCCAGCCCCCTCCCCTTCCACGCATGAGCAGGGGCTCGGCTTTTCTGTCCAGTTACAAGTGACACGAATCCACCCACACTCTTGTTAAATAACCACTATGACATTCACGTGAGTTATGGAGAAGATTAACGGAGGAAAAATGACAGAGCCCCCCGGGGCCGTGGAGCTGCTTATCACACAGGGCTTTACCCCATCTCCCTGTAATTAGATTCGCTGTGACGCAGCCAGTTAATTGTCTGCCCCGCCCACCAGGGAACTCCAGCCCCATGAGTGAGCACACAGGCCTCCCCACCACAGGACAGATGTCGGGCGCGGCTCGCTTCCCACATGAACATCTGCTCTGTTGTTCCCAGTCGGTCACGAGAGCCAGCCGGCTCAGACTAGCAAGGGATGCATTCCTGTGCGAGTCGTGCGTACTGCCAAGTTTCTGAGCACCAGGCCTGGGCCTCTCACACTGTTAGAGCTGTTTTCCATGATTGGCAAAGCCTCTGTTTCTGCATTTAGAAACCAGCATCCACAGACTGTGTTCCCTTGTTCTGGCGGCCTTAGGCTAAACGGGTCTAGGAACCAAACGTCTCTTGACATAGACATGTACACGCTGAGTAATTTTTATTTTGGGCATCCACAGCATTTTTTCCTTTCCTCAGATTGATGAACGAATGACGTGAGAACCAGGACCTACGAGCTGAGAGACCGTCACACAAGTATGGCGCACCTAGCTCGAGTCCCAAAAGTCTTTAAGGTTTACTAGGAAACCCGAGGTCCTGACCCAGCTGCCTCCTGGCCCCAGGACTTGCCTGTGGCCCCACAGGAGGTCTGGCCCAGCCGGGGACTGTGGGTGCAGCCTGTGGTGGTGGTTGGTTTTTTTTTAAGCACATAATAATTTGCAGATGTTGGCAGTAACCAGCAAAGCCAGAGCAAGCTCCAAATGCCAAACCACAGAAATACATCGTTTTTACTGTCTGATTCCTGGAAATGAGGCAGCGTCACAGTAAAACAATTCACAAAGATGAATATGCCTGTTCCCTTTGGGCAGTGGACCTGTACCGAAGTGGTGGAAATTAGCAGCTCTTGGTCAATTGCGTTGTTCCACAAAGATGGAGAGAAATCTATTTGCTTCTGTGGGTGCGTGGGAGGGTCACCATCTTCTTCATGTGATGATGCATCTTTAAGGAAGGTCAGCTGCCCAGAGCTTGTCTTGAAAGAGACGTAACAACATTTGCGTAGGTTTCTCATGTCCGGATCAGGAGTTCTTAACCTGCTCTGTGCCTAGGACTCCTTTGGCAGCTCGGTGACTGTCAGGATTCCTTCTCAGAATAAGGACTTTAAATGCGTGAAGGAAATTACATGGGATTACAAAGGAAACCATTATATTGAAATAATTAACAAATACTAACAAAATACTACAAAACCTCAGAACTGTGATATGGTAACCCATGTGCTTCTGTGTTAACATATTAAAAACAAATTGAGCAGTCTAAAAAGTATTATAATTTCAAAGTAGAGATAAGCATGGAAGGTATTGATGATACTTGCAACAACTGAAATGCAACATAAAAATATCTGTGACTTCGACAATCACAAGTGTGGCTAACGCCACATGCTTTCATGCCTGTGGTCCTGATGCAAGGAAGCACTGATGTTCTGTTTGAGGTCCATGAAAATGAAAACGGAATTTCTTTCCCCTCCAAGTGCATAGACTGTGGGACTTCTACCCCTGTTAAAGTCCCCATATTCTGTCCCCCACGGTGACGCTGCCCTGTCCCGGGCATCCCCTGGCAGGTCCGATGACCCTTGGCCTTCTGCCATCTCTGAGTCCTGCTGTATCTTCCCTAAGGTCTCCTGTTTGAACTGCATCCTCATGACAAGGCTAAGCCATTTGACCCCTTTCAAGGAGTCAAACCAAATTGAATGCGTCAGTTCTGTTTAATGGGCCTAAACCCATATGGCGGGTCCACTCATTCTAAATAGTTTTTCCCAAGAAGCAAGACACCAAAGAATGAAGCCTGGTTTTCAGCAAGGCAAACTAATAGCACCTGTATCAGCTGCCTGAGGCTGCTGGGACCCAGTACCATGAATTAATGGCTTCAAACAACAGAAATCTAATCTCCTGCAGTTCTGGAGGCCGGAAGACCGAGATCAAGGTGTCACCGAGCCACCTCCCTCTGGAGGCTCCACAGGAGGATTCTTCCTGCCCCTTCCAGCTTCTGGTGGCTCTAGGTGGTCCTGGGCTTGGGGCTGCATCACTCCCGTCTCTTCCTCCGTCTTCACGTGGACTTCTCCTGTGTATCTTTTTGAGGACACCATTCAACCCACTGAAACACCTGAGTCAGAAAGAGTCTAAAGGAGTGACGGAGCGTAGAAACCAGGAGAGTGGAGAAGCCGAAGTTCCCCTGATCTAACCTCCCCTCCACCCCACCACCTGCCCTGGGTTGCAGGGGAACCCACAGCCAGGCTTTCTGGAGAACCTACACCAGGCCAGACTGCGAGCATGGGGCTCCCATCAGTTGTCTCACTAAATCCTCACAACCACATGGTGAGTTAGGGCTGTTGTATTCCCATTTTAAGGATGAGACGTTAAATTAACTTGCTCCCATCCACAAATCAGTGCTGAAGTGAGGGCTCGAGTCTGGATCGCCTCATTCCAGATGCTGTCATCCTGCCCCTCATGGACTTCCTGTGCCGTCCAGGGCGCTAGCGACTCACCTGTGTGGCTATTTAAATTCAAAATAATTAAATGTAATTGAGAGTCCAGTTCCTCCATCGTAGCGGTGGCGAGCGGCTACCATATTGGACAACGCAGAGAACACTTCCATCGGGACAGAAAGTTCTAGGGGGCAGGGCTGCTCCAGACCACTGTTTATCTTATAATAATACCTATATTAAAAGGCACAACAACTAGCCAGAATCCTCAGTTAACATTTTCAGGATGTTTTCTGGACAAGTAAGTGCTATGGAGAAAGAAGCAGACGAGAGGCGGAAAAGCGGAAGAGAGATTTAAAAATGTCAACCACATTCCAAGTGATGTCAGAGAGAGGCGAGTGGGGCCCCACATCCGGGTCCTGTGGGATCATCATGGAATGGTGACCTCAGGGCACAGAGCTTCTCATGTGGAAAAACAAGAGTAAATTATATTGACTCCACCACATAGACTAAGGGAAGCAGGGCGACTGGGGTTTTCTCCACAGAAGCCCAGAGTTTGCAATGATCTCCTTGAACTAGACAGTAAAATGAACTTAAATGCCTCATTTTTTGAGCATTCCACTTAACTGAGCTTCAGTCACGTTCACAGGTTGGAGAGAAGAGGGCTCGCTGACCGTGGGATCACCCACTTCTGCCATTTTCTTGCAGTCGGGGGATTTCTTTACCGTTGATCTGTTTCTCATAATGGCGCTAGTGAAAACAATTCAAAATGGAGGCGGACACTTGAACAGGGCTTGCTGGCAGGGAGGCGACAGCTGGTGCTGGAAGAGATGAGGAGCCGGGAGGGGCTGCAGGGGACACCAGGGCCCCGAAATCCTGCGGTCAGCTCTGCCCCAGCGTGGCTTAGTGCTTTGGGCTGGGGATGGGGCTTTCATGACCTTTGCCCTTCACAGGTGGGGCAGGTTCAAGCTGTAGGCAGGTCTTAGAGGCCATGGTAATCACCTTCATGCATCCTTGATCCAGAAAAGAATGGAAAACAGCTGGGGAAACTGAGGAAGGATGCAATCAAGGCCCAGAACTGTGCCACAGGTGAGTGTGTGCATCACAGGATGGAAGGGCTGCTGGTGTCCAGCTGGAAGTCATGCCCTGGGGGATCCAGAGTCACGAAGCAGCTGCGGGCCTGGGGGTGACTGTGGGTGCTTTCTTCATGCTCTTAATGCCTGGGCTCTTTCTTGAGCCCCTGCCTGGCTTCCTTGCAGAGAAGCTGCTGCTTCTGAATTTCTGTTGCCTTTAAGCCAAACAACAGCTAGTGGCCCTTTCTTAAGGGGAGGACGGTCTGAGGTCCCACCTCTCTGCAAAGGGCTGGGCTTTGGGTCTCTGGGAACATCCTTCCCCCTTGTCATCCCAATGAATTTATGAACAGGTAGCTTGAATGCCTGTTTGTCAAGTTGCATCGTTTTCCTGAAAACATGGGGATGCTCCTGGGGCCACTGTGCACGTGTCTCGTTCCCCTAACCCAGATGTGGTGGAGATGTCGAGGCCTGGGGTCTCTCAGATTCCTCCCTGTGAACAGCCCCTCCCAGCCCAAGTAGCCCTGGGAAGGAAGGTTCCAGGGAAGGGCAGTGAGCAACAAACCAAACTGGGCTTTGCCAAGATGCCAAGAGCCCTGTGGAGTGGATGCACAGACAAGTGGGGTGGGAGCCCTGAACCTACACAAGCTCCCCAGATCAGAAGGCCCTCTGGGGTCACCTGCCCAAATCCATAAGCAGAGCCTGGTGAGGGTGAGAGGAAGTGCTTTCTGTGGCCCTGTAGGGGCAGAATGCATCCAGCAGTGTGGCCCCAGATACCGACCACCTTCTGTCATCCAGACGCGCAGCAGACACATGGACAATGGGCAGAGCTGGCTCTCCATGCCCTTGGACAAGGCCTGAGTATTCTTTCCCATCTATGTCCTGTGCACAGTATTGTTACTGAACCAAAGTGGGCCTGCTTCTTGGTGAGTTGAAATCAAAGCCTTCACCAGGAGTAGTTGTCACACAAAGCAAGATTTATTTGCAGCAACTAAGGAGCCCATGGGGTATTATTTCCCAAAGCTGTGGCTCTCCAAGCAAGGGAAAGCAGGATCCTTTTATTTCAGATGGGGAATGAATACTCAAGAGGGAGTTTTCGTTATCATGTGTAGAGCTAGGTATTTGCTTACGCAGGGGCAATTGGAAAACGTGCTTCCACATACATCGCATGTTATGATAGTAAGGCCTAAGCTCCTCCTGGGGTGGAGATCTTAACATTAAAATGAAGCAAAGGTCGTCTCTTGGGCACTTCTTGGCTGGTCTGTGCAGGTGTG
Source organism: Equus quagga (assembly GCF_021613505.1). Classification (NCBI taxonomy): domain Eukaryota; kingdom Metazoa; phylum Chordata; class Mammalia; order Perissodactyla; family Equidae; genus Equus; species Equus quagga. Next base: position 34,413,510 of record NC_060287.1, on the reverse strand, counting down.
GCTCTTGTGGTGGGGTTTCGACCCGTTCAGGGCGGTTGGTGATTGCATCTCTTAACATAACTGAAAAAGAATTTGGAAAAACAGTTACGTGCTTCTGAAACCTCCTTTGAGGCAATTAATCAATGACAGTATGGGTTCCCTGTGCTGAGTCCATAGCTGGCCCTGGGACCTGCCCATCTATCTAATCCTGCAGGAAGAGACACCTTGTGTCTACGCATTTACAGAGAGATTCTGAGTAGCTCACCAGAACCAATGGGACTGAATTTGGTGTCTGATTCCAGATTCTTCTTTAATTGTCTTTCTATCCTTCCAGCATGGTTTCAGAAATTTAGTGATCTGCACGTTCTCCAGGTTTGCTGGGGAGGCGGGGGCGGTGGTGGGGCAACTGGAGGGGTGAGTTCTCTTGTCACCTAAGAAAGCTTCTTTCAGGAGGTAAAATATGTCTCTTTATAAAGGCTAATTGCTGAGGTTAAGGACACACGGCCACAATTAGCTGGAGGAATGTGGCATGTAGGAACACATGGGAAAGAATAAAGAACTGGTTGCAAAGGTTGCTGAGGGATTATCTGAGCCCACTGGCTGGCTGCCCTGCGGGGTGGGTGGATGGTGCCCTGGGAATGGCCTTGATGGAGGCTAACCTTCGGGCTATGAAATACAGTTTTGAAAAGATAATTACACCATAATGCCGCTTAAATTTATTTCAAGAGCTTGTAAACCTGCTCGCTCACTGTGATGGAGGCTGTGGGGTTGGCTCTGCTCACTAGATACATAAATGAAAGGTTTGTTTTTTCTTTTTTTACAGGAAATGTTGCCATCAATCATATGCTTGGTCTTACCTGTGTCCCTCTTCCTGGTTTACTTGGTTTTGGGGGCAGTGGATTTGTTGGTAGCTGGAATGCTTCCAACACTAAAAGAGGTCAAAGGAATGACAGGGTGGCCCTGGGAAAGGTGACTGTGACCCCTGAGTACCATGTCCCCCAGAGGGAGCCCCAGTGGGGGAATGGCCATGCTGCTGGATGAAGTCAAGGCTGGTTCTCAAATGTCAATGTCCACTAGATTCATCTGAGAAGCCCGGAAAAATGCAGATCCCTGGACCAAGACCAGAGAGTTTGGTTCAGCAGCCTAGGAACCTGGTTTCTTATGAGTGTCCTAGAACCTGATTGAGGAATCCTAGTGAGGCACCCTGGTGGCAACCCTATTGTTCCCTGAGACAGGGCGCAATAGCTCTCCTATGCTTTCGACTCCAAATGGCAATATTATGATTTATGTAAAAACAGAGTCTCTATCCTGATGAATGTTCTACCTGGAGATAAGTTAAGGGCTGAAAGAAATACCGAGGGCTGACTAGGAATCCAGAACCTCTGCTACGATCTGCTGAAGCTCCGCGTAAACATCTGCCATCACTTGGATCTAGAGTTCTCTTCACGTTGCTCCTTAAACCACTATTCACTGAGCACCTTCAAGGGCCAGGCTTGGATGACCAAGAGGTGAGCAAGCCCTGGCCCCGTGCCTCCTCCGTGGAGCCTACATTCGGTGGAATAGGATCAGCCCTGGAACACGGATTGCTTTACTTTCTTTTCCACGCATCTCATCTCTCTCTTCAACCCAGGCAGCCATTGTCTTGCAGAGACAGGAACAGTCAACACTTAATATGACTCTTGAAGTTCATGGTCTTAGAATCCAAAGCCTGTGATTGCAAGACCATGTGTTCAACACCTAAGAGCTCAGGAACTCAGCGCTCATACGGTCTAGTGGGAGGAGGCGTGAGGCTGCACAACCTGGAATGCTGAAGGAAGAAAACTGGCCCCCCTCAGCCCGCCCTGAGCCCTAAACCAAAGTGGAACGTGTCTTCCAGGAGGTTAGGAAGGCTGTGTCCTGTTGCCCTTAAAACCAACCCTCTTTGGTGGCCAATCCAAACATAACTCCAGAAAGACCAGGGCTGAGATATCACCTTGACCTCGTGGTGGCTTCTCATCTGGGCCAATCCCGTCCAGCACCTCCAAGCACCTTCTAGCGTCCAGACACCCTCCAGTCTAAACTTGATAACTCTTGTCGTAAACATCTCTGGGTGTTCAGGGTTGGGGCTCATTGTAGTTTAATCGTAAAGCCAAAGCTGTGGTCCTCGGGGCATCCTCGGCTCTGAATGTGAGCAGTAGGTGTAGAGACCAGAAGAAGAACGGACAGGGCCGATGCCCCCTTGTCACTCCCAGCCCACTGTGCAAAGGATGTTCCTAGAGCTGACCCAGGTGGGGCGGCCCTGTTGGTTTAGGGTCAGCCCCTCCCTGGGGGACGAAATGCCCCACAGGGCTTAGGAGCAGGGCCCAGCTCAGCTCCCTGGCAACCCCATCTGCAGGGGAGCTTGAGTGGGGTTGGCAGGGCTGGCCTCATGTTGTCCCCTCTCCCTGAGTGAGGGCACACCGTCAACCAGGCCAGGAAACTCTCCTGACTGCCCAGATGTAGGGCCACTGTGACCTCCCTCTGAGCCTTTATCTGTGCTGTTCCCTTCACCCAGAGAGCCCTTCCAGCCATCTCTACATGCACAAATGTCTCCTGCGCCTCAGAATCTAGCTGAGACCCTTACACCTTCACCAAACTTTCCTAACCACACCTCTGAAGTCCTCTCACGCTGTTCCAATGCCTCCCTTGTGTTTAGATTTGTGTTGTCATGGTGAGTCTCCTACCTCACTCACCAGAAGAGATTTCACCGAACTCCCTTGCCTTCCGCAGAGGGTCTGGATCTGAGCTTGACCTGGGAAAACACTCAACAGAAGGACCACCCTGTGTTCCTTCAATTGCCTTAGACCCAGGACAGCCAGCTGCTGTCTTAGTCCGCAGGGCCGGGCGCAAAGGGCAAGACAAAGTATGGCAACTGCGTTGGCTTCACTGAGCTGCTAAGATGGTGATTGAGTAAAATCGTGCACTCACAGCGCGAGGTGCCCCAGTTACCAAAGCTAATGAGAGCAAAACAATCTTTCTAAAGCTACCACTTTTCCAATGCCCCCAGTGCACGAGGCGATCTATACACATAACATAATTGGACTCTCTCAACAGCCCTGCAGTGCCCATTCGATGGTCATCATCATTACGATCATTTTACAGTCGGGATAACCAAGGCTTGGGAAGATCAACGACTTGCCTCAGGTCCTCAGCTCTTTAGAGTCAGAACCAGCATCTCAACTCAGGTCTTCTGCTGCTCAAATCCACACTTTACCCAAATACCCTAGAACTGCTTCCTAAAAGCGCTTGGTGAAAATAGTAAGTATCTAATTTATTTTTTACTTTGGCAAATGGTTTTCCACTTATTATCTCATTAGAAATAAAAGGGAGATTTGAGAAGTTCTTTTTACACACGTTGTGACACCAATGGGACCTTGTTGGGATCCCTGGCCTCCACGAGCCTGCCCCCTGGAATCTCGTGGAGATCTGGTTCAAACCAGACTCCGAGTCTTGGATCTTGGGGGGCCTCAGCTTCCGGGCGATTCCTGTGGGCCGCCAGATTTTGGGTCCTGATTCAGAGTGTGATTTGGTCCCAAAAGCCAACACAACCAGGCTGACACTCTCTTTTCAGGGGACTGCTGACGTGTGCTCCACGGTCTGTGGAGCATGAAGATTCATCTCCACCCAGGTTCAGCGTGGGGACTGCTGTCCCAGAGCCCATCCCCACGGGCTGGCCTTCTAGGAATTTGCCTGGAGGCCTGACTCCCAGGAAGTGCCTCTTCTCTTCCCATCACTTCTCTCTCTTTCTTAAAAAAAATTGTTTTTGGTTCACGTGTTAGCGGTCTATTAATAATACATCCTTACTCCCCCCTTTTGTGGTTGGGGAAATGCACGTGGGAGGGAGAATTCCCGAGCAGCAGGAGTAAGGGACTCTGGCTTTGCACCCGGCTCAAATCCTTATTCCACATGGCCTCAATAAAGCCGATTCTGAACGTCGCATTTCCTCTTGTGTACATGCCGCCCATGCCCGGCCTGCCTGACTCACAGGGTCCCTTAGTACCAGAGAACCGTAAAAGTCCTTTGAAAAATATGAGGCCTAATGTGACGGACAGTGGGATTGGGGGCAGTGTAGCTGAATGGGAATGGAAAGGCTTGAGGTCACAGGTGGGGTGACTCCACACTCTGGTTTGCCTGGGGCAGTCGTGGTTCACACTAGTGACATTTCAACTCTCAAAACTCGTTAAAGATATGGTTAACCTCAACATAAGCCCCAAGGCTTGGGATCTTGTGCAAATCGCTGAATCTCTCTGTCTTAGTTCCCTGTTCTAAAATGGGGATCGTGATCCGAACCAGCAAAACCCTGGGCCACCGAAGTGGAGCGTGAGAACTTAACCACTGGGCCAAGGGGTCTGGATGTGGGCCTAGCACCACTCATCAGGCCATGCTGAGGTGGCGTCCCACATAGCAGAGCTGGAAGGACTTACACCTAGAATATACAACTATGTACTGGGGGGCTTTGGGGAGAAGAAAAAAAAGTAAAATGGGGATCATAATCCATGCATTTAGATGTGTATTGTGAACATTGAAAGAGATTCCAATTGGGAGCCCTTTATAAGCTGGAAAAAAATCACAGAAATAGTGGGTGTTATTATGGTTGAATCTAAGTGATGTGAAACTGGGAGGCAGCATTTCGCGTAAGCTCTGGAATCAGGCTCTTCGACAAGGGTTATCCCTTTCGTCCTTCAGACCTGCCTTCTCTGGCCCTAGAGACCACCGGCTTCCCTCCGCCAGTTACCTTTTCTGAAAACCAGAAGGACTGGAGTCTGGATTTCTGAGCTGCCTCCCAGGGTTGACGTTCTATGATTTCATGATTCTTAAGAATGTTCGGCCTGCTGGTCTTGCTGCTTGTTTTCTTAAGAACAAAGACAGCCAGACTACCTGGACATGGAATGCAAGCCCAGCAGTGAATTACACGGGCTTTGAAAAAAGCATTAAGCAGAGTGATTATGTCTAATATGGAGCCTGCTGGCCTCGCCAGAGCCTGGTAACTGGAATCAGATGTCTGAACTTGATCTACACCTGCAGGTACAGTGACGGCTTTTAATCCACCAAGTGCTGTTGTTGAACTGTTTGAAAGCATTCAATAACTTTCTTTCAAAGCCAGGCATCACGTGACTCTTTGTTTTCCGGAGCCAAATTGCGGACGCTGTGTTACAACTGACTTCAGCGCCCTGGCCTCTGCTAGAGGGGCCTTTCATTTGGATTTGTTTTGCTTTTGTAGAGTTTCCATGCGCTCTCTAGGGATGTCTGCCGACAATTAATCAATGTCATATAACGAGTTCGGGGATCCTCTTGGGTTGGCCCTTGTCTTGGACGGTGAGATTGCTGGAGGGAGTCTGGCTAAGATGGCACCTGAGGGCGCAGGCTTCTAAGAACCTGGGCTCCGGACAGAAAGAACAGAAATGAGGGGGAGAGTATACCTCCAGGCCAACCATGCTCGGGCAGCACCCACTGCAGGGTCAGCCCTGAGCCCAGGCTCCGCCCCTCAGGGAGGACCCGTCGCTCTGAGTCCCCTGACCACAAAGGCACCAGGAGGCCCAGTGGCTTTGAGTATCTTTGCTCTCCACCTGCATGGCTGCCGCTCTTGGCTGACAGACTATGGCTGCAAGTCCCCCCAATTCTCTCCGTTTGGGGCAGATGAAGTCATTGTTGCGTCTGCTTTGCAAAATACAACAGAACCAAGCAAAGCCACAGAGGCCTCTTTCCTCCACTCGACGCTTCTGTGCTGTGAGTGGGCTCTCTTTCGTGCTCTATCCAGTGGCCAGTCCTGACCCTCACACCACGAATGGAGCCCACGCCATCAGGTTCTCTCTGAAGAGCAATACACGGTGTTGCATCTGTTCATTGTTGGTTCGTGCACATGTCGACCATGATAACTGGGCCTCTTAAGTTCTAGTCTGCTCCAAACCTGTTCTGCAGGTCGTGGGATGTCCAAATTTTCTGAATTTCTGCTTCTGCTGAGTTGTTCCCTTTAGGGAACAACTCATCACCTTTTTCTGCAATCTTCTTTTCTCACTGCGTCCACCCAGACATGGAGTTCCAGATCTTTCCATTATAAATACACTCACACAACGCATTGTGATTTGGCCAGTGGCTTGGGGAGCTGGAACAGATATGCTGCAGCCATGATAACAACTTTGGGAAGAAATATTTCTGTGCCTAAAACAACGCCTGCGGGCCGTTCGCTCAGCTCCAGCTCGCAGCTCCCTTGGTGATTTTCAGTTCCCTCCCACTCATCTCCCCTGCCCTTCTTGGGTCTTTTTTCTTTTCCCAGGTTCCTAAGCTAATTCCAAGCTCCTCCTTTTACACTGACCCATGTCCTCGAGGTCTTCATTTCTACCCCAAGCAGCTCTATTGAGATATTTTGCTAAATAGAGACACCTGCTTCCCTGAAAGACATTCTGGTAACATCAAGACGATACATTTTTGGAAATGCATATGATATGGGTTGGCTGTTGGATGGAAATCTAAAGTCACGTTTATCTGTCTGATCAATATTCATTCAGCATCCACTCTTGGGGATAGAAAGATGACCAGGCCCACACTCTCTGTGCTCAAGGAGCTTTTAGTCTCATAAGAGAGACACTACTCAGGGAGCAGTGGTACGCCATGGAGCATCTGTTGTACCAAAAGAGATGGAGCAAGAGCATCGAAAGTTCCAACTGGGGCATCAGGGGAGACTTCACTAGAGAAATAACCTTTAGCTAGACTTCAAAGATGTGGGAAATGCAGAAATTGTGGGAGGGGAGGGCAGAGGACCCCCAGGTGGAGTTCACCATTCATCGAGGCTCAGAGGCAGTGCCATGGACAGATACCAGCAGCGTGATGGGAATGAGAGGAAGGGGTAGACTTCCAGTTTCTGGTCCAGCACATGGGGAGCTTGGGAGTTGTTGCTGTCATCCACACAACAACAAGAACAAAAGCCCAACAGACTGAAAACCAATAACCATCGGAGGATTGAGGTCACAGAACAAACCACTGCCTCCAGAATGTGAGAGGTGGACAGGCAGCTGCAGAAAATCCCGACTTGGGAGCAGAAATCCATGAGCAGAAACCTCCCTGGAAACCAGTATTGGGTTCCTTTTATCCAGTACAACTTGTCTAGCTTTCAGTAGAAAATTACCAGGAGTACTAAAAGGCACAAAGAGGAGTTTGAAGAGACTGAACAAGTATCAGAACTTGACTCAGACATGACAGAGATGTTGGATTTATGAGAGCAGGAGTTTAAAACAACTAGATTAATATGCTAAGGGCTCTAATGCACAAAGTGGAAGGAGTGGGAGCCCAGGAGATGGGGTCCTGGCACGCAGGCTGGGCTGTGGAGGAGCCTGGGGGCAGGGGTGTGGGGACACACCTCTCTGGGGATGCTGCTCTCCCTGTTCCTGGAAGTCACCATCTTATGCTCCATCCTCACATGCCGCCTGAAATCCACCAGGTCTGGGCCCTTCTAAACCACTGATTCCCTCTGGATTCCTTGTCCAGTGGCCCCAGTGCCCATGTTAGCAAGGGGAGCAACAACATGGAAAGGTCTGCTGGCCTGGCCTTTGTGTGAGCTCGGGATTCAGCTGAAGTCTGCCTTCCTGGAGTTCAGGGCAGGAAAGGGGGCTTGGCCACTGAAGCATGACAAAAGCAATGATTTTTATTGTTTGAGCAGACAGATGTCGGAACAGATCATCTTCCTTCCTTCTTTCAATCATTCAACATTTATCGCCAGGCTGAGCCAACAAGTCGCTTACTCTTAGTCATGGTGAGAACTGCCCACCAAAAAAGGCAATGTTAGGAAGATAGTCACTGGGGCCACTGCGGGGTGTGGACAGGTTGCTGTAGGGAGATTCAGCGAGAGGAGAGGTCGGGCAAGTCTTGGGTAGAGTGGGAGAGCCAGTTGTCTGCTCTCGGAGGGGCTGTCGGTTGTGCCCTCTGATATCCCTTCCCCTCTCCTGATGACAGACCCATCCCTGACCACAGCAGGGGTGGGCTTGTACCCAGCTGGCCACTTGTCTGTGATGGCGGATTCAGAGGCAGCAACCCCACCAGACGTAACGCCCAGCAGTCAGCAGCCAGCAGGCCCTCTCCCCTTGGTTCGCTCTCGTCAAATCCTCTACTCCAGCATTGCAGTGGGGAACTAAATGGTATCCCAACCCTTGAAGTGAGAGCTCGTCAAATCAAGCCCACAAATGTTCTTGCAACCCCCTTGCAAGGCGGTGCTGGGGCCTTACACTATAGGCTTCCGCCATCAGCAAAAAAGCGAACATGCTGCCTGGCAGTGCCATCATCTCCATTAGACTCAAAAGTTAGGTTTCTGTTAGAAGCAAGTTAGAGTTAAAACAGAAACACGTGCGAAGGTCACGCAGCCACCAAAAGCAAAGCGAGCGCCCTCCTCCCAGCTTGTCACCCACTGAGCCCCTCGAGGGCTGAATTCAGGAAGTGAGCTTGGCTTTGGGGTTACGTGCATCTGCCACTTACTACCTGTGTGACCTTCAGAGAGTCACATCTATTTTCTGAGCTTCAGCTTCCTCATCTGTGATAAGAGATCACAAAATACCACTTCTAGGTTAGTGTGAAGGTCAGTGGTAACAGCCACTGTTTCTGAGGATCCCCTTGGCCAGCGCTGAGCTGAGCCTTTCATACCTGCTGACCCTTTTAATACCCAGGCCAACCCTTCCTTGTTATCCTTTTGTGACAGAAGCAGACACTGAGGCACATTCCAGCTGAGAAGCTTGCCCAAGTTTACACAGTTCTAACGGTGGAACTGGGTTTTATCCCGGCAATCCAACATGGGGTGGAAGCACTCAGCTCTTTGCCACGCCCCTGTTTGGGAGGTGAGCCCCACCAAGGTCCGTGCCAGGTGAGCGGTAGCTGGTATGGAGCTGACATCTGTTAGTTCATTTTCTCAGCGTATGTATGGGGACCTTCTCTAGCCCAGACCCTGATGCAAAGTAGGTTCTGCAAAGGGTGGTTAACATCGGTGCTGTGAGGTGCACCCGCTGTGTGGGCGTCGCAGGTAGAGAGCCCATGACATTCTCTAGGGAGCAGCTTTCGGTTTCTGGGTCCATGAAACGGGCATAGGAGCCATTGGTGCCATTTACATGGTAAGCCAGGACACTCCTTGGGCAAGACGGAATCTTTAACATTTAATACTGTTTCTTCATTTGTGTTTGAAAACAGTCTTGGGATAATCTAGGTCCTGTCTTACAAGACCCAGGAAGAGACTATGGCAAAACCATTGAGAGGACCGAATTAGGAATGGGAGAATAAATGACACAACAATCCAAGATCAAAGCTTGGATCCGTTTCCCACTTGGACGATCCTCTGAGAGAGACACAGGAGGATGTGAGTGTGATGGTTCTGAAACTGACACGGCCTCTTTTGTTCAAATGAAATGGACCCCTTGGTGTCTTCCTCCATCACTGGCCCTGACCGGGAACTTTCAGGTCTGGAAACAAGGCCTGTTTGCTAGGAGCTGTTCAAAGGCTCTGTCCTGCCATTCCCGTCTACGTGAGTTGAGGTCAAGGCTGACCCCATGTGAAGCCCGCTCTGTGAAGACGCCCAGTGTTAAGCCGGTAAGAGAGCTTCCTCTGGCCTCCCAGGAAATGAAAGCGTTTAGAACAGACGAGTAGGTGCGTTTTCGTCCCCCCTGGTTTTGAAGTAGGTGTGTGGACTGACTGATGGTCCAGAAGGCAGACCTCGGGCTGCCTAGGACTGTCCCTGTTGGCTGTACGACCTCCCACGGGTCACCGGACCTCCCTAAACCTCAGTCTGCGCATCAACCAAAGGGGATTGTAACTGAGGGTAGTAATATAGTGACACGTCACTGGGTTATGGTTGGAATAAAATAATGCTGGGCTTATGATTTGAGTGGCTGGTTGCGGACATTGAAATCACCAGCTCCTTTTACTTGTTTTCTCCCTAACATGATGTCCTGCTTATGGATGGCCTTGGAGAGTGTATTCTCTGTAAACCAAACAGGAACTGCATGGCTGAGTCCGGCTGCTCTTGCCCGGCTCTGTCGCCTCGCTCCCTGTGGAGGTGGCCCCGTCTGGCTTCTGTGAGGCTGCCCTCTTCCTGTCCTGCTCAGCCTGAGGTCTGAGCCTGTTTAACCACAACAATTAGAGGGCTAGTTTTGTGGAAAGGTTCAGATTGCTAACTCACTGTGCTCGGGTAATTATAACGCGGTGGAAGCTGGCGGTTGGCTGGTGTGAGAGCTTAGAATTCCAGAATCAATGCTGGCTCTCATTTCTTTATTAAATATACTAAGCTAGCCCAGGGGTTGTCAACCTGGGCACTGCTGACATTCTGGGCTGGATCATTCTTTGTCGTGGGCGCCGTCCTGTGTGTTGCAGGATGTTGAGTAACGTCCCTGGCCTCTGCCCAGTGGAGGGAGCCGAGAGCTTCCCCTACCCCAGGTGTGACAACTGAGAGTGTCTCCAGGCCAGGGCTGGGACAAAGGCGGGCCAGTGAGGCACCTGGCACTTGCAGGACTTGAGAGAGAGTTCCTCCTGTTCCTCACTTGCCTCACCCGGTTCCAGATGTGGCCAAACGGCCCCAGGGGGCAAAATTACCCTGATTAGAGCCGCTGAGCTGGGGGCTTTCTCCCTGTGGGCTGTCAAGAAAGAGGCAGCTGTGGACCTTCTGGGGCCCACAGACCTCTCCGACAACTCAGTGCCTCTCCGGTTCTCTGCTCTGTGCCAGAACTACTTCCGTGTGGCTTCAGGACATGGGGCCTGGAGGCCTAAGGGCATCATGACCCATCCAGAACTCCAGGAGATGTTTCAATAATCTCAAAACGCAAACCAGAGTGCTAAGAACTGTGGTCCAGGGGCCGGACCCGTGGCCGAGTGGTTACCTTCGCGCATTCCACTTTGGAGGCCCACTGGTTGGGATCCTGGGTGTGGACCTAGCGCCACTCGTCCAGCCATGCTGAGGCGGGATCCCACAGAGCAGGGCCAGAAGTACCTACAACTAGAGTATACAACTATGTATTGGGAGGCTTTGGGGAGAAGAAGGAGAAGAAAAAAAAAAAAAGACTGGCAACAGATGTTAGCTCAGGTGCCAACCTTAAAAAAAGAAATAAAGAACTGTGGACCCCAAAGTGACCACATCTGAGCTACAGTGCTTTGAGGTATAATAAGAACCATCCATTGATCCTTGGTCATCTCGGCGTGGAGGTGGTACTGCCATTCCAGGCTACTAGGAAAAGTGTCTTAGCTGCCTTTATTCCTTCTCTCAGAGGTCGATGATTTTCTGTAGAGGACCTGATCAGGTAACAAGACATCCCCGGTTATTTAACAATGTCATGAAACTTCCCTGCAAAATCTCAAAACCAAACCAAAGTCACTGAAAAACAAGTGTATACCATAGGAAAGTTGTCAGGAAGTCAAACGCCAGAGAGGAGATTTCTACCCAAGAAATTAGGAAGATCACTGGGTTCCTTGTTACTAGGGCAATGAACCCCTCAGCCCTGCCCATCCTCCAATGCCTGGGCCATGAGTGTGGTCACAGGTGGGCTGGAAAGCAGTGGAGATTGTTCCAGAATTTCCCCAAAAGAGAGGCTTGCGGATGTAATCTGGTTGGAGGAAAAGGTTAAGTTTGCACATCAAGTTGGCAAATTCTTGCTTAGATTGCACGTTTTGAATTAATAAAGTGACCAAGATGATTTTATCTACATTTTTGTAAGATTAAGAAAACCAGCTGTAAATCAAATAATATTTTCATGATCTCAGGGCGTGCAGTGGGGTTGCTGATGGAACGTAAGGCAGGGGCTAACATGTCTGTCCCCAGTCCTTGCTTACTGGACAGTCACGAGCCAGCCTCCTCCTCCAGCAGCCTGTGAAAGGCTTGCCCAGACAGCTGCCTTGGTGCTTCTCAACCTGCCCCTTTGCAAGGACACAGTGTGAATGAGTGTCCCTTACGTCCTGATTTTTCTGCTTTCTCTCTGTGCTCCGCAAGAGGAGCCTGGACGTGTATCCAGGTGCTGTCACTTGATGGCCATGGGTTTCCTGGGACAAGTCACTTACCCTCTAAGCCTCAGGTTCCTCCTGCGTAAAATTGGGATCAGAATAACCCCTACCTCATAGGATAGTGTTCAGATCGAATAAGATCACTCTGGGAAAGCCGTTGCCCCAGTGCCTGGTGATGGGGTTCAGGGCAGGCCACCCCAAGATGCACCACTCTGTATGTGGATTATTTCAAGCTGAAGACAATAAAGGCTCAGAAGACTCAGGAAGAACACTTGACCTTCCCCTAAGCTGCCTAAAAGAATTTAACAGAGAAGGTCTGTCCCGGGAAGGCGCTAATACCATAAGACAGCCATAGTATACTGTAAAATAGGGGTGATAGAAAGGCACTGACAAGCCCATTTTTTGGCCTATTTGTTTAACAAACATTTGCATTTCCATCTCCATGTAAATTGCCTTCCTCCCTTCTGAAACCCCAAACAAGTCCACCCAACATCTTCCTTTGTCTTTAGCTGAAGATGGTATTTAAGGCGGCAGCTTTGGCCATTCTGGTGAGTTGCTCAGTTTTCTTGGGTTTTTCCTGTGAATACACGTTATTAAACTTTGTTTGATTTTCTCCTGCTCACCTGCCTTTTTAATTAATTGACCAGCCACAAGAATCTTAGGGAAAAGGACATGGGGCCGAATTCTCCCTCTTGCCTTACATCAGCATTTTAAAAATGTTCTCACTGCATAATTGTTACTATTAGCAATATTGGGGAGTCTTTAATATGCTTAGAGGTACGAATGAATTGCTATCCTACCTGGGAAAAAAAGACTTTGGATCTTAGTTGTGTTTTTTTTCTCTAGTTAAGTTCATAAATTCCCATTGAGATTTTGGGCAAGTGCACCCTTTTGAAGCTTTAAGAAATGCAAATTAATTATTTTCCTAAAAGACCAGTGTAATAGTCAGGACAATCTAGGCTTATGCTGCTGTAACAAATAACCCTAAAATCTCAGTGGCACAATATGTCAAAGTTTGTTTCTTGCTCACTACAGGCCCACCTTAGGTCAGCAGCGATGGGACTCTGCTCTGTGTTATCACTCAGGGGCCCTGGCTCCACTCTCTGGAATTTTGCTGGTTGCCCCAGAAGGAGAGGGAGAATGGAGAATTGCTCAGGGGTTTGTCACTGCCTCAGCCTGGAGGTGATGCACATCACTTCTGCTTGCGTTTTATTGGCCAGAATGGGCCACATGGGGCTGAGAAGAGCAGGCTCCCATACCCAGGAAGGGGAGGGGAACAGGGTACCAGTGAGCACAGTTGACCTCCCCAGGCCCACAGAGACTGTATGCAGGGCCAGAGGCCATTTGGCCAGTGGGGTTTGTTGACAGCAGGAGTCAACAAACATCTTCTAAAGGGCCAGCCACGGGGCAGGCCTGGTGGTGTAGTAACTAAGTTTGCATGCCCTGCTTTGGTGGCCTGGAGTTTGCAGGTTCAGATCCCGGGCACGGACGTATATAGTACTCATCAAGCCATGCTGTGGCAGCATCCCATATACAAAATAGATGTACAGATGTTAGCTCAGGGCCAATCTTCCTCACCAAAAAATAAAAATTAAAAAATTAAAAAAAAATAAAGGGCCAGACAGTTAATATTTTAGCTTTTGCGGCCATAGGGCCTCTGTCCCAGCTGCTCAGCTCTGGAAAGCAGCCATGGACAATGTGTAAACAAATTGCATGGCTGTGTGCTAAAAAACTTTATTTACAAAACCAGGTGGGGCCTGGTTTGCCGACCCTGGTTTAGAGTGGCCTACAGCATCTCTTAGAGAGCCAGAACTGTGTTTTTAATTAAAACATAACATTCCAAGTGAAGTCGCTTAGTTTGCCAGATGAATCGGGCTGCTGTGAGGAGTGACAATGTGAAGGGGGTATGAACATGTGCCGGAAATGACCACACTCAGGATTGCAGGAACCAAGACGTTCAGTTTCTACCGTTGACCCAGAGATGCTTAAAGGACCTCTGTTCTTCCCACAACTTTTTAAAGAGAAGCAAACCGTCTCATTGTTCTGGAGCTGCTAGTTTCTCATCTGAAATGGCAAAACATGATATTTAAAGCAGAGGAGGAAAGAGGGCAGCTGCAGAGTCATCGTAAGCATAATTCATTTAACCTATAACCTACGTAGCCTTATTTTCCAATATTTCAAGCATTCTAAAAATGCCTTTGGAGCTTCTTAAAGGAGAAGCCAAACTTAGCAATTCCTTCTTTCCTTCCTGGAGGAGAGGAAAAATAATTTTCCCTCTACCCTCCTGAGTTCTTGGCTGAGACCCTCCCCTTTAATAAAAGAGAGATGAACAAGAGAAAAAGGAACAGAAGTGCGTTAACACGTCTACCTCCTGTATCCTCTCCTCTCAGGGGAGAGACCCAGGGAAGGTGAGATGGCCCGAGCCACCACCTTAAAGGCCGTCTCCAGATGAAGAGGAAAGACGAAGAAGGTGGGGAGAGGGAGGCCAGTGACCAGGAGGAGCCCAGCAAACAAGGGTCAGCAGTTTCTGCGGATTTAAGTCGGGCCTTCTCCACCGATAGAGTTTCTTGCGTGTGGAGTCCTCCTTCCTCCGGGACGGAGAGGGAGACACCCTCAAAAGGATGATTTCCTTTATAAACGTAAATTTTGCTGACGAAAGGATAACTTCCGCTCTATTTTCAGATCTCCTGTACCTTCAGTTTCTCAAAAATAGTGAGCTCAAAATAATCCTTCTGCCAAAGAGGCCTGTTCTGGGCTGGCATCTTCTGCCACCTGCATTTGCTTCTTCCAGAAATGTCCAGCCAGCGCCCGCTGCATGCCCGGCCTGTGCTGTGCACGGGGTGTTGGGGAGTGAGAGAGACAAGGCCAGTGTTCCTGCGGCGGTCACCATTCAGACAAGAACCACGCAAACGTGAGTCATTTGGATGGCAGTGAGCGCAACGAAAAAGAAAGTGTCTTCAGTGGACGCTGTCAGTCGGGGCTCAGGTACAGAAAGGCAGCCACTCTGGCTGTGTTAAGTAGAAAGGGATTTAATACAGCGGATTAGGGGCTTTCAGACCTTTGCAGGCCTGGGCCACCCAAATGGGCTGCTGGGAGCTACCCATTGCCACTATCAGGGAAGTGGGGAACCAGCAATCCGTGATGGCAGCCTGGCTCAGGAACGTGTCAGAGGCTAGATCCAGGTAACTGGAAGGCCCTGGAGATGCCTCTGGACCCCCACAAAGCTGAGTTCAGCTGCTGCTGCCACAGCCACTGCCTCGTGTGGCTCTCACTGCGAGGGCTCCAGAAGCTGCTGTGGGAACACCCCACACTGCCACCGCTGAGCAGTCCAGGAAGCAGCCGGCAGAGCCAGCTGCCGCTCATCACCATCCCCATGTTGTGCAAGTGCATCGAGTTGGTGGCACCTGCCTCCCCCAGAGTCCCAGCCATAGGGTCTCGGGAAAGTGGTCATTGGCCTCCCAGCATGTCGGTTTGCCAGGGCTGCCGTAACGAAGTAGCACACGCTGAGTGTCTCCCTCTTAGCTTCTGGTTGTTGCTGGCAATCTTTGGTGTTCCTTGTCTTGTAGATGCATCTCTGCCACCATCGTCACGTAGGGTTCTCTGTGTGTCTGTGTGTGTGTCTGTCTCTGTGTCCAAAATTTTCGCTCTTGATAAAGACATTTGTCACACCGGATTAGGGCCCACCCTCATGACCTCATCTTAACTAATTACATCTGCAAGGACAGTGTTCCCAGACAAAGTCACATTCTGAGGTCTTGGGGGTTAGGACTACAACACAGGAATTTTGGGGGACATAGTTCAACCCTCAACACCCACCCTCTGCAGTAGGAGGACGGAATGGATGATGCTAAAGGTCAGCACACTCCGTACCACAGGACAGAAGGGGCAGGCGGTTGAGGGGGAGCTGAGCTCAGAGGGAACAGCCAGGGCCAAAGGCCTAATGCAGGAATGAGTGTCATTTGAGGAACAGAAGGGAACCTCAGGGTGGAAGGGGGTGAGCGAAGGGGACAGTATGAGACAGCGTTGGAGAGGGAGCTAGGGCCATGTCAGGAGGCACCTGAACCTGTTGAATTTCACTCTACGTGGGATAAGAAGCCACTGGAGGGTTGTAAGCAAGGAATGACACGATGGATGTGCATTTTGGGAATATACTCTGGCTGCCGCGTGGAGCAAGAGTGTCGGGGCCATGTCAGGAAGCAGGAGGATTGTTCCATTGACTGCTGCTGTCTTCCTGGGAGAGACTATAGCGGCTTGGACCATAGGGAGCAGTGGGCAGAGAGGGGATGAATTTGGGACAAGTTGTGATGAGAGCTGCCGGGACATGCAGAAGATTGGCATACAGCCCACTTGGATGTAGGCTAGCGAATGCCAGATGTGGTTGTTGGCATCTGCAGACAGCTTAGAGCTTTTTAGGGGGTGTTTATGTCCTAGGATGACATCCACAGGGCTGGGTGGGTGGGTGCCCATTTCATTTCTAGTGACCGTATTTTCTAAACGCCAGATCAGGACACAGAGCTGGGCAGGAGAAAGAGCCCTTGTGGGGCAGCAGGGCTTTCTGGAGAACTGGGCCATAAATGCCATCACAGGGGATGCCAGGCCAGGGGACCACAGCCACTCCCGCCCTCCTCCTGCCACACTGACATGCACGCCCCGTGTGACATGACTGGGGTCCCTGCTGGCAGCTGGGAGAGGATTTGCTCCTGTGAGACAGCTCACCTTAGCACTGGCCAAAATGCTGTGGATGGCAAGGTAGACAGAATAATGCCATCCTGGGATGTCCACATCCCAAACCCCAAAAGCTCTGAATATGTCACCTTTCATGAAAAAAAGTGATTTTGCAGATGTGATTAAGATAGGGATGTTGAGATGGGGAGATGATCGTGGATTATCCATGCGGGCCCAATGTGATCACAAGGGTCCTTATAAGAGGGAGGCAGACAGGTAAGAAGAAGAAAAAGGTGATGTGACCATGGAAACAAAGAGAGAGATTGGAGGACCCTCTGGTTTTGCAGCTGGCTTTAAAGATGGAGGAAGGGGCCACAAGCCAAGGACTGCAGACAGCTTCTTGAAACAGGAAAAGCAGGAAACAGATTCATCGTAAAGCCTCGAGAAGGAACCAGTTCTGCCAGCATCTTGACGTGAGCCCAGTGAGAATGATTTTTGAGCTTCTGACCTCCAGACCTATAAGACAATAAAATTGTGTTGTTTTAAGCCACTAAATTTGTAGTGATTTGTTACAAAAGCTATAGGAAACTAATAAAGGGAGAGAGAAGGGAGAGCATGTAACTAAATCACACTAAGAAATACCAAAGGAATGGAAGGGCGTCTTCAGGGGCCCACGTGTCTCTTACAAATGCCAGTTGGGTTCGCCAATGGCGGGAGTTGGGGAGAAGAGCGTGTGGGGGACACCTCTGTCTGGAGTAACTCCGCTGCAGGTTCCCAGGCGGAGAGAGTCAGAGGACTACGCCAGGCACACAGCTGCTTGACTTGTTGGGGTTCTTCTCTAGACAAACAGAATATAACTCTAGAAGGAGCGGCCTGTATTTTGCTGGTTTCTGTCAATCACAGACAAGTTATGTTTCCTTTGGCTTGCAAATTCTATTGCTGCCCCTCCTTAAAAAGTTCTCTCCAAATTGTACTGAGCTGACAAACACCCACGAGGCCTTCGCGTCTCAGATGCGGTGTTTTCAGCCAAACTCCAACCTGCGTGGACGGAGAGCTAGAGATGGAGCATGAGAAGAGGGGGGTCAGAGATGATGGAAAAAGTTCTTGTTGTCAAGACAGGAGGAAGCCTCCGCTTGGACCTGACCCTTCTCTTGGATCGGTTCCTTGGGATGGAATAACATTGCTAATATTTGATTTCTTCACCAAGAATGTCTCGTTGGGTGTGGCTAGAAAGATGTAATGAAGACTTTGCAATTTATCTACTGATCTGTTTAGTTTTAGAGAAAGATGTTATTCAAACATATTTAACAGTTAAAAAAAAAAACCCAATGTGTCGAGAATGTTTACAAGACCTCACTGACCATGAGAGATGGGGCTGTGTCCCTTGGTGGTCTGTGGACTAGGGGCTCTGGGCGAAGCCTCTCGAAGCCTGTTTAGGTGTTATGCAAATCCTCTGGATTAGGTGTGATCAACACACACAAAACACACACAGCTCAATCCAGTCACCCAAAGTATTTTGAGAGCTGCCAGTTTGCTGAATGTCACTGGAGTCTGAATAACATGTTTTGGAACAGATATTGGGCAGACTTGAATTTCATTTGGAAAGAAGCCGGAGTAACATGGTTTTCTGGGGGATTTGCTGCTGTTGTTGAGAAATTTTCAAGCAGGCGTCATGGCTTACCCTCTACTGGAAAGTCTCCAGGGAGGCAGGACCCCACAGTCAAGTGCTGTCTGCCCTCGGTTGACTTCGTTTCACCCCATAACTGTTGGGTGACGTCAGGAGATGTCAGTCATGGGGCTTCCTGGGCCGTCACCATAAACAAGTAAAACACCATGGACCAAGCGCCTTGGACCTCCGGGCCGGCCAGAGCGTTTGCAGAGCCTCTCAGAAACAGCTGCCTTCAGTGTGCGTCGAGGCAGCCATCTCTCCCCAGACATTTGGATTTTCTATTGTCTGCGGTTTAGGAGCTTCTCCTGCCCTGGGGTTGTGACTAAATGAAAACTGAGGGCATCAGTCACATATTCAAAGCCCATGAGTCCCTGAGACCTCAAACTGGTACTTTCTCCACCACCCACTGCCTCACTCTTGGCTAAAACCATCCATTCCAGGAGGCCTTCCCTGACCCTCCAGTGAGGCCAATGCCCACATTGGTCACTCATGTGACATCCACTATGCTAATGTCCTATTGCTGCCATAACAAATGACCATAATTTTAGTGGCTTGAAACAACACCCATTATGGTCTCATGGTCCTGCAGGTAGAAGTTGAGGCACGGTGTGGCCCAGCTGGTTCCCTGCTTGGGGCTCACAGTCAAGGAAGGGCTGCGTTCCTTTGGGAGGCTGGATGCGTTCCCGGGGCTGCTGTGGCAAGCTCTCAAGCTGGGTGGCTGAAAATGATAGAAATTTACTCTTTCACGGGGCTGGAGGCCAGAAGACCTAGATGGAGGTGTCGTAGGGCCACGCCCCCTCTGAAGGCTCTGGCGGGGGGTCCTTTCTTGTCCGTTCCAGCTTCTGGTGGCCCCAGGCGTTCCTTGGCTTGTGGACTCCTGAAGACTGGAGTGACACCGCCTTCTCCTCTGTGTGCCTGTGTCTTCTCCTCCTCTGTCTCTTAAAAGGACACTTGTTGGATTTCGGGCCCACCCTAAATAGAAAATGGTCTCATCTTGAGATCCTTAACTTCATTACATTTGCGAAGACCCTTCTTCCAAATAAGGTCACATTCACGGCGCTGGACGGTTAGGACATGGGTGTATCCTTTTGGGGGCCACAGTTCAATCCACGCCAGCTGCCTTGCTTGGGGCACCTATGGTTAAAAACTCCCCATTCAGTGCCTCCTGGGTGGTTTATTAAGGAAACTCCTCAGCTCATTTTGACATGAGTCATGCCTGAAAGACTCTCCGTGCAGAAGAGCAGCATCGTCAGAAACACGACATACGATCGCACTTTAATTGCCAAATGGTTGCAGGTTGCGGTGCAAACCCAGGTGAACCCAGGTTGAGTCCAGCAGCACCTGCAAGGATGTTTACTTTGGGAAGCTTTGCATCTGAGGTCTGAGCGCAATTGCTCCTTCACCTCAGGCGATCAGTACGATCAGTACGTTGCTTCTTTAAAAGAAAGACGCGCCCACCTCGAAGACTGAGGATGAGGAAGCAAACCTTTTCTCCACGTGGAACTGTTTTGCTTTCTGTTTTGTTCTGATAAACCCTGCACAATAAACTCCCGAAGACCTTGAAACGTATCATTTACTCACTTCTAATCCTGATCTACAATACAGAGCGTCTTTAGAGCAAACAAGAATCAGGTTACAAGATGCGATTCCTCCACGCCTTGCTCTTCTGCCTGGAAGCGAGGGGGAGTGGCCTTCTCGCTCGGTCAGCAGGCTCAGGACAGGTGCGCACTGGCATGGCCACACGAGGCAAACGTGTGACCCACGGCTCCCCTTTCCAGCTATTTGAATCCTCCACCCAAATGTTCTTTCCTGTTCGTAAACAGAGATCATGACCTAATCCTGGGGCTGCTGGGAAAGACAATTGCCGCGGCTCCAGGCGGCTGTCAGCACCAGCCACAGACACAGATGGGGAACTCTCCCACCCACGGGCTGTCCCAGTGAGACTTCCTGGTGAGACTGTCGGGGTCGGGAAGGTCCATTCATGGGGGGAGGAAGAGGTATGCACAATCTGGAGGAATCTCTATGGTCTATCAACCACATCCCCGTCAACACACAGCTAGACTCCGCTCCCCGCCTCCGCTGCGTCCTCAGCTCCATCATTCCGCACCCAGATCATCATCAGGCAACATTCTCCTCCGAGGGACCCCTCTCCCTGGATAACCTCAGGGCTCCATCTGCACCTTCTTGTGGCGGCCTTACTCCCCAACCCCCATAACTTATCATCACGTGGTATGGTTTTGCTAACATTCCCTCTCTGTCCCTTATTGAGTGGAAGCTCCCAGGAAAGACCAGTCTTGTGGTTTTCCTTCGTGTGTTGCTGCTGCTTCCAACACCTAACAGAGCCCGGTGCTTGGTGAGCACTGGGTGATATTTGTTGAATGGGGAAATGCACGCCTGCATGAATGAATGAAGAGCCGGGTGCCATGTCAACCTGTCTGTTCAGAAATGGCTTTGTCATTTCTATCTGAAATGAGTCATCACCTGCGTGGCCTCGTGATTCTTCCTCCCTTTTTGCCCACAGCCTTTTTCTAATGATGAAAGGCTGGATCATTAGAAATCGCCGTAGGATGTGTGCTTTTCTGGCCCTGGGAGTGGCACTGACCGTGTAATTTTCCATGCACCCGGGGAAGGAGGCGGTAGGTTTCCACCAAGAAAGAGGAAGAAGCTGGTGGCGAAGTGGAGCGTGGTATTTTACTGGGGGAAACCAGAGATGGCTGTGCGCAAAGCCATTTGTAGGCTCAGTGCCAACACCACAGCCACCCAGCGACCAGGTGCAGAGCCTTCATTTAGAAGCTCCCAAACAGAATGGTTATTACCTATTATCTGAGATTACACATTTCAGTTTACCCTGCCCCCAGATTTATTCCTGAGAAAAGCGGCGTTATCTCAAGGGTGGCTTAAACAGCCCTGCTTAGTTTCATTATCTGGAATGCAGCTGTCCACGCTCACCTTTTTAAAAGGTGCTTCTAATAAACTGGCCACCTGACCCATTAAGCAATCCGGCTTGGACTGAGGGAAAAAGGCAAATGCTTTTATTCAACATGCCCGCAGTGTATTGTTCTGACAGAGTTTCCACCCGTTTGTGCCTTTTTCTTCTCATTTCTCTCCTTAGGAGAGCTGTTTTCCCAGCACCGGGATTTACTGAATGGGGAATGAGCTGGATTTATCTGTGGGTTCGCTGACCTCCTACAGGGCTGATGGCCTGGCTCAGTCCGCCCTCCATCAGGTGCTGCCCCAGGAAATCAATAATGTTGTCAAGTGGCAATTGCGTGGTTCACCGAGGAGCGTATTATAGTGAACGACAAAGTTACAGACTTCAAAGCCAAGTTCATGTTCGATTGTCCGCTGACTGGCTACATTACCTTGGGAAAGTTCCTTAGCTTCTCTGATCCTCCCTTTCCTTATCTGTGAAATGGGTCAATTAATAGCTGGCTCATGGAGCCATGGTGGGAGCTAATCACAATGATTTACATAGAGCAGTGGGCACAGTGGCTGGCATGAAGGAAGCCTTCAGTGAATGGCGGCTGTTTCTGGTTGTCATCCCCACCACGCCTTCTTTAGCTTGGAAGCTGCAGGGGCTGGCGGACACAATGCTTCACCTGGTGGGTGTCCAATGAATGCTGGTAAGTACGTTAGCACAGGTCATCCTGGAGCCCAGGACTCTGGGATCCTCAGCTTCTTAGATCCTGGCTCTGTGTACAGATCACCCTGTTCTACAGCTCAACATGCATCCAGGATTTTGTGTCATTATTCCTTGTGTTTGTTATCTATTATTAGTATTGTATAATTAATATTGTACTTGTTACTTATTAGCAATCACGAGCTTGTTCAGGATGATTCCATGGCCAGGGCTTCTCTCCCCTCCTCTGCAGGCAACTCCATGCCTAGTTTCCTGATTTACATGTCACTCGCTGTTGGTGGACTAAAAGGTCCCAGCCAGGCTGACCTTGCCTTGCTCTCAGCATCTTGCAGACTGTGACCTCCCCAAGGGTGGGTGCCTCATCTTTCAGCTCTGTCTTCTCTGGGCTGAGATCAGGATCTTGCTTTGCAGGACCCAGAGCAAAAGGAAAATGGGGGCTCCATTTTTAAAGACTATTAATATTTTAAAGAATTTCAAGATGACAACCACAGAGTGTTAAACCAAGAGTGGGCCCGTTCTGGCCGTGGAGCCCTGTGCTGCTGCCCAGGTTACATTCCCGAAGGATGCCAACCCTGTTTTTAGGCAACAAATGTATCTTGAGTTGAATTAAATAAAAAATTTAATTCGATGCACGTGGATGCCCATGTGTCTCCACTGTGTCTTGGTGTTTCACTGCAGGATAATTAACAAATGTTAGGTCTCAAGTTGCTGATTTGAGCTGAGAGGTCTCATCTACCTTGGTGATGCTCAGCCCAGGCACACGACAGAACTTCTAGGAAAATGTGAGTTAGGGTAAACACATTATTGTTCTTATTTTATTATGGTAAAATGCACATAACATGAAATTTACCATCTTAACTCTTTTTAAGTGCACAGTTCAAGTGGCATTAAGTCCATTCACATTTTTGTGCAAGCATCGCCATCACGCATCTCAGAACTCTTCATTTTGCAAAACTGAAACTCTGTCCCCATGAAACGCTGACTCCCCATCCTCGTCACGCAGCCCTGGCACCCACCCTTCTACTTTCCGTCTCTATGAATTTGACCACTCTAGGGACCTCATAGAAGTGGACACACAATATTTGTCCTTTTGTGTCTGGCTTATTTCACTCAGCACACTGTCCTCAAGGTTCATCCATATGTCAGCACTTTCTTCCTTTTTATTATTTTTCTTATTTTAGATTTTTTTAGTTACAATTCCACTGTATGTATAGACCACATTTCGCTTGGATGATTCAAGCATTCATCGTCCATGGACACTTGGGGTGCTTCCACCTTTGGGTAAACAAATTACTTTTATAACAGTGTGGTTTGATTGTCACCCATTCACAGAGAGGAACACTGAGGCTAAGAGAGTCCCTTGTCCACACCAGCGGAGAAGCAGGCTCCAAACCCGGGACTGTCCGCAGCCCCCCCTCCCCTCTCCGCCTTCCCATACTTCCTCTTGTTCCTGCAGAGGGGTGTTTTTTTAGCATGAGGATAAACAATGACTATTTACTCAATGAGTGGCTTAGCAGTTCCTTCCCTCCATGCCCTGTGGGTGAGCTGGTGCTGGTAGGAAACTGGATACATACAGGTGCTCTCTTATTGGAGCCTTGTGTACACAGCAGCTGCGGGCACCTGGTCCTTCCATGACAGGGCTTGCTCGGCAGGTGAAGAGGTCGAGAGCCTGGTGCCCCTCCCGGACCGGGCCGACGTGAGGCACGTGCAGACGGCAGACACAAGGACGCTGCCACAGCAGAACTGGTGGCTGCCTTGCTGATTCTTCTGCAAGACTGTTCATGTCTATTAATTCAAGTGTGGTGGGAAAAGCAGGGTCTTGGGGGTTTCTAGCAGGGGTTGACAAGGCTTGTTGTCTCTGCATATTCACAGGGACTCGGCTGCCCTGGCCATTTCCAGCAGATGATACAAAGCACTGTTTAGAGAGTTCCAGAAACAAGAGTGGCTGCCCGTTGGTGATGTTGATTGACGAGGTGCACAGTAACAATATCCACTTACAGCAACCATGACATCGCGGGCTGTGTTGGCCCAGAGTGGACACTGCCCACAGACCGGATGTCACCAGGCTAGCCCTGCAGGCTTCCAGCCCAGGCTGAATCTGTCACAAAGATTCATTGAGCTCCTGCTCTCCAAGATCTTACAGTCAACGTGGGTTGGCAAGATACCAGGAAACAACTTACTGTGTGGGACTACCTCGCACGCCAGGTGGGGTAAGGGTTAGATTACTATAAAATTGTGGAAATGAGAGGAAAGAGGACCAGAGGGGCTGTAATCGGTCAGCGAAGGCCCCCCGGGGAAGGCAGGTGGAGAGCTGAGGTCTGAAGGTGGAAGGGTAGGGACAGACATGATTTTTCTCTCAAAGTGCGGGCCCAGCACCAGCAGATCAGTTTTGCCTGTGGGCTTGTTGGAAATGACAATCTCAGCCCCGCCCTCCACCCCCAAGCTGAATCAGAATCCGCATTGTCACATGATCCTCAGGTGATTGTCACCCTGCTAGCAAAGATAGTTCAAAGGCCTGAAGGTCAGTCTCCTGACTCCATTCCCAGGCAACACTCCAGACGTCCTCATGGTACAAAGGAGACAAAAATAACCAACTCGTACAACTGAGCTGAATTTAGCAATAGATGCTGAACCTAGCGCATCCCCGAGCCCATCAGACTCGCTCCATGACAATCTGTTGAGTCTCCGTCTGCCACCTGAGATTCTTAGGATCGAATAAGATTTTTAGGAGTTGCACTGGGTCGAAGTTTCAGTGCTCATCAAAGTTCCCATTTCACCCGGTATTGAGAGCTGCAACCCAACTTTTGGACCTCAAGACACTCAGTTGGGTTTTTCTTAAACAAACAAGACCCAGGGAATTGAAAAACATATGCACACAGACTTACAGAGAGAGATTTAAAGAGTTGATATTTCTGGATAGTCTTTAAAGGACCCTTTCCAGCGTGTGTAGATAACACGCTAGCAATGTAGTCTGTCCCATAAACCGAGACGTCAGGGCACACTGCACAAGGCGTCACCCCGTCCCTGAGCCATCATAAAATGACTGCTTCCTTGACAAGTGCGTCCCAGTCTTTTCGCATGTTACTTGAGTAAACGATAAAAGTAGCATTTAAGTTTTAATAGGCTATGTTTACAAAAGCTTTTTGCAAAAAACCAATGCCAATGTATACAACGAACCGTCTGTATCTTGATACACTCCAAGGTGGGGTCTAGCTGACTTTCGGGTAAACATATGGAAACTTGCTGTACTTAGAAGATTCTTTTCCTCCGAATGAAGATTGTCATTAACCAAGCCTTTTGTTTTTGTTGATCCATTGCTGCTGTTATCTGACTCAGAAATGGGCAGTTGTGTCTCCACCAAACATCCCACTTTTTAACACAAACAGAAAAGCGAAAACACTCTGGGGTGACATTTCTGAGATTGTACTTGTGTGTTTAAAAGAAAACCAGAGGTTAAGAGAAACGTTCCTGAGATCTGCGGCGTGATAATCTTCTGACTCACGCACTGTTTCTGGGACACAATTGGCTGATTGAAAATCGCTGCCGTTATTTGGATTACAAGTTAGAAGTTTTTTCTTCAGTGATCTCTGAGCTTTTGATCATTTGCACTTTTTTGAGTTTTCTCTGCCCTGACTTGAATTGTTCCATATTCAGCAAATTTTCATTATAAACGTGATACTATAATTCTGTAGCTTAAAAATAATTCCGTGGTGTGTGAAACTTATAAGGACAATGCCTTCTCCTTGGAAGTTTTTCAATGAGTAATCGTGATTAATAATGTGTTGTTAAAATCAATGAACAATCTCACATATCTGATTCCTGTTACCTCTGTTCTTTCAATCAATAAATACTGCTTATTGAGCACATATGCTAGCCCAGGCCTTGAGTCAAGTCTTGCGAAGGAGCTGAAAACATAAATGTCATCGAGAGCTTCAGGAATCTTACAATCTAGACACTTTCTCTGAAGCAAAGAAAATCAGAGGGGTTCAGAGCCAGCACGGGGCACAGATGCTGTGATGAAGATGCACCCCCAGCCCATCCTCCATGCTGAAATCAATAAAGCTTTTTTGTTTCAGAAGCCAAAATACACCTTAAGATTCTAGTTAGAAAGAAGGTCTGCATGAACCAGGCCTGATGGCCTAGTGGTTAAAGTTTGGCACTCATTGCTTTGGTGGCCCGGGTTTGCTTCCTGGTGGTGGAACCACACCACCCATCTGTCAGTTGCCACGCTGTGGCAGCGGTTCACGTAGAAGAACTAGAAGGACATATAACTAGGATACACAACCATGCGCTGGGGACACGGGGAGCAAAAAAGAAACAAGGCCTGCATTTGGTTCTGCTCTTCACTTTCATGCTGAGGACATGCAAATATTGGATTGGAAAGCATTTTACTTGATTAATAGAAATTAAATAAAATTAAGACCATTTAGGTCCAGAGATACTAGGGCTTCATAGAGCAGACTAATATTACCTGAGTACTTGTTGAAACAATGAGGACTTCTTCAGGTACAAGTGACAAAAACTGAGTTCAGATTGGCTTAAGCAAAAAAATAAATAAATAAAATTTAAAAAGGAAGCTTCAGGTCCAGCTGGATCCAGGGTCTCAGATGATAACAGGGCTGTCCCTTAGCATCTCTCAGCTCTACCTGCCTCTGCTTAACTTCAGTCTCAGATTTTCTCCATATGGTTGCAAAATGATCCCTAATACCTCCTGGACCTACAGACAAAGAGTGACTTCCTACCCTAAACTCCATTTCAATTCCTCCATAGCACTCTGACTGGGCCACCTCTAGCTTCAGGCTTTCAAATGATTGCATCCCTGGTGACATTCTTTTGTTTCATCCTGCTTCTCTTTCTTCTCAGTTTCCCATCTCGTCATTTAAAATCGTATGCCCCTTTTTCAATAAACACCTCCCATGCCTGCAGATGGAGGAGGGCCCACCCCTGCCTCCCTTTCTGGGTCTCAGAAATGTGGGTGCTCCAGCTGCAGGTGTGGAAGTGGTTGGTACCGGGTTTAGGGGAGTGGTCTCAATGGGGGAGGGATGTGTGTGATTTTGCCCCTAAGGGATGTTTGACACTATTTGGAGACATTTTTGGTTGTCACAGCTGAGGGTGCCACAGACGTCCAGTAGGTGGAGGGATGTGCTAAATATCCCACGATGCCCAGGACACCCCCCCAGAGCAAAGATGTATCCAGCCCCTAGTGTTGATGGGAAACTGTGCATTAGGGTAGGGGCCAGCAGTGGCCTTGTTGAGTGGAGGGACTGGTGAAGAGGCCCCACAGGGCTTGTGCTGGGGGGCTGGCAGGAGGAAGACCCGTCTGGTTGAGCCAGGCTGGAGGCATCCAGTGGGTCCCTGAAGAGAGGTGTGGCTGCCCATCACCTGTCTCAGCCTCGCCTGAGATTTGGGGAGAAGCACTGGCCTCCGTGGAGGGAGATGCTCAGATGTGGCGCCAGCAGCTATGCCTCCACCTGGACCTGCTGTTGCGCTGGTTCTCACCTTCCTCCTGCACTGCCTGCACCCACTCTGGGAAACGTCCAGAGAAACAACAATGGGAGGTGTTTTTGTTTTCTGGAAACGGAACCACCACTTGCCCGCATCATACCTGAGACCAAGTTTGCTGTGTTTCCCCAAAATCTCTTTCCAAAGAATAGAATTTTTCGCTGGACACATGGCTGCCTAGAAGGACTCTGTGACCCTGCAACCCTCGCCACAAGGTGAAGATGTGTGACTGGTTCTGCCCAGGGAGTCCTGTGTAACGCCTGGAGCTTTCCTGCTGCTTGGAACGCAGATGTGATGGTTGGGGCACCATCATGGACCATGAGATAAGGACCTTACAGTGGGAGTGGACAAGTGGAAGGACAGAAGGAGCCAGGCCCTAGGGCTTGACAGAGCGAAGCCAGATTGCTTCCGCCAGACTTTACAGGAGAAGGAAGCCCCTATCTTGCCATTTACCCCACGGTTATTTGGTGTCTCTGGCACCAACCTGATCCTAACTGGTAGAGCATATAAATCCGCTCTTTGACTTTCAGACTTTTAATGTTTAAATATTTTTGGGCTAAAATGGAGGGCTGGCTGAATAGTGCGTGCAACCTGGTGGCCCCCCTGCAAGGTGCCCAGGGTGTGGCCATCGAGGAAGGAGGGTGGCCTCGCCTAGACCGGCGTCCTTTGTCATCCACGTGTTCCCTGCAGACTGTTGGACCTTTTGTTGCAATCTGGAAAGAACAATCTCCTGGTCGCTCAAGAGAACATCGCTGACATTCATGGAACATCTCTCACGTGCAGAACACCCCAGAGATGCTGCAAAGGGGTGCACGGCTGTCCAGACCCTTCAATCAAAAGGAAAAGCAGAACATTGGCCATAAACCTGGCTCACAGCGGATGATGGGGCAGTTCCTCCTATGTAAGTGACAACCCAAGTTAGAGGATCTGGAAAAAAACAAAAGCGAGTGAGGGACCATGTCCAGGAGAGTCCCAAGATACTCCTTTCCTGGCAGGCTCAAGTGTTTGATGAGCTGAGTCTTTTGCTGACCCTGCAGCATCATCTGACGCCACGTGCATCTGCATCGCGGTCCTGTCATGCTTGCATCCTGCTCTTCTCCCAGGGAGCAGCTGAGCTCGGGAGGAGGAGGCAGAGAGGCATGGAGCCAGTGCCGAGCATCTCTCCCTGCCCTCAGTGTCTCTATTTCTGTAAAGCCAGTGAGGAGAAGAGAGAGGAGGAGGGTTTATCTTTTCCAGTCCACAGGGGCCTTGGGCGCTCTCTAATCCCCAGCCTCAGCACATTCCACCACTCTCTGGCCCTCCCCGCACCGGTGGACACAGCCAGATGCAGAGGCTTTGGCAGTGCACTGTCTCTAGTCCGCCACCTGAGACTCTACTGGTCAGGTACTGCCTCTTCCTTGTGCCCCTGCCCTGCAGCAGAGCTCCATGTACCCGCTCATTGCCCCTCCCTCATCTCAGCTCCCCTTCTCTTCTCTTTCTGAGAAGTCATCCTTTCCTTGTCCCGGAGGCAGGCTGCCCCCTACCTGTGGTCCCAGTTGATCCAGAGTGGGTGGATGAGGACACCTCTACAGACAGAGTCAATAGGTACAAGGTAAAGAACTGGAACTCAGACCCAAGAACACCCTGGAGATGCTGCAGGGGGTGCACGGATATCCAGACCCTTCAATAAAAAGGAAAAGCAGAACTATGGCTGCCCCAGACCTGCTGGATCCCAGGAGATCAAGGGCGGGTGAGGACACTGCTACAGATGAAGCCAATATGTCCAAGGTGGAAAACTGGGCTTCAGACCCCAGACTTCCGATTCCCAGAGCCATCTCTCTCTCTCTCCATGTACCACCATTCCCTCGGCTCTAAAACATCTGGGTAGCAGAGAAAATTTTAACCACTATAGAACGGTCAAACTTTAAGATGACTTATTTTTTTTGAATGGAGAATAAAGTCTAGGGTGTTTTTTTCGGGTAATGACAGTATAATAAAATGCTATGATTAAGAGCTGAATCATAGTCATTTAAAATAAGCTTCTTTAGCAGAGCCCATTAGCGATGCTAAAATTACCTGCCGTCTCCTTGAATGACCAAGAGGTCGGAAACAGGAAGGCCTTGAGCAGGAGAATGAGACTTACACAACAAAGCGTTCTTTGGGAGGAAAAATCCATTCTCAAAAAACTGTCTACCCAACAAGCGGGAAATGAAAGTCAGCCTGAAGGATAGAAATGTTGCTCCGCGTGGTGGGGGAAGGGCTCAGGACTCTGCTTCAAAGATGGGGACCAGTGTTGTTTCTGCAGAGCTGGCGGGAGCTGGCTGCAGCCGTTACACGAGCAAAGGAGCGCCCTGCCTGGCGGATCAGATGCAGCACCTTGCTCTCTAGAAACGGTGGGAATCACCCACTTAATCCTTGGCACGTGGTGCTGATAATGGACCAATTAATGACTAATTAGGAAGACTTTTCCGGAACATTAGGTTCCGGGAGAAAGTCTTATTGAGAACCATCGCTTAAATCTCTGCTCTTTCTTCCTGCGGTTTTCAGCGCAGCAGGCTTCCCCGAGCCTAGATTTGTTTGCAGGTTCTCCACAGCTGCTCCGATCGCTGATTTTGTTAAAGCAGCTTTCATGAGTCAGCCTGCGCTGGCCTTGGTCATCCCGAACCCCCAGAGAATAACACGGTAGCGCTGGTCTCCCATCTCCAGACGGACTTACATCTGATTCCTTCCATTCCCGAATTCCTGAATGTTTGTGAAAGCCAGTAAGCCAGGAAGGAAACGGAGCGAGCGGTTCTTTCTGGAAGGGAGAGGAAGGGCCTGCTTTCATTTCTTTGCTCCACATCCTGTAGCTGGGACCATGGGATCCCACCATCTTCCATGGATTCCTGGTTGGGAAGACGGAAGTGGGTGGAGGAGAATGGAGACCCGGTGGGTGCCCACGCACAGAGGCGAGATGTCCCTGTGGACCCGGAAAGGAAGAATTTAACGGGAGAGTTGGAAGCAGTTCCTCGTTTTCTGACTTTGGGAAGGGAGGAGATAATGCTGGTTGACTAGTGACCAGCAATTAGGGATGGGCAAGCACTTCCTGAGTCCTAAAGAACAATCCTCTCCACGTTCCCTCAGTCAAACGTATGCACGGAGCACCTCCTATGTGCCAGGCTCTGTTCGAGGCACTGGGACACAGTCGCGGGAAGGAAATTGCAGTGCTCACCGAGTTCAGAGTTTAGGACTGGGGTTCTCAACCTCGGCCCTGATGGCATTTGGGGCTGGGTCATTCTTGTGGTGGGTGCTGTCCTGTGCATTGTAGGATGTTTAGCAGCATCCTTGCCCTCGACCCGCTAGGCGCTAATAACATCCCCAGTTGTGCGTGACAATCAAAAATGTCTCCAGACAATGCCAACTGTCCCCTGGGGCCATCTGAGAACAATTGGTCTAATAGAAAAGCCAGACAATCAACAAAATAAATAGGTAAAACGAAATGTGATAAATTACCCAGAGATAAAGCAGGGGTGGTGGGGGTGCCTTGACGAGTCTTACTGAGAAGTGACTTTTGAACAATGTCCCTGAAGAGATGAAGGAAGAAGTGATGCCAGATAAGAGCATTCCGGGGAAGGGGCCCTGGGAGAGGGGCATGCCCAGTGAGCGCCACAAACAGAGAAGGCCATCGAGCTGGAGGAGAAGGCGGCAGGGGAGGTCTTGGTGAAGAGACGAAGGTAACGGGGTCCCAGAGCGCCATAGAGGCTGGACTTGACTGATGCCCTGGGGCCTTTGAGAGATCAGCAGAGGGAGAGATGGGCCCACCAGTGATCATCTCACAGGTCTGTGGTCAGAAGGCTGGGTCGGCTCCATTGGTTTCTCTGTCTCTGGTCTCAAGGGCTGAAATCAAGATGTCGACCAGCTGGGCTCTCACTGGGAGGCTCAGGGGAAAATTCCCTGTCAAGCTCTTCCAGGCCATTTGCAGCACCCAGTTCCCCGTGGTTGTAAGGCTGAGGTCCCCGTTTCCTTGTGGCTGTCAGCTGGGGCCTCCCTGAGCTCCAAGAGGCCTCTCTCTGGTCCTTGCACACAGTCTGTGCATCTTAGAGACGGGAAAGGCACAGCGAATCCTTCTCGTTCTTGGAACCTCTCTGACTCCATCTGCTGTCGCTCTCCTCTGCTTCCAGTTGGAGAAAGTTCTCTGCTTTCAAGGGCTCATGCGATTAGACTGGGCCTGCCTGGACAATCCAGGACAATCCATTCTAAAGTGTAACCCTTAATGACATCTGAAAAGCCCCCTTTGCCACATCACACAACGTATTCATGGGTTCCTGGGATTAAGACATGGACATCTTTGTGGACCACTCTGCCTCCCACAGTTCTGAAACAAAGAACGCGGTTTTACTTATCTGAATGTGAAGCTTTTATAAAGGGAGGCTTGAGGTGGGCTTGCCCAGGGCATGACTCTCTGCCAGTGCTTTTTTAAAGATTGGCACCTGCGCTAACATCTGTTGCCAATCTCCTTTTTTTAGTTCTTCTTCTCCCTAACGCCCCCCAGTGCATACTTGTATATCCTAGTTGAAGGTCCTTCTGGTTCTTCTATGTGGGACGCCGCCTCAGCATGGCCTGATGAGCGGTGCTAGGTCCGCACCCAGGATCCGAACAAGTGAAACCCCAGGTCACGGAAATGGAGTGTACAAACTTAACCACTCGGCCACAGGGCCAGGCCCCCAGCCAGTTTCTTCACAATGACTTTCGTTCCCCGCTGTGACCACAGCAAGGTGTGTATGAACAGCAGTGAACAATTACTGAGCGCTCATGCTCCACGCAAGGCTTGGTGCTGAGGGCTCCCCTCCCTCCCAGCCCAGGAGTCTAATGAGGAAACTGAGGCTCAGACACATGGGCCTTGCTCATCTGAGAGTAAGCAAGCTAGGCCTCGCTCTCCTCCCGGCCATGCTCTAAATCACGTGTTCTTCCGTGAGATTCTTCTCTCCCAGGGCAGCCCCTACACGTCACCCATCCTTTCCATTCACGTCCACCAAAAGGGAAAGAAGAAGAACCAGCAGCTTGTGCTTCTCTAGTGAAAATGTGCTTTAGGCAGAGCCCACTGAAGCCCATGAGGCCAATCCAGGAAAGAGAAAATGTGGGAAGCCCCAATGCCAACATTTTCTCATTCTCGAAATGCACCTGTTCTGCTTGTGAGTCAAGGGCAAGCAAAGAATTTAAACAATGAGGCAAGTGCCAAGGCACGTGGAGCAGCCGGTGACAGAAAGGATCTAACCAAAGAGGGAAGCTACAAGTCAGAGACGCAGGATTCAAGACGGAGAGGGATGGGAAGCTTGAAGGCCCCCCAAGGGGTGTGAGCTGAGAAGGAAGCAGTGAAGCCGAGGTGACAAGAGGCCCTCCTGAGACTCCAGGCAATACGCTGTGTCATCTCTGAAGATGCAACAGAGCGAGCGTTCCATAGCAACCAGACTGAGACAGGGACAGGTGTACGTAGGTGGGGAGCTGAGTGCACGGGCTGTGCTGAGCCTAAGTGCACGGAGGATTTCATTCCTGTTTCAGCCAGACTCTTCCACCTGTAGGCGCTGGGACACGTGGGCCTCTTTAGGATGGAGAAGTGATCAAACAGCAGTGATGTCAACATCCTCCCAGCCTCTCCGGAGCACGGCAAGTTGGAAATGCGCAACCAACATTGCATCTAACTTCCATTTATATGAACTTGGTATTTGATTCCATTTATATGCAGTTCTAGAAAAGGGAAGTCAAATCGACAGGGTCAGAGAGCCGTTCAGTGGTTGCCTAGGGCTGGGAGTGGAATTGACTGCAAAGGATTATGAGAAACTTTTTGGGGTGATGCGACCCTTCGATGTATTTATTGTAGTGTTGATGATGTGAGTGTTTACATTTGTCAAAGCTCATCGAACTGTGCAAACATAATGGATGCGCTTTATTGTTTGGAGATTATCTATCAATAACGTTGATTTAGGAAAAAAAGGAGTGCCATCGCCATGTTGGGAGAAGGGCGCATTGCAAGACTGAGTGGAATTCAGGTCTCCCTGCTGATGATCATGTTGAGTGGAGGCAGGTCACGGAGCCTCCGCGGTCCTGCCTCTCCATCATCAGGAGGAAGGGATGTCCCAGACCAAGATCCACGGGGCTGTGCAGATGGACTCGCTGGTCATCATGTGACTCTTGGAACTAACGACCAAGGGCGGGGTCGGTGCTGAGCAGCAGACTTGCTTGTAATGATGGACTCGTAGGGCAGGTGGCTATTAAGCAGCCACGTGGGTAGAGATGGCTGATTAGATGCAGCTCCTGCACTTTTATCTGATACTGGTTGGTATCTGCACCACAGCTGTCCTTTGAAGGATGAAAAATAAGCAAGCCACGTCAGGGGAATCTCTGTTTCCTTTTGGACTCCACCAGTGCGTGTCCTCCCATTAATGGATGGGGTGGTGAGCACGCTGAGGATTTCCTAAGACGCCCAAGGCATGATCTGACCAAAGTCCTTTAACTCTTTGATGCCCATTTCCCTCCCTGAGCCATGGCTTGGAAACGCACGATGGTTAGAGCGTGGACCCCTATGCAGACAGACCGGGGTTTGAGTCCCACCGTGTAACGGCTGTGAGGAGACTAAGAGTAGCCCGTAGGACGAAGGCAGCCTCGGAGGGAGCCCTGAGCGCCCTTGTGCGGGGGGGCTTAGGGACTGTGGAGGCAGAGGTGTGGCTGCAAACGCTGGCTGTGGGAGCTCAGCAGGAGTTACTGCACGGCTGAGCCTCAGTTCTTCATCTGAAAACTGAGGACCATCACGCACCTCCCTCTTGGTACTGTTGCGAATGTTAGACGAGATAATGCTCTTCGAAGCACCTAGAATATTGCTTGGTACATGGCAAGTACTACACGAGTATTCGTTAAACAAATAAACAAATAATAGAAGGTAATGTATACAAACGTCTTACCCCTAATTCTGGGACTCAGCGTGTG
The DNA here is from genome assembly GCF_021613505.1 of Equus quagga. NCBI lineage: Eukaryota > Metazoa > Chordata > Mammalia > Perissodactyla > Equidae > Equus > Equus quagga. Next base: position 34,379,140 of record NC_060287.1, on the reverse strand, counting down.
CTCAACTGACGTTGAAGAGTATCTTGCTTCAGAGTCTATACTGGGGCAGAACTAACTGAAACAGGATTAGATTTTAAATAACAAGCAGAATAGCTTCAGAATAGCTTCTGCGATCTGTAGTGAGCTTCATGTTATTATCTTCCATGCCTTGGATTTTAGTTTTTTAAGTATATTTTCCCCACAAGAAAGAGGAGGTCAACTTCACCAGTTCATTTCGGCATGGCTTTCGAGGACCAGAATGGTAAAAATTAGAGATAAATAAATAACATCCTTCATTTCCTTTGCAAATAACCTCCCCTTTCCATATTTATACATGTATATATACCCAGAATTTTAGCTCTGTTGATCAATCAAGTGATTGAATGCTATAGACATATATCCTCCTTAATGAGGTGCCGTGACTGACTCCACAAGAGGAAAAACGCTGATAAGAATGGACAACATTAGTGTCAGTATCTTTTCCTTCCTGGGCTCCTTAACCATTTATGCCCACGGACCTCACTGGCAGTCTGTGAAACCTGGGGACCACTTTTCAGAATGAGGTATTTATGTGCGTGAAATAAAACACGTAGTTTATAAAGGAAATCAATTCTACCAAGACACAATTGTAAGACAAATGGATCACAGAGCGACATATATGCCATGTCATAACCATGCGTGGGACTAACACCTGTGGTCATTTTGCAGTAGTGATGGGCACGAATGATGTGTGCAGATATCTGTGCCAAGTGTAACACGGTACAAAATCATCTGTGACCTTTATCATCGTCAAGGTCACATGGCGTGCTGACACACTGTGTTGTTGCTTACCTGCATACTGGGAGGAAACGATGAGTTTCAGTTAGAGGTTAGTGAAAATAAAAATGTAATTTTTTACCACTCAAGTTCCTGGGTGCAGGTTAGGAGCCCCCACTGCTTGATTGGGGTCCGTGTCACCCCCTCTGTCCCTTCCCTCCTTCTCTACTCCTTCCCCCCTCCTTCCAGGTAGGGCCCAGGAAGGCAGGGGCCGCCTCTGCTCTGGTCCTCGCTGTCTCCCCAGCACTGGAGCCCCAGGGTCCAAAAGAAACACAGATTAGAGTCTTCCTGACAAGTCTAACAATACACGGATTTTCTTCTCTAAAACATCGGTATCTCCACGGCGTGAATGTGCCTCAGAGAGATAAAGGGAAGCTGGCGCCCTGGGCAAGGCAGAGGCGACTGTCGCTGTTTCTTTAGAATCTCACCGAGCACTATTTGGATATGACTTTCTTATAGCTCCAAATGTGGGAAAGGCCAGGACTGATTCACGGGCTGCCCTCTGAGAGGCGGCACAGGTCGCTGCACAGAGGGTGGCAGTTCCTTGTCTCTGGAACGATGACCAAGACCCTACACAGAGCTGAGTTAATTAAAGTGCTTTAATAATCTCTGGGTCGGGCAGGGGGTCGGGCAGGGAGCTGTGAGTCATGTTGCCATGGCAACGATGTGCCTGGCCAATCCCGGGTGTGGTCCACACTTGCCTCTGAAAGAAGTGCCTTCTCTCAAGTCCTCTGTGGTTTTGAAATGCCTTCCACAGGAGCATAGCATCTATTTGTTGCAATGAATTTAAGTAGAATCTATCAGCGAGAGACAAGGACGCAGAGAGAGGTGCTAATAGAGAGAAAGAAGAACAGCAGAGAGATAGCCAGACTGGGAGAAGCACTTCTGGCACTGTTGATGGTGTTAGGAAAAGGCATATCTCTCTGTGGAGAGATTTGCTGCCCCCGCTGGGAGTTGGCTGGCTCGTCCCTCTCTTTGCTCCTCCTCTGCTGCGAGCATGGCACCAGAAGGTTTGGTAAAACCAGCCAGAGTATAAGCTACCTCCAGCCCACTGCACTTAACACTGGTCTCTTGTTCTGTCACAGGGCTGCCATGTACAGTTGCACAGGTTGCAGCCTGCACCAGTTACCCAAAGGAGGGTTCCACCGGGCTAAGCCCGCCTGCGCTCCTTGCACAGATGTGTCAGCCCTGATGAGCATTTGGGTCTACCTGCATAAACGGGAGCCTTTTCTAATGAGGACAAAGGCACCAGATGGGCTAGGCAGCCGGTTCCCTCGCGCATTTTCTATTTGCAATAAGGAGAATGGGGAGGCTCTTAAAGATATATTCCTATGCGACAGTGACTTCCCATCCTCCACCTCCTACGTTTGAGCAGGCAATACAGACCGAGTCCCCACCGGGTACGCAAAAACGGTGGCGATGGGAAGCCCGCCCGTGGGCTCTGGGGGGCATGAGGTGTGTCCTGCCGCCCCTTCTCGGGGTCGATGGGGGAGCCAGCGGTTTCCTCAAGGTGACAAGAAGGTCAGCTCTGCGTTAGAAGCTCAACTCTGCCACTCCTGAGCTGACTCCTCAGACTCCGCCCCTCAGAGCCTCAGTTTACTCGTCTGTACAGTGGAGAGGTGGGAATAATACCGACTTGATAACGGGGGTTATTATGAGGATTCAGAGAGAAAGTATGTGGAGAGCTTAATCCGCAGTGGGTCTACCTGTGCGCGTGTGTGCGCAGAGCCTGGCCTCCCAGGGCCGGTCACCCCTGCGGCTCAGGGCTCTGTGTGTGTGTGTGTGCACTTGTGTGTGCACGCCTGAGACCGTGGTGGGCGTGGAGTCCAGACATGGCGGGGCTGCCTTCAGGGCGAGTCCTGGTCTCAGCGGGCGCTGCGGTGGGCTGTCCAGACACCTGAGAAAAGCTCGGCTCGCTAGATCGCTAGAACGCCCGCCCCCCAGGCCACCTGCCCCGGCTCCAGGAGGGGCCACCCCTTCCTTCCTCCTGGGGATGCGGAGAACAACACAGCCACCCAGGAAACACGTGTGCGCTGGGCCATGGGGCGGCGGAGGTGCTTGGACCGGGTGGTCGGACGCACTTTTTGTAGATCCAGCCCCAGGAGGAACGGGGGCCGCCTTTCTAGGCTCTGGATGTGACAATTGCCAAGGCCCCGAGGTGGCCAGGAGTCTGTTGGGGGCAAGGTCTGCATGCCCCCGTTAGGGGTCGAAATAAGGTGGCGGGAGGGCTTTGGGCTGCAGGCCCGGTGACAGCTGACATCTGCCTCCAGCAATGGAAAGTCGGGGTGGGGGCCTAAAGAGGGGGTCACCATGGTCTGATGCAAGTTTTCGAGAAGACCACTGGCTGCTACTGTGTGGGGAGTGGATTGTGGGAGGGTCAGAATATTACAGAAAACCACCGCGGGGGCTCCTGGGGGTCTGCGGGGAGAGGGACAGATGGCCATGGCTTGGAGGGGGACGGGGGGGGGGGGTGCGGGGTCAGACAGGAGAGCCAGAAGCGAGCAGTGCGCGGGGACCTCCGGGAACCCCTCCAGCGCCTGGTAATGCCGCCGGACCTCGCCAGTTTGGACAATGAAATGGGTGTAAAACGATGCCTCATTATGGTCTGGATTTGAAGTTTCTTGGTCACAAATGAGATCTAATATCTCTTTATTTATTGCCTGTATGTTTCATCTTCTCTGAAATGTCAGTGTATATATATAATATGCATATTATCAATGGCATATATATATTTGTTCAGACTTTCTTCTTTCACGGGAGCTTTTTATAAATTCTTGATTCTAACGCCTTTTTTGTTATGTATATTAAAGTATCTTGTCTTTTCACTTTCCTTGTCTTTTTTTTTTCCCCAAAAGATTGGCACCTGAGCTAACATCTGTTGCCAATCTTCCCTTTTTTTTTTCTTCTTCTTCTCCCTGAAGCCCCCAGTACATAGTTGTATATCCTAGTTGTGGGTCCTTCTAGTTGTGGGATGTGGGACGCCACCTCAGCGTGGCCTGATGAGCGGTGCCATGTCCAGGCCCAGGACCGAACCAGCGAAATCCTGGGCTGCTGCGGCGGAGCGTGCGAACTTAACCGCTCGGCCAAGGGGCGGCCCCCCCTTAAGGTCTTTTTATGATGAACAACAGTTCTTAATTTTAAAAGAGTCAGAATCTTCAATCTTTTAGTTTATGGTTCATGCCTTTTGTGTCTTAAGATGCTTGCCTGCCCCCATAAGGATAAATCTTCATCTCTCTCTTCTCCTACAAACTTTGCTTTGGGAATGTAGGTCTTGGAGCTGGAGTTGTGTGCATGGTGTGAGGTGGGGGCCCAATTTCATTTCTGCCACGTGGAAAAGCATTTTTCTCCAGCACCGTTTGCTGAGTTATCCCTGTTTTCATCAGAGGTAAGGGAAGGAGAGGTTGCTTGGTGGGAGTCCAGAATGGGTGCAGCCCCTTTGGAGAAGCCTGAAGTTATCTCTTAAAGTTGGACATTCCCACCAGGCACAGGCCAAGGACACACTCCTGCCCACGTCTGTCAGGAAGCGTGCAGAAGAATCTTTAGAGTCAGCACTGTTAGGAATAGCAAGAACCAGCAAATAGGGCACTGCCCGCCCCCTGGACAGCGGACCAACACCTCGTGGGGTATTCATGGAATGGGATATCACAGAGGTGTGAGAAAGGACTCGAAGCTATCGACCCCACGTGAATAAGTCTCGTCACCCTAACATGGAGTGAAAAAAATGAGTCCCAGAAAATTGCATTCGGCATGATAATCTTTGGCAGGAGTAAAAGACAGTTAAAACTAAAAAGTACATTGCTAGGAATACATATATATATCTGATAAAACTACACTTAAAAAAAACAAAGTGAAACACAAGTTTCTGGGTAAGTGGTGTCTGTGCAGGGGAAAGGATGCAGAAGAGGATATGAATTATCGTCCATGCACTGGCTCTCGTGCTGCCTGGGGACTTGCTGGGGTTTATAGTAACACTGCACATGCACACATGAGTTTGCAACGAGGAGAGACTGAGAACCCGTTTCTGAGAACCTGAGGTTGGAGAGAGAGAGAGAAAGAGAGGGAGAGAGGAACGTTTGGGGCTGTTTTCCCCAAGTGGCCTTTCACGATTGGCCCACATCTAGCCTGTCACCCGTGGAAGGGAGTGCTGTCAGCGTTCACAGTTGTCAGTGACAAACATAAAAGAAAGCGAATGTGCCCTGAGCAGAGTCTGGAGGACTAGGCTCTGAGACCGTGCACGGTAACTGGGCAGCAGGAGGACGGAAACAGCTCCAAGAGTAGAAGAAATACGGTTTTGAAGGAGTCCGGGACTCCTGGAATGGCTGCCCCAAAGTAGGCCACTTTGGTTCATTGATTATTTTGAGCTGCAGGCACTAGAAAAACAGCAAATGCAGGGAGTGCTTTCTCTAAGCCCGCTTAGCAGCCTGAAGACAGGTCCTTCCAAAGAGACTCAGCTGTCACCAATCCCCTCCCCAGGAGTGTCATCAGCAGGGACGATGGACTCTTATCACGGGAGAGGAAACTAGAAGTTGGTACCACCGCCAGCAAACTTTGTCACAGGCTATCACACTTCCCATCTAGTCTTCTAGGGGCTCCTGCAGTTTTCCTGAAAGTCACTTGCTCTCCCCTAAGTTGCCCCCTCCCCCCTCCCTTCCCCCTGTGAAGACGATACATCAGCTCTCAGATCTCACTCCTTTAGGGAGTGTCCACTTGTTTTTTCCTATGGTGCCCTGTGCGCATAATACTAAAAATGAATATATTTGCATACATTTTCTGCTGTTAATCTGCCTGTCGTCAGTTTATTTTGTGGACCCAGTTATTTCATGAACCCAGGAGGGTAGAGGGAGAGTCTTTTCTCTCCTACAGCTCATAAAATATTATTCGTGGTCATATGGCCAAAAGCTGCTTACTTTTCAGACCAATGAACTCTTGTTTAGTGAAGGGAATGAAAACAAGTATTTCTGCACTAACTGTGGGCCTGCCAGGCCCTATGCTATGACTTTTTGCAGGTTGTCCCAATTCAGCCTCATGGCAACCCAACACGTCGCCCTCCTGGTCTCTAGTTTGACTTGTATTGTGCAGGACTTGTTCAAAATTCCCTCTTGGGGACATGAAACAAATGATAATTCCAACTGAGGATGGATGAAAAGTAACAACTATGGATACACACAACAACGTACTGCGCGTTAACAACGTACTATGCACATTTATTTATAGGAAGTTCAAGAACAGGCAAAATAAATCTACCGTGATAGAAATCAGCACATGGCTGATCGGACAGGGAAGCGCTTGACTGGGAAGGGGGATGGGCTGCTCCATATCTCAGTTGGGGTGGGGGCTACACAGGTGTTTAGACTTGTCACAATGTATTGTGCATTTCACTATATGAAATTTTACCTCTTTAAAAAAATGTTTTAGAGCCAGCCCTGATGGCCTAGTGGTTAGAGTTCGGCATGCTCTGCTTCGGGGGCCCAGGTTCAGTTCCCAGTCGCGGAACCACACCATGCGTCTGTCAGCAGCCACGTTGTGGTGGTGGCTCACACAGAAGATCTAGAAGGACCTACAACTAGAATATACAACTAGGTACTGGGGCTTTAGGGAGAAAAAAAGAGAGAGAGGAAAACTGGCAATAGATGTTAGCTCAGGGTGAAACATCGTTGTGTTACCCCACCCACCCCCACAGCCATCAAAATAAATGTAATTAAAAAACAAGTTTTAAATGTTAAAGGAGAAAGGTTTAAAAAATCTTAGAAAAACAAACAACAGTGCAGGTTCTGAAGATAGACTGCTGGGTTTAAATCCTGTCTCTACCATATGAGTTTTCTGTGGCTGTGGCAACAAACGTCCACAAACTTAGTGGCTTAAAACAACACGCATTTACTCTCTCACAGTTCCAAAGGCGAGAAGTCTGAAATCGGTACCACTGAGCTGAAATCAAGGCGTCGGCAGGGCTGAGCTCCCTCCAGAGGCCCTCGGGGGGAATCCGTTCCTTGCTTCGTCCAGCTGCTCGAGGTTGCCTGCGTTCCTTGGCTCATGGCCCCTTCCTCAATCTTCGCAGCCAGCACGTAGCATCTCGCCTCAGTGATCACGTAGCCGTCTCCTCTTCTGTCCTCTCTGTGTCAAGTCCCCCACTGCCTTCCTCTGACAAGGACACTTGTGACTGTGTTTGGGGTGCATCTGGATAATCAAACACAACAAGATCCTTCCATTAATCACATGTGCAGAGTCTCTTTAGTAACATTCACAGGTCCAGGGATGAGGATGTGGATATCTTTGGGGGTCTGTATTCAGCCCACCACGTGCACCACTTACTAGCTGTGTGTCTTGGGCAAATTCCCTCACCTCTCTGTGCCTCAGTTTCCTCATTTTCAGCATAGACATCTTTTAGTACCTACATTATAAGCTGTGAAGGTTAAGTATAGAGTGCTGAGCAGAGGGCTGGGCACACAGTAGATGCTCAATAAATGATAGTTATTACGATTCTTTTATGATCATTGTCATTGTTGTGCCCTTTAATTGTGCCAGGCACATGCTAAGTGTTGGAGATCCAAGAATGAAAAGATTCAGCTCCTGTCCTCTAGGAGTTTATAATCCAGTGGAGATGCACCAATGCAAACAGTGTGTATGAGTTTGCTCAGGCTGCTGTAAGAAAATACCACCTGGGAATTAAACAACAGAGATTTATTTCTCACACTCTGGAGGCTGGACGTCCACGGTCAAGGTGTTGGCAGGGTTGGTTCCTCCTGAGAACCCTCTTGTTGGCGTGTGGACAGCCGTCTTCTCCCTGTGTCCTCATGTGGTGGTTGTCCCTCTGGGTGTGCCTGTGTCCTACCACCTCTTCCTGTAAGGTCACAGTGATATTGGAGTAGGGCCCACCCCAGTGACCTCAGTTTACCTTAGTCACCTTGATAAAGGCTGTTTTTCCAAATACAGTCACATTTTGAGGTTAGGACTTCAACATGTGAACATTAGGCGCACACGATTCAGCCCATAGCACAACGAATAGCAAAATAATTCTGAAAGGCAAGGACGATGTGGACAGGGAAAGGTGGAAAAAGGAGTGGCATCTCCTTGGGGGCACATCTCCTCCTGTGAACAACAGTTCAGTGACCCTTCAGCACATGAGTGACCAGCAACTGAGCACAAACCCGGAAATGGAGGGAGGGTCGTGGAGGATGCGGGTCAGAGCACTGAGCTCCTGCCAGTGTAGGCAGCTGGCAAAGAAGGATAGGTCAGGAGAGGGTGAGGAGGGGAGGGCAGGGAGGAAGGACAAGTCTCAGTCTCCTCTCCTTTGCCTTCCGTCACACGAGGGCAGGGCCACCACGACCGGGCCCATTCCTGATGCCAGCCCATGTTCACATAAACCGATGGGTTTCAACCCCTGGAGCCTGGACCCACTTCTCACCATTGCCTGGAGGCGCGTCAGCAACGCAGAATCTCGGGTCCACCTGGACCCACGGAATCAGAAACTCTAGGGTGAGGGTGGAAGGGGGGCTGTGGGTGATTTTACAGCCCCCCTGCTCCCCCCAGGCGATTCTGATGCTCCTTGAAAGTTTGAGAACACTGCTACAGTTATATGATGATGCTGAGCTGGATTTCAACTGGGTGGTCCTGCACAGACCCTGGATGGAGAACGAGGCAGCCGTGACCCCAGCTGTGAGGCAAATCCTTGTGTGACCTTTGGAGCAAGAAGGCCGGCTGGGATCCTGGCCGCACACACTGCACCTCCGGAAAGGGAAACTTGGCCCTCACCTCATAGGGTAGGAACGAGATTTCCTATGGACGCTCTCAGTAGGGGTCAGCCATGCACTCGATACCCAGTGGGAGTTCATCTTCCCCCCAGCCGAGCCCCTCGTAGGTGAGGTGTATGGTATTACTGAGTTCTGTTTTGCTGCATCTGCCTTAAGAGAACTTGTGGGGAGGGAGGGCTGGGGAGGAGATGTCTCAATTCTTTAAAAAATTAATTAATTAATTAATTTTGAGGAAGATTAGCCCTGAGCTAACGTCTGCTGCCAATCCCCCTCCTTTCGCCGAGGAAGACTGGCCCTGAGCTAACATCGTGCCCATCTTCCTCTACTTTATATGTGGGACGCCTGCCACAGCATGGCTTAACAAACGGTGCCATGTCTGCACCCAGGATCTGAACCAGTGAACCCTGGGCCGCTGAAGCGGAACGTGCAAACTTAACCGCTGTGCCACCGGGCTGGCCCCTGAGACATTCCAATTTTTCCTCTTAGGAGCTCGTCAAATCCCAAGAGGGCCTTGGCGGTTCCTACACAGATTTGAAGCCCCAAACAGACTTAGGAAAGCTCCAGAGCAGCCGTGAGAAGCAGATGGGAGCCAGACAGCAGCTTTTGCATTCAAGTGACCAAAATAGGCGTTTTAGGGCCCAACTCAGTGTGTTCATTTGCCGGGGCTGCTGTAACAACGTACCACGGGCTTGGTGGCTTAACACAATGGTAGTTAATTGCCTCACAGCCTGGAGGCCACAAGTCTGCAGTGAGGGTGTCGGCAGGGTTGGTTCCCCGTCGTGGGCTCGGAGGAAGAACCCCTCCCTGTCTGCCCTGGTCTCTTGTGGTTGCCAAGGATCCTTGGTTCTCCTGGGCGTGCGGGGCATCACTCGCATCATGGGGCGCTCTCCCTGTATCTTTCCATCCCTCCCTCTGCGTCTGTGTCCCAATTCCCCTCTTATGAGGATCCCAGTCCTTGGATTTCGGGCTCACCCTGACTCAGTCTGATCTCACCTGAACTTGATGACATCCGCAAAGACCCTCTTTCCATATAAGGTCACATTCACAGGTACCAGGGGTTAGGAGCTCAGCATGTGTTTTCGGGGAACCCAATGCTGCCCAGCACGCTGGGTGCTGAAGCAGCAGAGCCGTGAGTGACAGCACCCCTTGGAGCCCACTTCGCTCTGCAGCAGCAGGCAGTGGCACAGGCTCTGGTCAGCCGTGGGGTTTCTCGGAAAGCCTTGTTCCTCCGAGGAAGGGGACTTCCCTGGGGAGCGATCGGCTGGACTCTCAGCCCCTTACCAAGTAGTAGCAGCTTCTTGGGATCTGCAAAATAGAGAAAATGAGCACGCGACTGAGGCCATTTTCTGGAACCAGTGATGGCCTATTTAGCCTAATTTAATCGAAAAAAGAAAAAGGAGAAGCAGCACCTTAGATCTTTACGACTTTTTCTTTTTTTTTTTTGCCTGAAGGCAATTTAATAAAATGAGGGGTGGGCGGGAACCATAACGAGGGTGGTCTGAAAATAAGTGCCTTAACTGTCCTCCCCATCTGGACAGAATGTTCTGGAAGGAAGTCGTATATGTTTAATGATGTGTTTGTTAGTATTCAAGTTCCCTGTGACTGTTTGGGGGCATTTCTTTAAAGGCATGCTTTTAGGGGAAAAGAAAAAAAAAACCCTGCTGGGTTGGGAGAAGAAAATGAGCTGAGCCAAACCTCCACAAACGCTTTGTAAATCCACCCTGCTCTGTTTTGGCTAAAGTGACAGAGAAGCGGGTGACCCCACTTCCCATAAGCAATCTATTGCACGACCTCAAAAGGAAGGAGGAGGTCTGGTCTTGGGGGTGTTGCCCCTTCCAGAACTTTTCAGATCTCTGTCTGTCTGAACCCTGCTTGTTTGTCTCCTTTGACAGAGTGGGTGACTGCTGGCTCAGGGCGAGGGCCTCATCCTTAATACTGCCCTTGTCATTTGACCTTCATCCCTTTGGTCCAAAACTATCTTCAAAAATATGAATATCCCCAGGAAAATATTCCAGGCAGGCCTTGCAAGCATGGCTCAACAGAGGGTGTACAACACCCCAGCTTCTCTCGGAGGGGCTCGTGATCCACAGGCTGCCAAGCTAGGTTGCGTGTCATGGTTTAACCACTCTAGTCACCACTGATGGGGCCTGCCCCCTAGGGTGGCTGGTGGACCACAAAGCGGCAAGTGGCCTGACTTGAGAACTCAGCCTTAGGCATGTGGTAGGCTGAACAATGCCCTTCCCTCCAAGGATGTCCTAACCCCTGCGACCTGCCAATATGTTACTTTATACGGCAAAAGGGACTTTGCAGATGGGACAAAGTGAAGGATCGTGAGATGGGAGATGACCCTGGATGGTCCAGTGGGCCCTGAATGCCATGACAAGTGTTATGTGAGATAGAGAGAGATTTGACACAGACAGAAGAGAAGAAGGCAATGGGATGACAGAAGCAAGACGCTACGCTGCTGGTTTCGAAGATGGAGGAAGGGACCATGAGCTAAGGAGTGCAAGGAAGGCAGCTCCAGGTGCTGGGAAAGGCAGGGAACAGGGTCTTCCCTGCAGCCTCGGACAGAGCACAGCCCAGGGGAACTAATTTGGACTTCTGGCCTCTAGAACTGTGAGAGAATAAATCGCTGTTGTTTTCAACTCCCCAGTTGGTGCTAATTTGTTACAGCAGCAAGAGGAAACTAATACACCATGCTAAACAATTTCTTTGTGAAGGAGTGAGGCCCCCATCCCTGACAGTGAACAGAGACGGGACTGCTTCTCAGGGTGTGTCCACAAAGGAGATGCTGGCTCTGGGTGGCAGGTCATGCGGGAGAATTTCAGAACCCCTTACAGCTCTAAGACTGTTGTGTTAGTTTACTGGGGCTGCCATCAGAAAGTACCACAGCATGGGGGACTTAATCCACAGATTATTGTCTCACCATCTGGAGGCTGGAAGTCCAAGATCAAGGTGTCCTCAGGGCTGGTTTCTCCTGAGGCTTCTCTCCTCGGCTTATAGACGGCGTCTTCTCCTTGTGTCCTCAGCTGGTCCCCTTCTGTGTGTGTCTGTGTCCTGATCTCTTCTTCTTATAAGGACACCAGTCACACTGGATTAGGGCCCATTCTAATGACTTCATTTTACTTCAATCACTTCTTTAAAGACCCTGCCTCCAAATACAGTCACATTCTGAGACCCTGGGATAGGACTTCAGCTTATCAATTTTGATGGGGACACAATTCAGCCCATGGCAACTGTGATGTGTGATGACATCCCTGACATAGCTATTTAAGGATATTTTCTTTCTTTCTTTCTTTTTTTTTTTTTTTTTTTTTGAGGAAGATTAGCCCGGAGCAAACATCTGCCACCAATCCTCCCCTTTTTGCTGAGGAAGACTGGCCTCGAGCTAACATCTGTGCCCATCTTCCTCTACTTTATATGTGGAACACCTGCCTCAGCATGGCTTGATGAGCAGTGTGCAGGTCCGCACCCAGGATCTGAACCAGTGAACCCTGGGCCACCAAAGCAGAATGTACGAACCCAACCGCTGTGCCACCGGACTGGCCCCTAAGGGTATTTTCTTAGACACACGTCTGCTTTCCTTTTGGGGGCTCTTGTGGCTGTGTATAAAAGGAGGGAAAAGTTCCAAAGTGAAGACTCATGATGCTGGGAACTCCCTACAGCTTGAAGTCTTGCTTCGAGCCACTTCTCACGGGGAGGACCCTGTGGGTGTGCTCCAGCCTCCGAAGCTCCGAGCAGCCCCAGAGCTCAGGGTGGTCTGCCTGCCCCTGTTTACGGCTTGGGCCCATTCTAGGACTTCTCCTCCCGACACACGGCAAACCATGCTTAGCTGTCCATGATGCATCGGGCCTCTGCCAGAAAGCCGGCCAAACAGATGGAAAACCCACCCTGCGGACTGAAATAGAAACTCACTTGTTTTCCAATGTGTGACAAAGGAGGGAGGTATTTAATTTTGAAAGGAGCTGAGCCGGCTTTTTATGGGTCATTTTTTCTGGAGCAAAATCCTCCCTAGTAATCTCCTAGGATGACCTTCTCACCCATCTATTGCTATTTTGGATGGGAGAATTCTCTCTTGTTGGGGGGCTGTCCTGTGCACTGCAGGATGTTGAGCAGCATCCCTGCCCCGACCCATTGGATGCCAGTAGCACTCCTGCCCCATTTGTGCCAACCCAAAATGTCTCCAGTTGAGACAGACTGATCTACCTAAACCACAGAGAAAAAAAGAATGGGTGGAAAGGATGGCCTGGTGTCCTGGCTTTGCCTTCTGTGTTGAGACGGCAATAAGCTGTATGCGGATAATGGCTTAAAATGTTTACAGTGGATGGAGGGAATACCAGGGAAGGAATGCGCCTGTGTCAGCAGTGTGTAAGGGTGACAGGAGGCCAGCCTCACTGGCTGTTGAGTCAGACGGCTCCTCCACTGGCCTCCTGGGTGGTCCAGGGCTGCAGGTGAGAACAGAATATCATCTGAGGAGCCTTGGAGTCCATCTTCACTCCTCCCCAGTGATGCTCTGAGTAGGGGACCCTGCCCACATTTGTAAACTCAGCTCCCTGCACCTTCCCCACTCCTTCCTTCCTTTCCAGCCACACGAACACTCGATTGCCCTTTGAACGCCCCAGACCTTCCTACCTCAGGGCCTTCACACTTGGTGCTTTGCCCACACCCAAAGCTTTCCTCCTGTGTTTTTGCTTTCCTGGCTCCTTTTCATCATTGAGGTCTTAGCTTGGCTGTGGCTTGCTCATCCATCTAAAATCACCCCAGTTCTCTTCAGTATATGACTTTGTCTTATTTTCTTCGTTGCATGAGTCATTATTTGTAGACAGGGCTACGGAGGCCCTAGCTTGCAGCTTTGTCAGGGGCTGCCCCTGCCTGCGTCCTCTCATGTGGTTCCTCACAGCCACGGGAGTTTCCAAAAGTCCAAGACACGCCTGTGCTGGCTGCCCTCCACTGCCAAGCATGGGCTGCCCCTTCACGCCCATCCCCACCCTCATTCTGAGCACCAGGGAGGTCTTTCCCAGCCTTCTGTGGGCTCTGCCCTGGGCTTCTTTATTTTTGGGCAGGGCTCCAACCATGCCTGCCTTCCATGAGCACAAAATGTATACCTCATTGGAATGGGCCCTCCTGTGGCTCATTTTCAGACCTCCAGAAGGAATCTCAACCTGCTTTCTGCCCAGACTTTAAAGGAGGGCACAGAAAAGGGGGAGGAAGGTCAACGGAGTTGAGTTGAAGATAGCCACGCCTAAGTCATTTTGCTGCCCTAATAAGAAATTTTTGTCACAGCTGATGCAATATGGCACCCGGCGGTGCATCTCAAGTGGCAATAATCACACCCAGCTGAGCCCCAGGCCCTTCGTGCTGTATTAAATGGTAGCTCCCCCAGCCCTGGCCAGAAAGAGACCTTCCTAATTAGGCTCCTGGAAACGGGTGGTAATTGAGTTCTTATCCATCTTCCCAACCTCCTTTGCCCTGAGGGTACTTCAACTGGTCTAGAAGTGTGAAGGTGGGAGAGTAAAGCCAATGGAGTGTGTTGACCTCACGCCAAATTAGCCCCAATTAAGAAACTGGGAATGGCCTGCATGTGAAAAACACGTGGCAGACTTTTTACTTGTAAAATTTATCTGACAATTTGTTCTGTTTGATGCAATCCATCCTCCATGTTGCTTACTTTTCTAGAATCCGTCCAGGGGCATTGAAAAGACAGAAGGGAGACTAAGATGCTCAGGACAAACCTAGTTAAAAAGATTATCATATTTTGACAAGGATTATTTTTGAAATGTTACGACCTGTCACTCACCTGGCTGTATATATCTTTTAACGTATAATTCTGAAATACGTGACATGCCTTAAAGAAAAAGCATGAAAATACATATGATATGGGCATTTATTACTTCTGTGGTCATGCCCGAGATTTTCAAAAATGAAGTTCTCAAAAGACCTTTATTCTAGTGGCAAGAAAAAAGATCTTTCTTTTTTCATTTAAACCTCAAACAACAGAATACTTCTTTTGAGGTTTGTGGTAAATGCAATTCATTGTTCTTAATGGGCACACATGAAGTCTTTTATTATGAGCAACCTTGCTTTATAGGAGTTATCGAAAATTATCTAACAAACAAAACACTTAAAAACTTGGATTTGCCGCACAGTTAAAAATGAAACAGAGCGGTCTTTAGATTAGGGTGCGTTTTATGGCCAAGTGGAGGGCCCTGTCTCTTTGAACATTCCGGAGTCGACCATTTATTACACAAGAACAAAGGGGCAGGCGCCTTAACTTATGTACCAACTACAGTGGTTAAAACAAATCTCAGGAGCCATCAAATTTCTACAGTTGAGACGTTTTTCCCAGGAAGGAAGGCTGCACCCGGCCCCTGCCCAGAACATCCATCGCGTAGTGTGAGAAAACCACCTCCCTTGGTTGGAATGTGCCACTTCTGCGATGAAGGGGGACTTAGCTCTGGCCATGCATTCACTTTGAAGAACAAGTAACTTGGTTACTTATGGAGTAGTGGGTTGGTAAGATCAAAAACAATCAGGGGGAAGCCTCAGGCTCTGGGTATTGCTCCATGTGTGTTCCCAGAGAAAACGGAACTTGGTGTGTGTGTGTGTTAAAACACACATAACATAACATTTACCATTTAAATCATTTTCAAGTGTAGAGTTCAATGGCATTAAGTACATTATACTGTTGTACAATCAGACCACATCCATCTCCAAAAAATTTTCATCTTCCCAAATTCAGACTTGGTACCCATTAAATGACTCCTCATTCTCCCCTGCCTTCAGCCCCTAGGAACCACCATTCCACTTTCTGTCTCTATGGATTTGACCGCTCTATAGGGACCTCATAAAGTGGAGTCATGCTGTATTTGTCCTTTTGTGACTGGCTTATTTCACTTAAAATAATGTCTTCAAGATTCATCCATGTAGCAAAATGTCAGAGTTTCACTCCTTTTTAAGGCTAAAGAATATTGCATTGAGTGTCTATGCATTTTGCTTATCCATTCATCTGTCAATGGACATTTGGTGAAAACAGAACTTTTCATATTATTAGCTTGTACACGGACAAGACTTATTCTAAAGAGCATTCCTCAAGTTTACTGAAGAATTTGCCCCGTCTTTTTAATCCAACGGAAAAAAACAGACGATGAAAGACAAAAGTACGAGGGCAAATAGCACATATTTAGATAATACCAAATATGTAAACAAGGATGTCATTTCCCCCCGCTTTTTTTTTGTTGTTCTGGAAGAATATTCAGGGTACAAAGTCTACGTTTCAAAAATAGAATTTATGAGTCTAATCATATTAACTCAACAGGGAGCATAAATGCCAAAACAGCCTCCGTGAGTCATCTCTTGGATTCTAAAAGGAATCAGCTTCAGACAGGAGTTCTCTCTTCTTTGAGGTTTGTTTTAAGAAGTTCCAAAGTAAACAGCAAAATAACAAAATGCCTGGAGCCACAGATCTCAAAGCAGCCCTTCAAAACAGCAGCCCTGATGCCAGAAGTGGGGGGCTGGCTCTGGGCTGGTGGGACACCCCTGCTCAGGCGGGACAGGCTTGCCAATCCTTTCCCGGGGCTCATGGATCATGCTAGGTCTCAATTCGGTTAAGAGACCATGATGTTGTGGGGGCGGTTGGTAGAGAAGGAGAGTGTGAGAGAGGAAACAAAGCGATCTGGGGGTTTTTGAAGAACCATAACCATTTTTGAAAATAAATGCCATCCAGTAGCACCAAGTTGATTTACTGATTTTTCTGTTTCTAGTTATCAGCCGACGTCTAGAGCAAGCTTCAATTTAGGGCTTCCGTGGCTTGCTGCAGAATTACATCATTTCTGCCACTGTGTGGGCCAGCGTGAGCTGCTGGGCTAGGATCTGACTCCCTGGTCTCTGAGGCATCCACGCCTCTTGACCTTCCCCATCGCATTCACAGGGCGCTTTCTCCCACCAGGACTGCTGGGTTCATCACCGGCTCCTCTCTTGTTTTAAAGTCATCACTGGGTTGTTTTATTGGCTCATCTTTTATTTATTGGCTCATCACCCCCTACGTCTTGGGGACAAACCTCTCTGTCAAGACTAATCAAGCCCATGTCTGCACCACCACAAATACCCCAGTGAATCAGAGTGGATGCCCACCAGGCTCTCCAGAACCTACCAACACGGAACAGATGTGCTTTGGCGACTCCCATTTTCTAGGTCTGGGTGGGCCAGGTGTGCTGCTGACATTAACTCCTTCTTATGATCAAGTTAGTTCAGTGATCAAATAAGTTAGGGAAATGCCAGGTTCACCAATGATAAATATGCATATTTACCGCAAGAATTATCAGAAATTTAATGTGCATTGGGAACCTCCAGGGGACAGATAGGGGACGACACACTTTCCAAATGTGGCTAATTATCAAACCCTCTTATCAAGGAACATCTCCCTGGAACAGAGTCAGAATACACTGAAGAAAACCCCAATTTAGACATCTGTTAATGCAGTAATTTAATATGGTGTCCAACGCACGGTAGAGAATCAACAATGTCTCAGTCATGCTTCAGGGACCACATATTAAATCCACCAATAATCGCAGCCTCTCTTTCCGACCCACGCCCAAGGGCCCCCCATTCTGTAATGCCAGCTTGATCTTGATCTTTTGGTTTAGGTGTGAGAAAAGAGACGGGGTCTTGGAAAGGGAGAAAATGGTGGGGTTTTCAACAGAAAGCTTTGGGAACTACTGTTGCACAAAAAAGGCACAGGGAAAACAAGGAGAGTGTCCTGGGAGAGGGTGGCTGCGTTTGTTTGGGGAGGGGAGAGAGAGAGAGAGAGAGAGAGAGAGAAAGTTTCAAAGAACTGAAATGTGCGATACAGAGAGAAAGATGGAGAAAGAAGGTAGGAAGAAGTTTTACTGTGTGTTGTGACGGAACCTTCCTCTGGCCTTTTTGAGTGACTTCATTTGTTCTTGGCTTTATGCTTTCCTTGCTGGGTTGTTGGGTTTTTCAATCAGACGCCATCCACGGCTGGCTTCAGGGTCCCGGGACGTCGACCCGACTCACTGTGGGCTTCACTGATAATAATATCAACTGTTTGCGGGGATTCTTGTCATCCTGCTCCTGAAGGTCTTCTCACTTGCTCTCCCCAGGAGAGGATATTGGAACTGGAACCGTGGATCTGGGAACTGACCCTCAGCTTTATCAGGTTCCCCTGACGGCTGATCACTTTGATTGAGTCAAATGCCACCTAAAACCCCAAATCTCTAAATTATGGGGAAGACCTGGCCAAGGAAAGCAAAACCCGGACAATTCAAGGGACTCCCTTTTCCAGGGTCTCAGACAGCAAGGTGAGCATTGGTTTCTAGTGGGTAGACCTGACAGGTCTCCTCCAGCCTCTGCCCAGGTATCAGGATGCAGGAACACCTCCAGGGGAGTCAGAGCAGGCCCCCACCTGCATCACTGCCATCCCCTCTGCCCCCAAAGAAAACGGACAGGTGGACTAGTGCTTCGGCCCTGCTCAGATCCCAATGGTGAGTCCCCATCCAGGGGTTCCGCCCAACTTTATGAAATCAAATGGGAACATTTTGTTTCCTGCTGGTAATTTCCGCCTAAGGCGTGTCCGCTGGTGACCTCAAGGCCTGCTTTGAAATCAATCTCCAAAGCACAAAAGGATTCTTTTTGCACCTTTTTTCTTCAAGGGACTTCCAAATCAAGGATCTGATAAGCACAGTTGATGATTAAACAGAACGAGCTGGCCACTGGGAGAGCTCTGACTTGCTCTGACAAAGGCCTTTTGAGCTTGGTGGAAAACCAGAATCTCTTTTTCTGTTTTTGTTTGTCTCAGCCTTTTCTTTGGGGGACCTGGATTCAAGTCTTGAAAGCACTGAGGTTTGCGGGAAGGTTCTGTCAGTTGGGGCATCTGTCCTTGGTGTTAATTGCCGAGGGGTCTAAATGAAACGGTCACCCGACCAGCCAAGGACACTTTTGGAAATGATTTGGGTATGATGTATCTTTCAATATTTTAATTTCTTATTTTTAAAATTGGAAGAGGTTAAAAGAAATGGGAGGAGATGCGGGAGGAGGAGTATGGGAGAGAGGCAGCTTGACTGGGTAAGCCCCGAACAGCCAGTTTTGCCTTCGTGTTCTGTTGGGCTGTGGGCCCTGGGCAAGACGGGCACATTCACACACTTATCAAACAGCCAGCGTTGACTCTACGCGAACAACAGCTGTTATCGGACAGGTTCTTCTTTCATTATTCATTCATTTGTTCGTTCCATCACCATGTTCCCTGGTGCTGATGAGGGTCCAGCAGCGGTCCGGGGGCCCACATGGAAGCTTTTCCCGATGTCCATCTTGGGCCCCTCGACCCAAAGAGGCTGACACAACCAGCACGGGGTAGGCCCAGAGCTCCTCAAACACAAATCATAAGTTTCTTTTGTAAGTAAGACATGGCTGGGGAAACCAACCAAACAGCGTAGAAGGATTTATCTCGGAAAACAAGAGTGCCTGCCCAACACTCCCCATCACTGTCTAGCTCCACGGAAGTAACCCTTTTAAATGAGATTTCTAACTATTTCTGTTTCTAGTCCTTACGGTAACCACTGCCAGGTTGCTAAGTAATGTATGCATACTGCTTAAAAAACACCCGTTTTTGGCAATATCTATAGGCTTTCTGTCATGAGAAACGAGGCAGCTCATCTCCTCTTCTGCCCTCCTGCCAATATAGTCATTACACTATTTTGGTCCCTGGACTGGTTGACTCTGTAAGTCAAAATAATAGGTTTGTTGCGTCTTCAACAGTGTGTCTTAGGCGCTCACTTTGAAAGAGAAAGATGTTAGTGCCCTGGCCACCGCCCCCCTCGCCAGCCTCCGCCTCTGCCACGCCCTCTCCCTACCTCCTTGCACCCCTTCCAACAGAGCTGGACCTCCCCCCACCCTCCCTGCCCCCTCTCCCACCCCCTGCCCCAGGTATCCAGCTGTCTTTGGAACCCACATCAGCTCTCACTTGCTCCCTTCTCTCGAAGCCAGACGTTTCTCCCTCCCCTTCCCGAAGAAGTCAGTTACATAGCACTACTTCTCTTCAGTATTCCTAGCTTTGGACATTTGGAAAGGTCTGGAATACACCTTTTTAGCAGATGGCTGTGATGCAAGTGATCTGAAAAAGGCAGTCTGAATCTTATAAAACAGGTGACATGAAATAGCAGTTCTAATCTGTGCAATGACAAAACTAAATGGGATTACAGTTTGCAGCCAACCCTACGGCAAAGTATAATGTATTATACTCAAAGATAGCATTGGGGGCTAGAATTCATTCTTTCCTCAAATATTTACTGCACTAGGTCTGACTGTGAATAACGCATTTCCTTTTGTATTGTGTGCGTGTGTGTGTGTGTGTTTACTTTTCAGATGCTTTTACATATTTCTAATTCCAGGAGTATTTATTCAAGGTACTGTTTCAAGAAAAAGAAGGTCTTCATAAATGGGTGCGACAGGCCCCTGCCTGTCCAGGGGAGGGCCTGCAGGCACCCCAGGTGAGGAAGGAAAAGCCAGGAAGGCCTTTTCTTTCTCTGATTTATATAGAGATAAATAGGCGAGGACGAGATAAGAGTTAGCTCTATTTTCAGGAGGCGAGTTTGTTTGGTTAACATAGGCTCATCTATCTCCTTCTCTCCCTCCTGCCCTCCTTCCATTCCTCTCTCCCTCCCTCCTTTCTTCCTTCTTTCCTCCCTCCCTCTTCCCTCTTTTTTTCTTTCTTCAATCCTTATTTCTCACAAAAAAATCTAGGAAACCAAAACACAAATTTCAGTAACCTTATAGGCATCCCTTTGATTAGCTCCAGTGAATAAAATAACCAAATCATCATTTGAGGGTTTTTTTTTTTGAGGAAGATTAGCCCTGAGCTAACATCCGCCACCAATCCTCCTCTTTTTGCTGAGGAAGACTGGCCCTGAGCTAACATCCATGCCCATCCTCCTCTACTTTGCATATGGGATGCCTGCCACAGCATGGCTTGACAAGCAGCGCATGGGCTCATGCCCGGGATCCGAACTGGAGAACCCAGGGCCGCTGAAGCAAAATGTGTGAACTTAACCACTACGCCACTGGGTGGGCCCTGACTTTTTTTAATTGAGATTTTACAGCAAAATTGAGGAGAAGGTCCAGAGATTTCCCGTCTACCCCCTGTCCCCACACATGCACAGCTGCCCCCATTATAAACATCCCTCAGCGTTGTGGTACATGTGTTACAACTGACAGACCTATGTTGACATAATCACCCAAAGTCCATAGTTGACGTTAGGGGTCACTCTTGGCGTGGTGCATTCTATGGGTTTGGACAAATGTATAATGATATATATCCATCAGTATACTGTCATGTGGACTACTGTCACTGCCCTAAACAGCCTCTCTGTTCTGCCTGTTCATCTCTCCCTCAGGCTCAACCCCTGCCAACCACTGAGCTCTGTGCTGTCTCCGTAGTTTTGCCTTTTCCAGAATATTATATAGTTGGAATCAAACAGTATGAAGGGCTTGTCAGACTGGCTTCTTTCACTTGGTAATATCCATTTAAGGTCCCTCCATGTCTTTTCAAGGCTTGATAGCTCATTTCTTTTCAGCACTGAATAATATTCCATGGTCTGGATGGACCACAGTGCCTTTTTCCATCACCTACTGAAGGCCATCTTGGTTGCTTCCAAGTTGTGGCAATTATGCAGAAAGCTGCTAGAAACATCTATGTGCAGATTTTTCTGTGGAGAGGAGAAGTTTTCAACCCCTTTGGGTCAATACCAAGGAGCTCGATGGTTGGATTGTGTGGTAAGAGTATGTTCAATTTTGTAAGAAATTGCCCAACTGTCTTCCAAAGTGGCTGCACCGTTTTGCATTCCTCCCAGCAATGAATGAGAGTCACTGTTCCTCATCCTCACCAACATTTGGTGTTCCAGATTTTGGCCATTCTAATAGGTGTGCACTGGTATCTCATTGCCTTCTTTTGCATTTCCCTGATGACATAGGATGTGGAGCATCTTTTCATATGCTTATTTGCTGTCCATATATCTTCTTTGATGACTTGTCTATTAAGGTGTTTGGCCAATTTTTTTTTTGGTGAGGAAGACTGGCCCTGAGCTAACATCTAGTGCCAATCCTCCTCTTTTTGCTTGAGGAAGATTGTCGCTGAGCAAACATCTGTGCCAATCTCCCTCTACTTTTTGCATGTGGGATGCCACCATAGCATGGCTCGATGAAAGGAGTATAGGTCCATGCCCAGGATGTAAATCCCCCAATACCAGGCCACCAAAGTGGAGTGCGCAAACCCAACCACTGAGCCACCTGGCTGGTCCCTCAATTTTTTAATTGGGTTGTCTGTCTTCTTATTGTTGAGTTTTTTGAGGTCTTTGTGTATTTTGGATAACAGTCCTTTATCAGATGTGTCTTTTGCAAATATTTTCTCCCAGTTTTGGCTGGTCTTCTCATTCTCTTAATATTATCCTTCACATAACAGAAGGTTTTTAAAAATCAATTATTTCTTTCAGGGATCATGCTTTGGTGTTGTATCTAAAAAGGCACCACCATACCAAGGTCATCAGATTTTCTCCTATGTTATCTTCTAGGAGTTTCCTAGTTTTGCGTCTTAGCTTTAAGTCCATGATCCATTTCGAGTTAATTTTTGTGAAGAGTATAAGGTCTGTGTCTAGCTTCATGTTTTGCATGTGGATGTCCAGTTGTTCCAGAACCGTTTGTTGAGAAGACCATCTTTGCTCCATTGTATTGCATTTGCTCCTTTGTCAAACATCAGTGGATTATATTTCTGGGCTCTCTGTTCTGTTCCATTAGTCTATTTGTCTTTTCTTTTGCTAATACCACACTGTCTTGATTGCTGTATCTTTATAGTGAGTCTTGAAGTCAGGTAGGGTCCGTCCTCCAACTTTGCTCTTCTCCTTCTGTATTGCCTTGGCTATTCTGGGTCTTTCGCCTCCCCATACAAACTTCAGAATGAATTTGTCATCATTTGATTTTTCCAAGGTGCATAAAATTTATTATGGAAAAAAACCTCCAGGGGCAAAGAGAAATGCTTACTCGGAGCCAGCCTCTGCAGGCAACATCTCATTTCACTCTTACAACAGCCTACAAAGGCAGTATTCTGACTACCATTTCTTTAGAGATGGGGACACCAAGTCTAGAAGGGGCTAATTAGCCTGAGGTCATTCAGCGAGTAAATGGTAAAGTTGAATTTGAACTCTTGATACTATACCCAGGTCCCACTGATTAGGAACACGCAACACACACCTTCTAACAAGAATACACAAATCAACCTGGTTGTACAGATGTGCGTTCACATTGTGCCCATTAAGGGTCCATCTAAGTCATCCAACCTGGAATTTCAAGTCACTTCAGCCCAAATACAATTCACCTGGTTAAACTGTGTCCTTGAGATGACACATCTGCCCTGAGTTCATGCCTAGTACCGAAAATGTCCACAGCGGCGTTTAGACAATGGCTTTAGTTAAAAAGCCCAGTTTAAACAAAGTGAAAATGAATACAATTTCCAACGAAGGGCTCGGAACAAACCCCCAGGTCATCCTGATCCCGTCTTCTGAAGTTGTTCTATAGAATGCGTCTCGTTGCTTCTGTTTCTGTGTCTCTTTTTGACTTCAGACATATCTTCTCTTTAATGCCTTTCAAAAAGGGGGGGGCGAGTATTTCTCTGTGCTTCGTATTATGTGCTGAAGTAGTCACTGACACCAAGACGAGCAGCTGGCCCCGGCCATGCATAAAGAGGCCAGTTCAGTGTGTGTGGCCCTCGGCTTTCAGGGGACAGCTCCTCTTTTAACTTCTTCCTAGAGGAGGGATGGGGTCAGAGGAAGCCGCCTCCGCGAAGTAATGATCTTTTCCACGGCGAGACAATGAACTGAAGACGTCTCTCCCTCCCAAGGCCGGGCCTTGAAGTCAGGTCCCGCTGCACATGATTCCTTTGGAGAGACGAAGGGTGGCTGCTTCTAAATGGGGGTTTGATGGGGGAGAGAGTCTCCCCAGGCTCAGCCTCATAGGAAACCCCCCATGTGGAAATACAGGTCTTCAAGGTTCTTTCACTGGAGTCGAGTTTTCTCTCTTCCGCCCCACTAGCACGATAACAACGCCCACCGGTGAGCGCCGACAGCCTGCCACCATGCCCTCAGACACAGTGTGGCGCGCTGGGAGCGCTCTCCTGGGAGTGAGGTGTGCTGATACCCTAACGATGAATCCGTCCTGTGGACTAGAAAGGAAGGAACCGAGCCCAGGAGCCTCCCGGAGGCCTCCCTTGGCCAGCACAGGGAGAGGAGGGCAGAGGCGGCCCCCCACCCCCAGCTGCCTACCCGTTCAACTGGGCTCTCCTGGTGACAGGCAAGCAGCCAGCAGCCTGTGCCCACGTGAGGGCAGGATGTCATCTAGAGGTTACTTCACCGCACCAACCGCCAGCCACTCTCTTGCCCTCCTTCCTTAACCCTTTGGCACCTGGAGAGCTGGGCCCCGCCTTCTGACCTCATTTGACCTCCTTCCCCCAGAGACACGGGGGCGTCGGCGGGTCCACCCCGGGTCTGAGCCAGGGGTGCTGTCCATCTCGGATTTGCCCTGTGCCTCGGCGAGCTGTCCCCTCTCTTCCTCCTTCTGTACCACCGGCCACGATGCTTTACAGCGGCCTCACCGCAGGGGCGACTCCATTAGGGAATGTTCTGGAAGTTCTTGGGAGACACCGAGAGCTCCAAAAAGTTGTCCTCATGGCGCTGGTCTCCCTGGGGGAGCGTGGCCTCCGTGTTTTCCAGTCCCTTCTTTTCCGGGGAAGCCTTAGAGGCTCCTCTCATTCAAGCGGGATGACACCCGGTGGGGTGGGGGAGAGAGAGGGAGGCTGTGGTGTGTGTTGTATTGTGTCGTGTGGTATGGTGTGTGTGCAGTGTCTGAGTGTTGTGTGTGTCTGTGTGGTGTGTCTATGTGTGTCTGTGTGTGTGGTGTGTTTGGGGGGGTATATATGTATGCAGTGTGGTATGTGTGGTGTGTGTGTTGTGTTGTGTGATGTGGTGTGGTGTGTGTGGTATCTGTCTGTGTGGTGTGTCTTTGTGTGGTGTATGTGTGTGTGTGGTGTG